>NC_138907.1:82543343-83072958 GCF_965231255.1 Vanellus vanellus
AGTTGTCCATCTTAGTGGCAGTAAATTATCACAGAAGGAACTTTTTAAGCTCATCTCTCTGATGTGGTATGGACACTGTTCTAGCCTATGCAGTCAGTACTGAAGCAGGACAAACTAAGGTAATACAAATAAACCGTATATATTTTTTCTACATCCTAAAGGTCTCCATAAAAAAGTCCAAACTAATGCTGAGAGTAGAAAAAAAAAAAAAAAAAAAAAAAAAAACTGTATGATAATTCTGTAACCAGAAACCCACACCATGGGTATAAAAAGAAGCCACCCATCCATCCAAGTGTGCTTTACACCTCATATGAAATGGTAAATTTGTGTAAGTGATTTTTATGTAAACTTTTTTTTAAAAAGTTTTAGGTATCCTTTCTTCCAGCTAAATTGCACACCTTTGCCTTGATTTAGTACCTTACATGCTAATATATTGCCATTTAATGTGCAGTATCTCACCTGGCCTCTACATTCAGCTCCAGAAGAACACACGCCATCTGCAGAGGGCTATCAGATGTGAAACACGATGCTGTTGCATCCGTCACTCTCTGTGGATGCCTCAAGTAACCTAAGGCATCTGAAATAGCACTAGTTATCTGCATTCAGATAACCAAATTGAGCCCTTATTACTGTTTAGTCACAGGTAAGCAATTCAGTCGCTTAACTGCATCTAATGCACTTTAGATTCACTAAAGATATTTCAGTTGCCACTCCAGAAGGCAAGAAGTCTTCCACAGGTCCTGTGTCACTTCTGCTATCCCCGCACAGGTATGCCAATGTCATGGGGTGGATAGTTACCTACTCAAGCTTAATTAGCTAATTGAGCACGTGCTATGTTGTAACTCAGAAGAACTGTAAGTGTTCAAAATTCTCTCTTCTGAGATATTTTACAAGAAGGGAGAATTCTCCTTTTTCACGAGAAGTAATATTTTCTGACAAGAGGTTTGGATGCCATAGGATGCCCAGCCACACATGTGAGCTACAGAAAGGCGCGTAGGGCTGCTGCTGAGAATGGTCTCCCCGTTTCTACTTACACTCTATGCCAATTCTATCAATCAATCAGCTTTGTTTGATTCCTACCCATCTTTTTGAAAACGTATCTTCTTAAACGACATGCACACTGCACTTCAGCAGGCTGTGCCAAGACTTACATCCACAGAAATTTTGATGCACGTTTTTCTGAAGTGATTTGCAAAAGCTCGGGAATGAACTAACCAAGTTTGTTATTAATATCACACGCCAGTAGCAGTAAGAGGTTAAGCTGCTTTCATGAAGTGTATGCAGGGAACTTCTATATTAAAGGAACTTCTCTGGAAAGCAATTGTACTGCTTGCACTAAATGAGTCTCGGTGTAAATAATTCCTACAAAGGATTCAATCTAGACAGAAGAAACAAGCTGTATAGAAAAAGATTCTCCACAGTGATTACGCCATCCTGCAATTAAATATGTTTACAATATGTCTTGTACTCAGATCTTCTAATGAACTCCATACTGCATCAATGTGATTTGAATCCAGGACTCTCTAAGTCAGTAAGCTTGTCTTTTGCATGTCTATTTGTAGAAAATCACAACCACCTTCTCTGCTCAAATCTCTCCTCAGAAATAAAGAACATATTAAAGCTTCACCAAGCCTATGCACTAGGCTTCACTGCTGCTTTTTTCCTCCATCTTAGTCTTGTCCTACCAAGACTCTCAAGAAAAATATGCACCCAAAATAGAAGGCTTGTATCTCTCCTTGCAGAAGAGCCCGTACACAGAATTGGTGACATACCATTGCACCATGACAACAGTCACACAGGTGAGAGAACAAGATCTCATTAAAAATATCATAAGTGGCCATTTGGGTGGGTGTTTAAATTTAGATTTTTAGAATAGAAATGAGAACATGGGGAGGAAGGGAAGTAATATAAAGACATTGGCTAGAAGTATTGTTCATGTGCTAGAAAACCAACAGAATAAAGAATAAAACGTGTTCAGGGCTGAATATTGTCATTCCCACTAATAACATTCCCACTGATTGTAATGACAGCAGAGTTGAATTGTGCATTTTTGAAGAATCACACTCTCAGTAATGTGACGCATGTACAAATAGTTACAGGGCTATGCTATTAATTACTGGCAAGAAGAACAGTAGAAAGGGGAGTCTAGAAATATCACCATCTTTTTCTAACTACACTCTAAATCTCTACATAAATGTGATAAACAGCATTCTTCACACACTAGCAAATTTGCACCTTGGAATGGAAATAACTCAGTTTCTATCATGTAGTGCAATGTGGGAAAATTAGACTTATGTACTTGACAGTGGTACTTTCTTCTAGCTAACAGGATAAAATTGTTTCAGATGCCAATAACACATGGTGAGTTCCCATCATGTATTTGTCAGCAAATCCAACTAATTAGGGACTAATTACTCTTTGTAGCAGCACAGTAATATCAAGTTCTGATAAACTGTCATCTTTGTAGCTGTGAAGATTCTGCAATTAAGCCTTATTTTGTTTTCTCAAATGATTGCAGTGACTAAAGGGAGAGCTGGAAAAAACACGGACAGGATTCTGCCATCTCCATAAAAAGGCCCTTTCATTCACCCACGCCAAAGCAAGATTTATCCCTAAAGTTTCATTTTGCTATTTTGCCCTACTTAAAATACAACACAAAATAGTTCAACTCTCTACCAAGACAGACTACATCACTGTCTAACAGTTTACCCCAGTCACAGCATCCTGCTGTTTCTTTGGCATGGCTCTGCCCTGTCTCATCCCACCCCCCCACCCCTGCCGACACAGTGACACAGTCTCTCCTGTTAGACTTGGATTGGGATTTCTGGGATAGGATTTTTAGGGGAATTTCACGTTCTGCTTATAGGATGCATAGCACAGAGGAAGTCCTGCTCCATGATTAGGTTCTTGCAAGCTGAGATCTACAAATAACCGTATAAGGCCCTCCTGTGCTAAACTCAAAATATGATGCAGTGTTACTCCAAGAATATATTAAGCAAATAAGACAGGTGCGAAATACTCAGCAGTGTTAGCAGTATGATTAAGGCAAATGCCAGTTTGATTGTGCATTTTAATTCAAAGTGACTTGATTCAAAGAGGGAATGAGCTAATCTGGGAAAGAGGGATGTGGAGATTTCTCAGTTCCCCTTGGTAATGAAATGCTCAGAACTGACCAAAGTGAAATAGTTATAGCAATATCCACACATATGATACTCATCTAGTCAAGTTCTGCATTTGTGCATCTCGCACATTTTTACTTGATTCCTCCATGCAAACATTGATAACATCGTTCAGCCTTGTCCTTGCAGGTATTAGGAAAACACATACTCTACACTTCTCAAGAGAACAGTACCCCTGTAATTTACATACAATAGCATGTGCATCAGAAGGCAAACGCTTACTGAATCTTCACAAAGTCCCCTGAGCAAAAGGTTTAGAAATTGTAAAATGTATTCATAAAGGATTAACACTTTGCTTTCACATAGTTATATATATTTGCGGTGCCATCTTGTGCAATGCTACCCAGTAATTCAGAAGAAATCACAGCTGGTTAAAGTTTCTAAAACTTCTGCTAACAATTTTTGCCTTCTGTTGGTAAACTACACACAGACAGGGTCACCTACAAATTCCTTTCTTTTTTTTTTTTCCTTTTAATTTAATTCCATGTCAGTAACTTGTAGCTGGACTGCAATAATAAAGGACCTTTGCCCTAGCACTGCTGATGGTACTCAGGTTTTGGCTTCACAGCACGTGACATACCCAAGAAGTGCTGCATGAGCTTTTTCATCCTGTTCAGTTTTATCAATAGTCTGGCCACTAACTTAAAACTTGGAGAAAACAGAAACAAACTTGCTCAACAGGTGGGGTTTTTTTTGCAGCTATACTCATCACCTGATTACTGCATTCTCATCCCGTAAGTCTACAAGACCTAAAAGAACTGATAACAGCTGACTCAACCATACTTTTTTTGGTCCTAAAACCATTTGACTCTTCAAGCTGGAAGCACAAGAAAAGAGATACCACTGTAACCCTGAAGACTTGACTTAGACAACCAATTTGCAGAACACAGTTTTTCAGTGAGTTTCACTGGAAAATGGCTACCAACCAAGGGAGTTGGTAAAGCTTGGGGGGGCAGGGGAGAACGAAAGTTTGAGGGAAAAAAATGTGAATGAAATAATATGCTGGCTTGTACCCCACGATAAGAGTTTAACTTGAACCAAAACTTTTTTAGGATAAGGACTGTATCCTTTGAGAAAAAGTCGCTCAGAGTAAAATCATCATCCTGTCAGGATGAAATTCTTTGATTCTACCTGTTCTAAGCATATCTAGAGTTAATCAATCTAAGCTCTAAACTATCCAGATCATGTTATTCAAAATGAATATACAAATTTGTTCTCTTTTTCTAAAAGTGCTATTTGAGTAAAAGACTGCGCTAAAATATTTTTTAAAAACATGACTAAATGATGAATGAACGTAATTGTAATGGTAAAAGTTATATGCATCGTCAATGAATTCCCTTAATCCAGCCCTACAGAGCCAAGAAATGCTAGCAATCACCTAGAATTATGTCCATTCATAAAGCCACGAGACATAACGCGATAACATTCAAACTCCTTAGGTGCTTAAGAGTAGGAGAAATGACATTTGGGTTATGCAAGCTGAATGAAGCATGATCATATTGTTGCAATAAAAAAGTCATAAGATAATGATTTTTATTTTGTTGATGTGTGGAAAGTGGTGTGTTTGGGTTTTGTTTTTTTTTGCTGTCTAGCTTTTTGGGACAGAAAAGCAGGTCATTATGCATCATCTTTGGGCATATAAATACAATCTGGAGCTCCCTGGAAAATTGTCATAGAACATGCAGTGACAGCTCTTCCCCTTTGTTGCTGGAACCAAAATACATGCATCTATGTTACTCTATACTCTGAGACCAGGAACACTCTGAGAGAGACTGACACCAAACATTTAGTTCATTTTCTGTCTGATTTGTAGGAGGTGCTCAGTCAGGTGCCAGCTCTCAGGTAATTGCACTGTGAATCCTAAGTTGACAGAGGCACCTGAGCTCCACGAGGGCATGTGAAAGTTTACATCCACTCCTCTGCCCTACACATCCTACCATAGGGGACGAGTATGTCAGCCGTCCAGGTCAGCTTCCTTCAGTAGCAAGAGAGTGTACCCAGAGCGCTGATGCACCATTTTTGCAAATAGGAGCCTAAATTTCTATTCCAAACTTAAAAGCACCTCAACTAAACTGAACCTTGTCCAAAATTTTCCCATGACCAGGATCCTCAGGGAAAGCTGACCAAACCCTTTAAGAAATAGGGTTATGTTTTAGAAATAAACAACCCAGATGGATTGCTAGAATATTCTATGCTTTGTAAACATGAAATAAAAAAGGAAAAATCTCACCAAAAGGACACTAACAAGAATGCCAAACACTTTGTTTCTTCATTTTAAAAACATGTAGTACTCACCTATTTGTCTGAAAGTCTTGGGGAACAGCTGGATTAATTTAATCAGACCAGTGAAAATCTTCTGGGAAATATGGATGCTGCTAAGGAAACGAACAGAACCTGGAAAGAAAACCCAAAATTAAATGACCAAAAAATATGCTAAAGTTTCTTTTCTGTTGATGCATTACCCTTTGCTTCAGAGACTGGACGATGAAATGCATTCCCAACATGCATTATTAGCAGATCAAATTTAGTCTCTGCTATTACTTTCAAAGGATTTGGTGAATAGACAGTAGCATTAGTATTATCAAATCCTTCACTCAGACCTAGGACTCAAAGATTACCAGCTGCAGATTTTATAACATTTCTAATTTTGGGATAAATCATATTTTCTTGAATTGGATGAGTAGGTAATGTCCTAAAGTTCTTTAATTCTTAGGAACCATTGACTTTACAGGAACAGACTAGGAACTCATGCCCATGAAAAATTGCTAATCGGATGAAATTAGATGAAAAAAATATCGCTAATGAGAAAAACGGGATAAAAATCCCATCTCCAAGGATGGACAGAGCTTTGAATCACACAGACGGGGCTGCTGTGAGGCAGTAGTACTGTTTGTTTTTATTATACAATCTCATCTGCTTTCATTACACCAAATTATTTCGGCATGATGGCACAGCTTCCATAAAAGCATACCTCTACCATTTACCTGGTGATTAAGGCACATTAGGGGAGAATGTGGTCAGAAAAGGGAAGAAAGAACTGAAGGATGGAATTTTGTATGGGAGCAGATGGGATAATGGAATGCAGCTAATTTTTAAATAAGAAAGCACAAGTCCTATCTCTCGTTCTGAAAGACAGCAAGCCTGTTTTCAGTGGGAGGTTCCAAGTAACATACCCTGAACAGACAAGCACCTCTCCTGTAGTCTTAGGCAAGGTACCAAATGTAAGTTGCATTTCTGTGTTCCACCTTTGTGCGAGGCTTCACATTTCATATACAGTTACGCAGTCTCATTTCAGATACCTAATTTTCCATATTCACCAGAGGGGGGAATCTCAGCACCCACATCCTGAATTCCACTCTGGGTGCATTTAGGGGTGACGTTCTTGCCATTTAAAAATCCTTTCTTAGGTATGTCCCTAAAGAAGTGCACATTCTTCATTTCATAAACTACATATGCTCTTCTTTCCATTTTACCCACCTATGCTTGTAGCTCTCGTGTTACATCATACCAACTTGATGTTAAGAACAAGTAGTCCACATTAAAAACTGGTCCATGTCCTTACATTTGGAAGTACAGCATGTGACATTAATAAAATATAGTCAATTATGTCAACATTTCTCAGGGAAGGAAGAATAAATAGATTAATGGTAGAATATTACATATATGTCTATAATTACATATATATAAATATTGTAGTAACATGAACATGTTAATTATTAACATGAACATAACAAGCCATTGAAGTTAGCAGTTACTGTTGCGACCACTATTGAAACCACCATTGAAAGAACCCACCAAAACTAACATTCAGAGGAGACACGTCGCTTTGATCTTTTGGAAGAGCAAAGAGATTACTGACTGGAATCAGATCCCTGTCTATGTGTTAGGTTTATATGTAACTGGAGAAGACAATCTCCTTTAAAATTAACTTCCACTGCTCCATTTCTTTACTTATACCCCTTTATTTCCCTGGAATTAAAAAAAGGGGAAGGGGAAAAAAAAAAAAAAAACAAACACAACTTTGTTCACAATCATTATTTCATTCTTTTATCTACCACTTATCTTTTCATGTAAGAATCCCTGTCCAGCTCAGATCACCAATGCAATACTGTTCTGCCATCTCTTCTCCAAGCCACAAAACTTCAGGCTATGAGAAACAGCAATGTAATAAGATACAGGAATAAGGATAAATCAAGTAATTCACTGCTTGAAATTTCTATTTTTCCTATTTACTCCTTTCCCATAATTACACTCACTCTTCCATTTCAGCCCTTACCTCATTCCCATTTCAATTTCCCAATCTGTCTAACATTGCTTCTATTTTATTTATACCCTTCTTTCTCTTTTCTGTGGTGTACCCTCTCTTCTCTTGCAGACAAAAATAAACACATACACCTAAACAAGTTTAAAAATTATTTTCTTACTACTGCTGCTACCCAGTGTACCTTTCTCTGGACTTTCTGTATTTTCCATTGCCTTTTCCATTTCTATCCTTTTACCTTTAACCTGTGTTCCAAAGTCTGACTGTGGCCTTGCCTTTTTTTCCCCCTCCATCACCTTTTCATGTGATCTGTTACAATAGTTTAGTTATAGTAGTTTGGTTTTGATCCCAAGTGCCAGTCACAAATATCTTTGTGGCAGATCAGGCTCTCCATTGAAGGAACTCCATGCCAGCATCTAATTGTGAGCTACAGTAAAAGATGAGCTAAACTAAGCTTCATTTTCATATTTTCTACCCATTCATTTCGTGTATTTGCTCAAGGTTACTCCATGTTTTAAACAATACATAATAAACAACGCCTATTTTGTCTGTATGGGCAGGAAGAGGGAAAAAGCACGCCTTCCTGTGGGCAAAAAGTTCAATGGTGTTAGGCATCTTCAAGAGGTATCAATATGTATTTTGCTATCGCTAACACCTAGCAATAAGATTAAACCGCCCTAGAGTCTTCCACCTTTCTCATTTTGGCCACAGTTCACGTACACCTTAGAACACTGTCTGTGATTGCACTTGTCCCCAGTCAAACAATCACAAAACCAGGAGTTTTCTACAGCCACACCTTCTTCATTCTTTCACTCACACTGCAAGAGGGATGAGCAACACAAACCTAAATCAGCTTTCATTTGACCACAGGAGACACATTTTTTTTCCAAGCCTATACCATGCTTTTCTACCATCTGAGGCACTCAAGCAACCAGTTAAATGACAGCTCAGTGAGAAACCAGCCAGGCCACAAAGTGTCCTCAGAAAATGTCATCTCCAGGGTTAATTTCAGCTAATGCTCTCTTGGTCATGAAGTACCACTGAAACTGTCATAGGCAAAGGCTGCTTACCACATGACAGTTTAAGAACAGATTCCTTTCAATTTAGGCATAAAATAGCAAGTTCAAATATTCCACACTCAAACAGCAACAGTTGTCAGGCCCTCCACGTGCACTAGATTGGATCACGGCACAGAAGGATATAAATCCACATTCTTCAGATCATAAATCAGTCAAACTGGCTGACTGACTGCAGACAGGATGCCCGTAGCACTGGGTTTTTCTCCAGCTGCCCATTACAAGATTCCCCTGGTGCATTCAGTACTGTGAGAACTGAGATACAGGTCTGATTCGGTTGGATTTTCTTGTGTTATGTTTCAAAATGTTGAATATGGATACCCCATGACGTTAAAAAATACGCAGTTCCAATGTTCTGATCCTATACAACCCTTCCCTTGACAGTTCAATACATTTCTCAGCAAGTATTTAATTTCTGAAATATTAAAAAAAAAAAATAATTCCATTCATTTGAAAATAGCTTGCCCAAGCACACATTTAAGGCAGACAAACTCATTTCATTTCATGCTAATTCTTGTATCTATGTTAAAAACAACAACAACAAAAAAAACCCTTATGGGGTTTTTTTTGCTTTAAAATGAGGGGAAAACCCTATAAGAAGACCAGATCTGGGGTACAAGATAACACAGACAATTTCCAACATAAATGCTAGTTATTAGGTGTCATGTAGAGTCAGGAGTTGCCATGGAATCCATTTGCTTCTAAACCAGCTCCTCCTGCTGGAATACTTTCTCATTATTATTTCTTTCAGTAGCACAAAAGGAGCTGGCTATAGAAGAAATGTTATTTTAGGGTAAAGTTTCTACTATGTCTGCAATCAGACATTAAATTAAAATCTAAATTTAAAGCTATCTTTCTGTTCAAATGTAAAGCTACATTACTGTGGTCAGAAGAACAAAATTGTTGTAGACTTTTTATAGATTCGGTAAAGCAGAGAAAACAAATTATAGCTAAAGTCATCCTTTCGGCTGTCTTCCCATGACTGAAAATAAATGTCGTATCTGATGTCTACTGTTTACATTTTCACTACATTATTCTCCCATTACACTTAACTTTTAACATTTTCATACTAGTTATTCCATGCAACAGCAGCCTCGTTACCAGCCTAATTACTAATGTCCTGGTATACAGAACAGTGTGTGCATGCTGGACACTGGGTTTATTAGGCCAATGAACTCACTTGTTGTGATGTCAGTTTCAATAGACAGATTTTAGAAGAAAAAATGTGATCATGCCTTCAAACTCTTGACACGCCGATTATTGGGTTCCAATTCTTTTGTATACAATGTACTGCAGTAAGACTGGAGGACAATACTGGAAAGTAACCAGCAATATTAGAAAACTATGTCAGTGATTTGCAGCTTGGCATGTTAATACTTATTATTAATATTATTGTTTATTATAGACATTGACTAGCATTGCATCTGGAAGCCCTAAACAGAAATAGGATCCTATTGTGATCAACACTGTATGGAGATAAACACAGCCCTTGCCTCCAACAGCTTGTATTGTATGGTCCCAGCCTTGTAAACTGATCTGGGTAGATAGATTCTTGTGCCCCCGCGGAGCCCCCCAGCCCTCCAAGGCGGTCAGAGCTTCCTGCCTTACCCTCCTATGTGGAGAAGCGGCAAGCAAGCTTTGGGACCAGGGAGCCTGTGCCATTCTAATTGGTTCCTCTCCCGCCATTTAGCAGTTGAACTATGCTTAAGCTTAGGCAAGTTCACCATCTTACCGAACTTTAATTACATGTCTCGAACTCAAAAGTTTTGCTCCTGCCAGGAAATCAGAGGAAGCTCTGTGCCATGCAACACCCTTTCCCTCTCCAGTCCTGTGTTTCCTAAGGTTCCATAACTGCAGGTAGGCTGCTGCACCCATGGGAAGGTCTGCAGTACCACTCAGGAAGCAACAGCCAGCTTCTGGAGCAAGCACTATCCTTGGAAAAGCAAAAGAGCACAGATGAGCAGGCTAGGGACAGAGAATCCTTTGCCCTGGAGGGAAACCAGAAGGGTCACTGGAGCTCTGCGATGAACAAAAGCAGCCCACCACCAGTAAAGAACAAGGTCTGGCCTGTGGGGACAGGACAGGAGCCACAAGCCAGGTGTAACTGGCAGGGTGGCAGGGCAGGGACCACACCAGCCAGAGCCCACCCGCAGTACCTGAGTGAGCAGAGCAGGGCTGGCACAGGGACGGCAGCCAGGCTCAGGCAAGAGCCCAGGTCATCAGGTAAGTCCATAGCGGTGAGGCAGGTCCAAGGTCAAGCCAGGAAGTGAGTCTGCGGGTCAGGTTCCAGATCAACAGGGCCCCTAGCCATGTACAGGTACACGTACACGTACACGTACAGCTGCAGTGCCACTCAAGCCAGGAACCCCTGCAGCCTGGCTCAGGCAAGCACTGAGGGCAGAGGGTGTGGGTGGAGCTGCCAGGTGAGGCTGGTCAGGGCAATTAAGGCTCATTAGTGCACTAGGGGACCTGATACCCACAGTCTTCTCTCTTACCAGTATGGCTGCTCTGACAAGTGGCTTGGTTATGTCGTGCACCAGGAGCATTTTGTGCTGAAGCCAAAATTAAAACCATACTCCAGTACATCCTAAGGTTTTTGGCATGTTTCAAAAATGTGGCATTAACACCACCAAGTTATTGCCAGGCCAAAGAAATGACAATTCCTTGTTCATCTACCAGCTAAATCTGAGAGGAATTACACAGGGCAAGCAAGCCCTGGAGCTTCCTCCCTCCAGTTGCAAGTAGTGGACACTCCTCAGGAGAGGCACTGTGGGGAAACTGTCCCTGTAACAGGCTCTAGCTTCAGCTGGTTACACCCAGCCGTCACATTATGTAAACAGAGTCCCACCATCAGTGAATAATAGTCAGAATTCAGGGCTTAGACAAAACATTTCAACAGTGAGGCAAAAACCTAAATAAAAAAATATTAATCGTGGGCATATGCCAAGCCTTGGGAAACACCCCAACCCCTCGGCAACAGATTTAAGATCGTCTGAAATAGGTTAAAACTGGATTCAGGCTTACAAGTATGGGGCTGTTTCCCTGTGTAAGCAATTGATCCCACAGTGGAGACAGCATCTCCTCCGCATCACTTCTGAAGAAAACGGTTACAAACTCAGTTCGTACTGCAGTTGCAATAAGGCATCTATTCACCACGTGGGGAACACAGAGGAGAGTAGCGACAGGCTTGCAGAGCGCCCAAATAATTCAGAAACTCTTAAGCAACGGAGGGGTTGCTCCCAGCTTAGTGTGCAATGCTCATAAATGTAATTGAGACTCATAACCACAAACAGGTACCAGACTAAAACAAGTACAGCTCCTATTAAAATCCACACAGGGAATGCTTCCCACCTTGCCTTACAATAAAACTACAAGCATCCTGATGGTTATGATACACATCAAGTGCAACAGGCACCAGCTCCAGAACTGCCAGGCAGCCTCACACCCTGTGTCCCTCCTTTTTGGTCTGATCAAGCCTATTCTCTGAGGTGATGGGAGGCCAAAGGCAGAGTTTCATTGCAGCAGAGAGGGGTGGTTCCTCCGGCTATTGATTTCCTCTGAAACGGCATGTGTTATTTCCAAGCGAAGTGTGTCCTCGAGATGGGTTAAGCTGCTTTTCTCCACTGAAACAAAGCAGTGATACAAGTCTATTTGTGACCTCTTAATTATCAGGTTGATAGTAAGAACAGGCGGTGGAATGGATCCCACTATTTTAAGCATTATTCTTTGGGGTGCTGAAATTTAAACAGGCTTCTGCTGACAGATTTCCCCCCGACTAATGAAATAACTTCTTTGCTAATGAAAGCCAGGCCTTGGGAAAAGGAGATTTCGGCGATAGCGAGGGGGCTGGAGGAAGGCTGACGCAGCTCCAGCTCCACCAGCGTACGTGAGTTAAGCGCCCATCTCACGCCATACCTGAGGGCCCGGGGGAGACCACCCCCACCCCCTGAGGAGGCTCCCCCCGCCGTGAGGCGGCTCGCCGGGCTTCCCTGCAGCCGCCCCGCTCCAGGCCGCAGCCTCCGTAAGGGCGCTCCCGTTTCTCTCCGTTTGGGACACGGTAGCGCCAAATCCAACCTAGCAGGCAGAAGCGAATAAAATAACGCAAAGGGGACGTTTCCTCCCCGCCGCAGAGCTCAGGCCCCCTCTCGTTTGGGGGGCGCGGAGGGGGCAGGGCCGACCCACACCGCCCCCCCGGCAGAGGAACCGCCTCACGCGGGCCCCTCTCCCCGCCCCGGCCCGCGCCGCACCGCAGGTGAGGGGATGCTAACGGGGACAGCAGGCCGGTGTTGGGCCAACACAGACCGCCCGTCTGTCTGTCCGTCCGTCCATCCGGGGCGGCGGCGGCGCTGGGGGGGGGGGGGGGGGGGAGGCGGAGCACGCGGTGAGGCGCCCTTTCCCGCGCTGGCACGCACAGGCGCGCTCGTGCCAGGGGCCGGCGCGACGCGTGGGGCGCTGCGGGTCCCGCGGCCGTTGGCGGGCGGCTGTTGGCGTTGGGCGCGGCGCGAGGCGGGGCCAGGGCCGGGCTGCTGCCGAGGCACCAGAGAGCCCGGCGGAAAGGCGGCAGCCGAACAAAGCCCTCGGCCGCCGGGGAGCCACCCCCGAAACGCTCCAGGGGCGCACCGGCAGCCCGGCTCTGCCCTCCCACGAAGGAGAGCCGTGAGGGAGAGGCGGCGGAGCCCAGGGGCGCCCGGTTGGCTGCGTCGCCGGGGGCTGCTGCCACCATCGGCGCTAAGCCTCCCCCTCTCCCTCCCGCAGGAGGACGGAGAGAGAGAAATAGCGCCGCGGCGACCTGGAAGGGAGAGGGGCCACTCGCGACCGAAATGAGGGGAGCGAGCCCTGCGTGGGGGTGGGCTCAACGTGGGGAGAGGGCCGAGGTCCCACGGGAGGCAGTGAGGGCGCGGGTGTGGGTGCCGGAGCCGCCTCCCCACCGTCGGGCAGGCCGTGTAGCCGCGGGAGCCCGGCGCAGGTGCGGGGGGGAGGGGGGGGGAGGGGGAAGCCGGTAGCGTAGCATCGGCACGGCCCCGGCCGAGGGTACCGTGCGGGGCAGAAGGGGAAAAATAAATAATCGTGCAGCAGAAAGGAATATAGGAGCTAAGTAAGATGTCTGTGAAGACATAGGGAGGGCAGGAGACACTTTTTAAACTTTGTAATTTCTTCCAGGTTCGTTTCCAGTCCCCTATCTTTGCCGAACCCTCCCGTCCCTTACAAGGGGGTTTCAGTCCGGTTCAGACATTTAGTATACCAGTTTCCTTTGGAAATAGAGAAGGCAAGAAAAAAGTGCCTGGGGGAAACTATTACCATAAAATAGACATTCCCTACCCCCGTTTCTTTTTATTTATGTTTTCTTTTTTCTGCTGAGCATAACAGTAAGATAGCTTGACTTCCGATCATTCGCAAGAGTGTGTTCAATAAGATAAGGGCTAAAAGGTACTGACCTTTGACTCCACTGGAAAAAATGAATATAAATCATCTCGTTACATTTATGCCCCCAATAAAATTAAAAAGAGTGCGTGGCCAAGAGAAGTGTCCCCCAAAGCATCGCTTTAAAAATCCACGGATGTATCGCCAAAAATTGTTTAAAAGAGTTACTGAAAATAACAATCACGCTGGCGGTCGATTACTCTAATTTTGCCATGTTTCTCTAATTATTGTTAAGAGATGCATTCGGAACCGCTTATATCCGAGAGCTCGTATCCGCGGTTCTGTTAACTATTCCCTGTGTTTTGTTAGAGTTGTTAGGCTTTCTCGTTGTCCTGCTCCCCTGAACACCCTAATAACATTAGCGAAAGAGCAGGAATAAAGTACCTAGAGCACGGCTTGGATCTTGAAGGTTAAGATCTAGATCAGTTAAAAGACATTAATTGCTTCTGAATGGTCTCAAAGAGCATTCGCCGTGTGTATTTATGTCAATAAAGCCTTGATTAGGGCACGGGTGGAAATTGACATCACTCTCCAATTCACCAGGGTACCCGAGCGCGTGTCTGAAGTTACCGGTCTCTTAAAGATAGTCTCGGTCTGCAGCTCCCCCCCCCCCCCCTCGGGGCTGAGCTCCTGGGGCGAAGGGAAGGCGTCTCGTTTTCCAAGGCGGTGGGGTGAGGGGGACGGGACTGGCGGGGGTGATCTCTCCTCAGCCCCCTGGGTCCGTGCGAGGCCGGGTCCTGCCTTCCCCGCCCGCTGCAAAGCGGAGGGAGCTTTGGCGTGTTGGAGGAATCTGTCCGTTACCGACACCAGGCCCGTGGGGTATTTTAGGCAATCGCGAGAGTGACCCGTGTGGTTAATTAGCTAACACTTACCTTTTTAAAAAAACAAAACCAACCAAACAAACAAAAAAAAACCCCCACGCTATCAGGAAAGCAGTGTGTAAGAGATGTCTTGAAAAGATTTTTTTTCTCTGCATAATAAATAGACACCTTATTCCTTTGGGGAGGGGGGGGTAGTAAACTCATCCAAATTCATAAACTAATAAATGTTTCAAAGTATGCCAGAATGTGCTGGAGAAGAAAATGGATCAGACGTGTCCTATAGGGAAGTGACCCAGTAGGGTTTTTCTTTCTCTCCCCCCCCCCCCGCTTTGATTTGTACAATTCTCTCCCCCCTCCCCCCGTTCTCCGCACACACGCACACATGCTGCAACACACGCTGCATTTTGTGCCTGACGACACAAGTTTTCTTCAACGCATAGTTGGAAACCTGTCTGTGAAACGCTGAGTTTTCACCCAGCCTTTCTTCAGATACCCCATTTTATTATGCGTCTTTTTAAATCAAAATGCGGCGCAGTACCTGTTTATTCAGTTTTCCAATACTATCTGTTTTCCAGAGTATTCTCGCCCGAAAACAAACGCATCGGAACTGAGCACAGCTGTATCTACGTGCATTAAGCAGCCGGACGGTGTCTCTCGGCCCCCTCCCTCGGTGCCCCGACCCGCCGTGCCGGCGGCAGGACGCCGCCGCTGAGCCGCTCCGTTCCCCGCTTCAGACGCGGCGGGAAGGGGAAGGGGAGGAAGAAGGGAGGGCCGGGACCGCGGTGTGCCCCCCTCCCCTCAGCCCCTCCGCTCGCAGGTGTCCCCTCCGCGCCGTCAGCTCCCCTCCGACGGCTTGGTACGCCGCGGGGTAACGGCGGTACGGTCATGCCGTCGTGGTGCGTTCACTCTGGCGGTTAAACAGCATCATGTACTCCCCTCCGGGACGGACGGGCTGCCCCGGGGCGCGGCGGCAGCCTCGCTGAGCCCACCGCCGGTGACAGCAGCGGGCTCCTAGCTGGTACGAAGACCACGAATTTAGCTCCTGTGGGCTGCCTTCCACTGCGTACCTGGAACAGGGCAGTGCTAACGCTGATCGCTGTCAGAACTCGCGTATTTTGATGAAGGAAAACAAGGCTAATGTCTGTGAAACGGCCAAATTCTCCCACTACTCGGGAACTGCCTCTTGAAATCTGCTGGGAAATGTCCCTGGCGGACTGACCCCGCGCCTGTAATTCTGTAAAGATTTGTCCACGCTTAGTATAACTTGGAAAGCTGAGTAATTCCTTGTCGTACGCTGGTCCTTTCACATCTTGTACTTTATCTACCGTGGCATTTATACATTAAAAATCTACACAGGGACTCGTCGAGTCCGAATCCCCGGGCTCCAGCCACGGGGGAAAGCGGGGCGGCTGCCGACACCCACCCAGGCTGCCGCTGCAGGGAAGAAACCGGGTCCCGGTACACCGGGGAAGCGGATCCTCGGTGAGCTGCTGTCCTCGCCGGGGCTGTGTGGGGTTGGTGAGGTGGAGGCTCATGTTCCCTGGTATAAATTAGCAGAAGTGTATCCTACTGATTTATTTATTTTTCCCAAACCAAGGGTGTTATAAAAGACATTCTCTGCGGCTCATGTTGACAAATAACTCGTGAGCTACCTGACAGTGTTAGTCCAGTTGTTGCCCATATGTCTAAATACCCTCCAAGAGACGTCAGTGCTGTTAGCAAGAGAATTACCTCAAATGAAAACCAGAAGGAAGATGGGTTTTTTCCTTCTCCCCCAAACCCACTTTACACCTGACGGCAGTAACACACAGGGAGGTTTTTTGAAAATTCAGTGTCACCTTCCCCGGTGGCAGCGATGGCTTTACAACATGATGGGGGCGGGGAGGGGTGCTTTTTTTTTTCCTTTCCTTTTCTTTCTTTCTTTCTTTTTTTTTTTTTTTTTTTTTTTAATACATACCTTCACTAAATGACTTGCCTTCGTGTTTATCTAACAACGGGGCGCTTCGGTAAACAAGACAATCAAAAGAACATTTGAGACTACGTGGATACATTTCTCTCCTGCTTGTAGACGCCTGGACACCCAGAGGAGTTGTTGAATGCCTCTCCTCCCATCCTTCCTTTATTTACCCAAATGAACACAGGGAAAGCTTTTAACCGAAAAGAGATTTAAGGTGATAAGCAGCGAACAGGCGGGAGGCACTGGAAGCCTGAGCTTCGAGCTGCAGCCTCCGTGGAGAGGAAAGGGATGGGGTGCTTCAAAGGCTGGTTTGATGATGTATTTTATTATTATTATTATTATTATTATTATTATTATTATTATTATTATTATTATTATTATTATTATTATTTGGTTGACATTTTTCCTTTCGAAAACCGAGACCGTTTCTGCTCCCTCGAAATATTCCGACGGTTGCCTTGCCAGTGCATTTTAAACAACTATTTTAGCCGAACTCTCGCACCGACCGGTTTGGCAATTAGTTCAGTGAATTTGGTTTTAGGGAAGACTCTACAACCCTTCTTCCCCGCCACCCCCCAACCCGAGGCGGTCTCTTTTTACTCTATCTACTCTTTTTTTTTTTTTTTTTTTTTAGGAACCGCGTCTGGATTTTTTCCGGGGAATAGCGAGATTAGGAATAGCCCCGCTCCCTGGGAAGAAAAGAAACCCCCTCCCTCCACATCCACTTTGTGGGCAGTTCTAAAATGCTTCTGTCTCCTGATGTGAGAGGACTCGGGGGGGTGGGTGGGGGGTGTTGCTCTTGTCCCCCCCCCTCCCCCCCCTGTTTGTGGGATTGTTTGGTCGGTGGTTTGGTTTTGTTTTGTTTTTTTTTTTTTTACCAAAAAATCAAGATGATTTGTTAAAACCTTTCTCCATTCCCCCCTCCCACCGCCATCCCCGCGACTCGGTTCACGCTGTCCCACAGCGCATCAGTCCGGAGCGTCGCCTGGATCGCGACGGCCAAAAAAAAAAACAAAACCAAAAAACCCCACTTAACACCCCCAAATACCCAAATAAATAAAAATAAACCCCAAGAGAGTGGGCAGGTACGGGGGGGTAGGGTGGGCGTCGCGCGGGAACGCGCGCGGATTCCCCCCGCGCGACGCCCACCCTACCCCCCCCTCCGCAATCGCGTCGCCTCCAGGTCAGAGGGGTGACGCCCGAGGCGCGGTGACGTCACCGTCCCCTCCACCAGTGGGAGGCCGGGCGCGGGGCGCCGGCGGCCAATGAGAAGCGAGGTGGGTCCGTGAGTGGCGTGAAGGGAGGGTCTTCGGCCCCCGCCGGAGGAGGAGGAGGAGGGAGGGGGGCGGGGGGTTGGGAGAGAAATGAAGTTGTGCTAAAAGGCTTTTAGCCATCAAGAAGTTATTAGGCATTTCTCAGCCGCAAATTAGGGATTCTTCATTAATACCAACCTCGCCCCCCACCCCCACCCCACCCTACCCCACCCACCCACACACACCCCCCCCCCCCCCCCCCCCCCGTTATGGGAGAGGGAGAGCCTGGGAGCCGATAAAGGGGATGGGGAGGCGGCAATGTCTGTCTGCCCATCGGTGTGAGGAGGCAGTGACAGGCGCAAACTTTTCCCCGTGCTATTAATGAGCCAATTAAAAGAGTTGGGCTCCTCACCCCGGGAGAGCTCTCTGCAGGCTGCCAGGCTCGGGGACACAAGGTAGGTAAAAAAAAAAAAAAAAAAAAGATGTGACAACCCCCCCACCCCACCAAGCTGCCATCCTCAGCAAGGAGCCGCAGTGATGTGCGGGGCTGGGGGGTCGCTTCCCCGTAGGTGGAAAAAGAGGAAAAAAACCACCAACAAAAAATTATTTATAATTTGGTTGGAAAAATGGGATATTTGGGGCGATTCCGGCTCGGGGCAGGGCCGGGCAGAGCTTTGCCTGCCTTGGCTGGGGTAGACACCCCCCTTGTCTCCCCCTCCCCCCCCCCCCCCCCGTTTTCGACCCCGGCCGGGGAATGACGGGAGCACGCGAGCCGAGGGGAAAATTAATTAAAAAAAAAAAAAAAAAAAGAAAAAAAGGGCAGAAATAGTCCTGGATCGGGAGTGCCCCGCTGCGGGGCCGGTAGCGCGCTGCGCGGGGAGGTGAGGCCGCCGCCGGGGACGGTGCAGCCCTGCCCGCACCGGCCCCGGCCGGTAACACCGGCACCGGCCTTTGCCGGGAGCCGGTTTCTTCCTTGGTTTCGTTCCGGCCATGCCGTGCGCACCTGGGCTGGGGGGTGCGAGGGGCTGTGGGAGGGGAGTGCGGGGCAGGCTCCGCTACAGGCGCGCTACATGGGGAAAATATACTTTTTTTTTTTTTTTTTTTTTTCCTCCTTTCTTTCCCCTCTGGTGGGAGAAAATACTACACCCGCCGGAGGCTGTTTGTTGATTATTATTTCTCGCGGCTCCGCTGCGGCGTTGTGTAGCGGCTCTCTCACCCCAGGACTGCTGTTGTCTTCACAGAGGCTCCCGGGAAGTCACCCAGCGCCCTGGGAGGTGGCCCACGGCCGGGCGCTTTGGGCCTCGGATTGACAGCGGACCGCGGGAAGAAACGGGATTATTATGACCCTCTTGCGAGGAGCTATGCTGCCCGCCATGAGTAGGAAAAAAGGCCAGAAATACCTCGTTTGGTTGCTGTGTGGTGCCGCGAGTTTCTAGCTTTTTTTTATTATTATTTTATTTTTCCCGCAGTTGCTTGGAGTCTCTGAGCAGCATTGGATAAATGCCTTTCCCGTCCGATTGACTCTGCTTTTGAGAGATTTTTTTTTTTTTTTTTTTTTTTGAAGAACACCTCTCTGGTCTTCTATACTTGTTTGCATTTTACGCTACTGAACGGTTTCTCAGAGTAATGGCCGCGCTCAGAATCACTGCCTGATGCTCCGGAGAGATGAATCGCAGCTGAAAGTTTCCCTTCCACCTTTGGATGAATCTCTGGAGTTTAAATTGTAGGAAGGAAGGGGGGAAAAAAACACGATGAAAGAGAAGTCCAAAAATGCTGCCCGGACTAGACGGGAGAAAGAAAACAGTGAATTTTATGAACTGGCGAAATTACTACCCCTGCCCTCCGCTATCACCTCTCAGCTGGACAAAGCATCCATAATCAGACTCACCACCAGCTATTTAAAAATGAGGGTGGTTTTTCCAGAAGGTAGGTGGCAATGCCTATTCGCCTCTATTTCCGTTCTGATCCAGGTGTCAGTTGTCGCTTTTACTTTTTTTTTTTTAAGAAAAAAAAGAAAAGAAACAAAAAAAGTAAATTACACGGGGTGGTGTGCTCGGAGGCAGGGTGCGCTCCGCTGTCACTTTTTCTCTGTCGTAAATGCTTTCCCTTCAGTTCTTGTGACAGGTTTGGTTGGGGACTTACGGGGCTTTTGTCAACACTCGAAGGCACTGAGCTCTGCTGCGTGTTCCGCTAAAGCAAACACGCGTTTTCTTTTCCCCTGGTCTCCCAGTAAGATGCGCGTCCCCCGCCAAGCACGTGCGTGGCGAATAGAGGGGAAGATTCCCCCCTATTTATAGCCATACTATGGAGGGGAGTTAATATATGGGTAAATATTTACATAAGTCTATGCAAAGTCGTAAAGCCTTAGTTCGTGTACCGAGCAAAGGTGCGGTTCACAGGTACAGCACAGGCGTGCTGTCACGCGCACTCACGCAGCCTAAATAAATAAGCCAAACACACCGAATGGCATCATGAATGTCATGTGTCTCGCTCTGAGGATCATTAGGGCAGTTTGAGGGCGTTAATCGACCTCGGAAGTTTTCAACAGGAGTTTTGTACTCGGACATATTCGACACCCCCTCCCGCCCCTGCCCACCCGAGGCTGCGAGTCCCGCGTCCGACACTGGGCCTGATTCTCCTCCACGGTCAGGCGACGGTAAACTTGGCATTGACTTCTACGGCAGCAGCGACAGTCCCGCCTGCCCGGCAAAAGCAGACTTCAGCGTCCTAAAGTGTGTCTTGCTTTTGAGTAGAATTAGGATTTAAAGCGACCGTCTTGGGGCTTCGAGATCGGCTGCCAAGAAAAACAAACAGCACAAAAAGTTAAGAGGGTCAGGATAAAGTTCTCCTATCTTCTCACTCTATTGCTTTCATAAGAAGTAGGAAGCAAAATCAAAAATACTTCAGTAATCTTTTATTTAGCTCGGTCACTGGAGATATTGTCTGCATGAAAGAAAAAGTATTGAGAGCTTTTTTCCCACCTAGTAGTGAAATTGGCTGTTTCTTTCGTTGAAAAGAGTGTGTATGAAGGAAAGAGCATAACATAGGCACGTCCCTCTGTGCTGTCTGTAGCTGTACCTCGAGTGAGTCGGTCGGTCTGGCCGACTATTATGTTCTACAAATCAAGACTGGGTATACGGCCTGTTGTGTTGGTTCTTTTGTTTGGCTGCATTTTTTTAAATCTTATTTATTTTATTCTAAACCTGATTAAGTCTGGGAACTATTGGTCCTAATTCTACTTTTTAAAAGTAAACGTGCGCTCGGGTAATCACTTGGACTGGAGGAGATACCCCCCCCCCCTCCAACGGTTACGTATGAATCCTAATATCTAGAGTATGAACGCTTATACCAGCAGTAATTTCCTATCCAGTGCATCTTGCAATAGTTTCTTTAAACAACCTACCATGTCTCCGAGACGCTTAGAACCAAAGAAGCGGATAAAATAAGAATAATTAAAGCCTTTATCAAGCCACTTTCCTCCCCTGTGTGATCTGCCCCTTTGGAGATCATTATGCGGGACAGTCCTCTGGTTCAAAGGAGAAGTTGTCGTCCTTTATACTGTCAGCGCATACTTTATAAAAATAAAGCTATTGCAAACTCTGATGCCCATGATGTTCCTAAAAGGATTATTAGCAATGATTTGTCAACTCCTGCGGTCTCAGTGGGCTACCTTTCTGCGTGATTTCGAGCAGGTCTCGTCAATTACTGATGCCTATGTAGCGGGTTGTTTGATCAGAAGAAGCATATGGTGTTGCTTGTAGGCTGTGAGTAATGATGGGAAGAGAAGAATAGCTGATCCCCGTCCCTCGGTGGCAGCGCAGGATGTTTGAATGCCCTGGGGAACCGTGTGGCGAAGTGCGCCGGGGCCGGGGCCGCTGCCGGCCGCAGCAGATGCTAATTTGGGCGCGGAGACAGAGGGGGCGGCTTAAGCGGGGCTTCGCAGGCAGCAGAGCCTTCGCAGCCTAATTAAAGACAAACTGCGAATTAAAAAGAAAAGCAGCGAGCAGGCATGGAAGGGCTCGCCCGTCCGAGGCGCGCTGCGGCGGGAGGCCCGGCGCGGCGCCGAGCGGGCGGCAGATCCACGCGAGACCGCCGCTCCGCGCAGGGCCGCGGGTGGGAAGGGGGAGTACCGCGGGCTGGGCACAAAGACCTGAGAACGGGGGGGGGGGGGGGGGGGGGCGCGGCGTGGTGTGGCGCCGGGTATTCTCCGCGGCCCCACGCGGGTTCCCTCTCCCTCCCACGTATTTGCGAGTGGGAAGGTGAGGGGGGAGCTCACCCCGGCCCGGCACCGGGGCTCCGTGTTTCCCTAACAGTAATCACGAACGACTCGCCCACGGGCCGTGCGGGATCCGAGCCCGGGGCCGGGTGATTTTTTTTTTTTCCCGGAGGCTGCGGGAAGGAGGCGGGAGCGGACGCTGAGGCTGCAGGAGCGGGTGTCCTTGTGCACCAGCCTTTTGGGTTCGTCCGGCCGCAGGGAAGGCAGAGGGAGGCGAAGAAGAGTGGGTGGGGGGGATCCTGGTCTCCCGGTGCCCCCAGCCAGGAAAAGAAGCCATTGCTTCGCTGGGAAGGGAAGACAGGTAGCGGCCGCCGGGGAAACTACGTACCCAAAGCAAAAGCCTCTCTGAAAGAAGGAGGCAGGGGAGAAATGTTGGATGGATTGAAAGAGGGCTCTGTTTGCTTGTTTTTCCCTGGGGACGAAAGCGATACAAGCACCGGGACAGACCCGGGGAGTTGGCCGAAGGGCTGGAGGTGGGTGGCAGGAGGCTCGGGAGCACGGCGAAGTGTCATGTCATACATTTAAAGAGATCTCGGAGGAGTCAGGGTAGAGAAACGCTGTCTCCGTAACAGGGAGTTCCACTTCCAGGGTAACTCACACCCCCTCTCCCCGGTACAAGAGCGAATTTCCATCTGCCCGGAGAGTGCTTGCATAGGGGCTGGTTGTAAATAATCACGTACAGAAAGATATATACTCCTCATCGCCCCGCACACGCGGGGCTGGGGACAGGGGGACAAGCGGAAAGAATCGGTGTGCATTTGTCTGCATATTTTTACGTCTGAAATGTTCCTAGAAAGAGAGAAGGTGGGTAAATTTCGGGTTCATTTTGGAAACAAAAGAGTTTTATGGGAGTCAAATGCCAGGAGAGTCACACACAGAATAATCACGGTGCCGTTTCCGTCTCACCCCCAGAAATCTAAACACAAATCGGTGGCACCGAATAAACTTGATAAACCGAGCAGAGATTTTCCGGCGAGCTCCCTCTCGTAATTGCTATGTAATTCTCACAAGCTATTAAAACGCCCGGGTTGTTCTCTCTACCCCCGATTTCACTTTACTAGGTCTCCAGCAGATTAAAACCGTCAAGGGTGAAAAGCGTTCAGCGGCTTAGGTAGCTTCCATCATTTCAGTACTAAAACTCTTCTGTCTCAGGAGGAGAAAGCCTGTAAGACATATAGTAGTTTTCGGTGATCAGGCATCTTTTGGAAAGGCTGAAGATCTGTTAAATCGCTGAGGACAGTAAGGAAGATTTTTTTTTTTTTCTAAGCAGAACTTCTTAATAAATTCACTCGTGAGTTAACGTTCATTAAAAATCCTAAAATTTCAATTTAATATTAAATAGTTAATGGCAAGTAACGTATCCTCAAAAATTTCTGGAAAAATCTCCGCGATGTCAAAGGACTAAAAGAATTTTTCTTCAAAAAAGATCCGGTCGCTATAACTTGAGGGGTAAATCTTTGCTGACCCTCGCGGGTATGCAAAAGGGAAGGGAGAGGAAAAAAAAACCAAAACCACCAAACCGAGTGGCGCAATAAATCTGTTTGTTTGTTGTTTTCCTTTTTTAGTTGGGAATATTTTGAGGGTCCTCTTCTCCTTACGTGAACAGAGAGGGAAAAGGAGGGTTTGCAGCCTCTGTCCTACTGGGAACAGATCGTTTCGGTGCGGAGAGGCGTTTGATTTTCGAAACAAAAGCAGAGGCTCCGTTTACATAAACTTTCGCCGAATCAGGATGGTTAACATTTCAATATTGAAACCCTTAATCTTGTTTTATTTTAAAGGGGGAAGAGATCAACAGAAAAAAAAAAAAATCCGTTTCCCACGTGGATAGGTGATTTAATGCTGTTTTTCTTACTGCTAAGGGAAATGATTGAGCATTAGGTTTCAGTGTTTATTTTCTTACAGAAGTTTTTCTCATTTAAGCTGCAGTTTACTCTCCACGCTGCCTCTCTGTTTAATTCCAGTTTTGATGTGAACTTAAAACGTGAAGTGCAGAACTAAACTACTAGCATAATCGTTGAAAAAGCAGATTTTTGTGTTAGAAAGAATACTAAGCGAGATGAGTGGATAAACCCATATTTTCTTTAGAAACATCCTCTTCCTTCTTAGCAACATACGACCGTTTTAATGTCGGAGGATATTTTCCCGCTTGCATATAAATAGCGCGTGTTCTCCAGCACATTGGTGCAAATCCTTCCCTCCTCAGTTTCTTCGGAATAAGGACTATTTGAATTTGCGTTTTCTGTTTGCGCTCGAAAATTTGCCTGATTTTTTTTCTTCCCCCCCTTCTGTCCAATTTGGGCATGGTTCCGTTTGTTTGCATTTCAGAGCGCAATTCCGTTACCCCGTGTGTGCCAAAATGCTGGTATTTCTTCCTAGAGTGAATCGGTCTCGGCATTATTTCCACTACCGTTTTCTTAATAGGGTTGTTTGTTTAGTCAACAGGACTTTTCCTCCCTCATTATTATTTTTATAAAGAAAGCGGGATGCTAACTTATCTCCGCTGCAAATGAACACATGTGATTTACCGAGATAATAAATCTTTACAAAACCTTGCTAATGGCATCCGCAGGCAGTTGGAAATGAGCAGCTTTTTTTTTTTTTTAACATAGCTTATTCCATTTCATCTGAATTCTTCGACGGCGACCCACTCCTTTACAGAAGCCTCATTTGGCCGAGATTTTGAGTTATCATTAACCACTGCCTGTTAAATTAACTGAGAAATCAGCCCTGTCGGGCGCTAGGCGATGGCAAAACGGAGTGCTGGCGGTAGACTATTTAATTAAATGGTTAATCGAATCAAGCTAATTCCTCGATACAACATCCAGTTGCCTTTTCGCTTGCCAGTAACAAGGGCGTACAGCTTCTCTCCCTCGTCTCCGGCTCCCGGTGCTGCTATTTATCATTTACGAGGGAAAATGACCGCCTTGAAGATGGGGACCGAGCTGTCCTGCCTCCCTCTCCCCCCCCCAAAAAAAAACATCAGTGCCCCTCTTCTCCCCAGAGCAGCTGAAGGGAGGGCTACGAGGCGGCAGCGGTGCCAGCGAGGGGCGATGGGGGAAGAGGAGCGGTGCTGCTTTACCAGCTGCGCACGGAGCTGAAATACCCTCCGTGAAGCTTTACGAGCGGCTTCACCGAGCAGGTTGCACGACCGGGGACGGGAAGGGAGAGAGGTCCGGCGGGACAGCCTCGGAGAGGGGGCGAGCCCCGGGGCGGAGGTGGCCGGGGGTCCCGTTATCCCTCGCCCTCGGAGGCGGTCAGCATCCCCAGCGGTGCGGCCGGCGGGCGAGCTGCCTCTCCTCCATCTTTAACGGGCGGAGAGCGGCGGCTCGTTCAAAGGGCAAAGCGACCGCACCGAAACAAAAGCGAGCGGACACGTCCCCGGGCCGCGGCCCCCGGGAGGCGGCGGGGAGAGCCCGGCAGACGAGCGGCGGAGGCCGCTGCCCGGAGAAGGAGTTTTAAGAAGCGTCTGGAAGCGAAACGCGCGGTGGAGCTCCCGGGACCCGGTTTAGGCAAGAAGTCCCCGCTGCTGCCCCGGTGGGCCGGCGCCCAAGCGCGGCCCCGCAGCACCGGGGACAGCCCCGGGCAACCCCCCCTCCTATCCTCAGCAACAGGAGAAAACTCTGCCTACGGGGGCCTCTCTCCACGCCAGCATCTACCCGGCGTGTATGTCTTCCGTGGGCCTCGCACCCCCACCCGCGGGGCTCGCCGGGCCGTGCGGCCAGGCAGGGCGCAGAGGCAAGTCCCCGGGAGGGGGGGGGGGGGGGGGGGGGGCGGAGGTCCCAGGGGTTCCCCCAGCCTCCCTCGGAGGTAGCTGCCCTTCAAAGCCTGCCCACCCCCCCCCCCTTCCTCCCTCAAAGGAGCGGATCTGGAGCTCAGGCTGGGCGCTCCACTGTGTGATTTTTTAAACGGGGACGTCAAATGGCCCGCTCTGCCGTTGTCTTCGCTACCGTAAATCCGGGTTGCGCTGAGATTTCATGACGGATAGTCCGTTGGGGGAATCGTAGTAACCGCTTTTAAAAGCCGGCAAATCAACACAAAGTAGATAAGGGCTTGTATCTTCTGGCCACCCCACCCCCGCCGTCCACCCCCGCCCCCCTTTGCTATTGCCAGACAAAGGAGGGGGTCGAGGTGGGTTCTGCGCTGCAGATGCTCACAGTAACCCGGAGATCAACCAGGGCCAAGGAGCTGCCCGGGCCTCCTGGAGTCTCATTTCCCTGCGCCTGCCTCCCTCCGCCTTTGCCTAGATCAAATTAGAAATGATTGAGGAATCTCTTTCCCCCCTTCTGTGGGACAGAGGAGCTCCTTGCGACAATATCGCCACTGGGTAGGGACTATATCCACCCAATCCCTCCATTGGCTGCCGGCATCAAGGCTTGCATCAATCAAACGATGAGGGGAAGGACAGGGCCAAGGCAGCCGAGCCACAGGCTGTCGGTGGGGACCCGCTGGCCCAGTGCCGGGTGGGCACAGCTGGGGACAAGGCATTTCACACGGTCTCGCCGGTGTGGCTGTCCCGTGAAACCGATGGAGATGCTTTTCGGTGTGGAAAGCGCAGTGGTTTTCCATTGGGAAGTGCCGGGAGAAACGCTGAGTCAGCACGCTGGCTCCCAGCAGGATCCGCGCAATCCCGGCGCAGTCTCCGCGCACCCTTGTTAGGCTGTAAACGGGACTGCTCTTAGCAAACGAAGCCGGGCTAAAATGCCTTGCCTCATCCTCCCCCCCCCCTCCGGTGGACACTTTCTTGTGGCCCCAATTGTTTATCTTCTTAGTAAAAAAAAAAAATAAAAATCCTCGAGTGGAGGAGATTGTTAGGTAGGAGCCTATAATCTATATTTTGTCAAGAGTATCAAATTCATTCCGAAAGAAAAGCTCGATCCATTTATTTTTGCTGCTTGAATAACACAGCTGGATGATGCCCTGAGTTTACGCTAGACGGTTGCTCATCATTCATTCGCCAAGAACTGGCCTAAATGGTGCCTGTGGGATTAGGTCAATTTTAGTGGATCTACTTCGCCTCATTTGGTTACTAATTGGTTTCTTGTTTTATAAATCGAAATCTCATTTTCAGGAAATTACAAAACCCATGCAGCCAGTCCATTGAGGTAATCCGTGGGTCGGGGGTATTTAAATGGAAATGGTTCTACAATGCATCAAGTATTAAGCAACAGTAAAACTTCGCCTCTATTTCCGAATGAAATGTGAGCTCGCTGGCTCCTTAGATCCATAATAGATACATCCCTTCTAAGGCTACTTATGTAAATATGATAAACCAGACTTTGGTGGGGGAGGGGGACGCAAGGAAGAAAGCAAAATTTATCTGCTAAGGTTAACGTGGCATATCCTGGAAATCTTCCAAAATAGATTGTGTTTTGCTTTGTCTTCGGCCACTTTAGCTGGGAAAATCCTTTGCCTAAAAACGATTTAGTTATCCTTCCCCTCACAAAGCTGCTTGTTTCTATTCCAAACCTATTATGCTGTTGGCTCTCCAAATTACAAGAGAATCTTTAGATCTTGTTTCCAAGCGTAATCCTGAAGCAAAAGGGAGAGCTGATTTCCTTGTTTTGTTTTAAATAGACAATCAAAGGATTTGCAGAATTTTCTGCGGTAGGTCAAGTGCAAGAAATCACAGTGTGCCCCCTCGATAAAAGGAAATTGGATGTTAAAGCGAATAGTCAGGGAAAAAAATATAAAAGGGAATATTAATGGAGAGGTTTTCTCGTGTAATCTTTAAAAACAGTATTTAAGGGGCATCAGGAGAGCCCGTCGATTTGGGAGAGTCTGGGCTTGGCAATGAATGGAAACAGCCTCTGACTTGAAAGTGCTGAAACATTTGAGAAGTACAAAAAGCCGTCTCATGTGACAGGATTTCAAAAAGCCGGTTCAGGTAGACAAGTGAAAACGTTTAATTATAAACCAGTAACAGACACGGCCCCGCAGCGCGGGGTTTCCACCTGAAACACGGCGAGGAGTTCAGCGCCCCGTGAAGAGCCGCCTTCCCGCGGGGAGGTTAACCTGTAATGCCCGTGAGCTGTTCATTAACCCGCCGGGGTCGGGTTATTTTTCCCTTTTAGAAGAAGAATAATTACAGCCGTAAACGTCGATTAATAAACAACTTAAATCATAGGCGGGGAGCGCAGATTTAGTCCCGAATACAGAAACCTGTCATTTAGATTTCCCTCCAGGTGGGGGGGCGTCGCAAAGAGCCGCCTGGCTCCCCAGCAGAGAAACTTCTGAGGAGCTCGGGAAAAAAGAATATGCAGCGGGTTTTCCTCTCTTTCCCTGGAAGCTGTGCAAGATTTGCCAGCTCCTTGCTGATTTCGGGGGGCGGAGGTGACCCTCCGTCCTGGTGGCTGGTTCCCCCCGGGGAGGGGGAGAGGTGGCTGCGGAGCCCCCCGGGCATCCCCCGCGGGTCCTCCCGCTCCGGAGGGCGCAGGGAGGAGTGAAGCTCGGAGGATCAGGAAAAAGTCACCGGGTCCCCGTTAATTGGCGTGGAGGAATTAACGGGAGGGAGCCTGTTTCTGGCTGGCACCCTGATACACGTCGGAGCTGTGGGATGGGAGCCAGGCTAGAGAGATGCCCCTGCCTTTGTAGGGCTGTGAAGTTGATGAGGAAGGAGACAAGTGTAGGAGTGGTGGAGAGACAACTTGGCGTGGAGATGTGGACGAGGAAAGGGGGAGAAGAGGGGGAAAGGCGGGAACGAGCTGGGCGCATCCCTGTGCCGCTCCGGCGGTGGCGAGGGCGGGCGAGGGCCGCCGTGGGATGCCCCGTTCAAACAACGCGGAGGAAATCGTTAGCTTTGTTTAGACCGGCAAACACCTAGGTGAAGCCGGTCAATAGCGAGGGATGCCCGCGGCTGCTTGCTGTCGCCACCTCGCCTGTTTGCCTCGAAATCGCCGGAAAACGGGGTCTTGCCTTCCCCGAGCCCGCCCTGCGGGAGGGAAACCTCCCCGGTTCGGCTCTCCCCTCCCCCGGGCGATCCGCACCCCAGCCATCAATCAGGATTTGTAATTTTTTTCGTCCTTTTTACTTTATCTTAGCGTCTGTGCCTGCCAGGCTGAGCCTTATTTCATGCCATAAGCGTAAAAGGTTGTAACTGCCCCGTTTAAATTATTTCAGCGACAACAGTGTGAAAAGGCATCGCCCATAAATAGTTTTACTCCGGTGGAGTAATTTCCATCTGGCTTTTATTCCTCCTCACTTTGCATAGGAGAAAACAAGTGGCATCTGAAACATTAGACAGGTCCAGAGAGATTAATTTCTGGAGGGGGCTGTTTGGAGGCAGATCGTACCTTCTGCAGAGAGACCCATCCCGCCTGCCAGAGCAGCGGGGAAGAGGGAGGTGAACCCCGGAGCCCCGGCTCCGTGGGGCAGGAGGGAGAACGGTCCGTGCCGTCGGACAGTGACCTGCCTGGGCCGCCCCACAAGCGCCTTACCGCAGCCCTGAAACTGCGCTCGGCTTAGCGACAGGTAGTTTGCTTTCCGTGGGTTTGAGTGGGGACCACTAAAGGGGAAAGCGTTTTAACACGGGGCTCGGGGAGAGCTGAAGGAGTCGCATACGGTCGCTCCTCTCTCCCTCCCCAAATAGGTAATTATAAACCTTCCAGGTGAGAGGACGGTGGCCTCGAAGACAGAAAGAGGCAGGAGGTCACAAATCAAACTGGGAAGTGATCTCTGGCGAGCAGGGGGGCTCAGCCCATCTTTATTACTCCCCCTCCAAAGCCTGATGGCTAATTAGCCAGCAGGTTGTAGCCGAGCTCTGCCTTCCTCTGGGCAGCGCTCAGGTGCGGGCAGGACCCAGCCGCAGCGCTGGCCCGCCCGCCCCCAAGAGGTTTCTCTGCCCAGACACTGTCGTGCCACGTTAACCGCATCCTTCTCTCGACATCAAAGGCTTCCCCCAGCACACCCCTTGTCTTTCATTTTAAATAGCTCCCAGGGTTGTCCAGGATCCCTCCGGTGACGTTAGGAGAAAGGCGCTTTCCCCGAAGTTCAAGGAGACAGTTCCCAGTAGCCGAAGGCAGCACCAAAAAGCCCTTTTATCTGGCACGTTATTTCACTTAGATCTTAGGAATGAATTTAACTGTTAACTCAAAATAGGAGTTTTGCTATTTTTCTTTGGCGGGAGTTAGGTCTTAAAAAAAAAATCCACCAAAGAAGCTTCTCTGTGCAACGAAATCATGCCCGGTTTTCTAAAGTTTATATCTATACATGTTCTAGAGCGAATACAAGCAAAAAAATGAAAAAAAAAAAAGTTCCTCTCCAGCAGGGTTACACGAGTCAATTTTTCATCTCCTCACCTTACTTTTTTTGTATGTCTTAAATAAACAGGGCTTGGAGAAGCCTGGGGCCACTCTAGCCGAACCAGCCCGCTGGATAATGTTGGACGGGAACTGGGATCCCATCTTTTGCAGGTACTGGTCTGGAAACGACAGCCTTATGGTATTAATGATTAAGGAAATCATTCCTTCTTCTGAGCTTTTAATTGCCACCTTGACTAATTTTTAACTGTTCACATGTTTAGTAAAAAAAAAAAAGGGGGGGGGGGAGGGCTTCAGAAATACGAACCGTCGCTGTTGGATGTCGTGCGCTGTAATGGGGCTGTGGTTTGGTCCCTCCGAGTCCTTTGCCCCAGCACTGGCCAACACAGGGTCCGCAGAGAGGGGTTCACAGCGTATACCGGTGTGTCTTCTGGGACCAGAGAATAAGAGCATGGTTTTTCCCCAAATTATTAACAAGGTGATAAGTCCCGGCAATGCGCAATGGCGGTGCAGGAACAGCGGGAGGCTGTAGAGGCAGGTTGGGGGAGGCTGTCCTGGGCTCAGCAGGCACAGAAATAACAATAGACACAAAACAGGTAGGACACATTTGAAAACTCACCGCTACCTGAAATATTAAGAAATATTAGCACCCTCACCACGCATTTTTGCTGGGCTTGTGTGGGCTTTTGGGAGACCATTCTGCCCTCGGCACACCGAGAAGTCCCTTCTATGTCTGCTGAATGTGCCTGGTAAATTTTCTTGTCCCTTATTTACACTAAGGAGATTTTTAGATCCTCCTCGCTCGCTGAAAGTCTCCTTAGCAAATATCCAAGCGCTAAAACTCCCATTGACATTTGGAATGGGACAGAAGCGTTCAGGATTTCTAGGATCGACATATTAATCACCGGGTAGCCAGGAGCTCTTCTTAGACACTTCCCAGGCACTTTGCATTACCAGGACCTTTTGAGCTGGATACCTCTGAGAAGTGGGTTGTATCCCAGGGGTCCAGGAACTTTGGAGGAATCCCTGTCCAGGACTTGCCCGTTTCCGTCCAACTTTTTGAATAACCAAAGCCTGAACAGGAATGCCCCCTTGCTAAAATAAATCCGAGGGACAGGTACTTCATGGATCTACCTGTCTTCATGGGTGGATCTATCTGCCTGTTTACACTTCCCACCTCTCAACCCTTTCCTGCAGACGTTGGACGGTTTCATATTTGTCGTGGCTCCAGATGGCAAGATCATGTACATCTCGGAGACCGCCTCGGTGCACCTGGGCTTGTCGCAGGTAAGCTGGGGGGGGCTGCTAGCCCCCGTGCCTGCCTGCCCCCCCCTCCTCCCCCCCGGCTGCGTGCGGGGAGGGTGAGCGGTGCCGGCGATGAAACCCCTTCCTCCCTCCCCTCCTCCTCCTCCTCCTCCCTCACAGGTAGAGCTGACTGGCAATAGTATTTACGAGTACATCCACCCCGCCGACCACGATGAGATGACGGCGGTGCTCACGGCCCACCAGCCCTACCACTCGCACTTTGTGCAGGGTAAAGTACACAGCCCTCCGCGTCCCCCTCACCACCCCCACTACCCCCACTTGGCCTGCGCGGTCGCAGACGGAACCGCGCAGGGGCGGCAGAACCCGCGGCTCACCCCTCACCCTCCGCCTTTCCCCTTTCCCAGAGTACGAGATCGAGAGGTCCTTTTTCCTGAGGATGAAGTGCGTCCTGGCCAAGAGGAACGCGGGCCTGACCTGTGGGGGTTACAAGGTGCGTGCCCACGGCCACGGTCACGACCACCCCCTCCCCATTCCCCCCCTTGCCCCCAGCCTTCCGCGCTCCTGCTCCGGCAGCGCCGAGCACGCTGGTTCGGCCGTGAAAACGGGGACCGGAGTGGGGACGAGCCCCCTCTGCCCGCGGGGGCTGTCCCAGCCCGGTACTCTTTCATGTGGTTCAGAGCCACAATTTCTCTCGGAGTTTCAGGTTAAAGAGCTCAAACCACAAAACCAAGCAATCGAGCTCCCCGTGTTTTTATGTGGTGTTTTTTTTTTTTTGTTTGTTTGTTTTATTTTGCTTTTTAAACTGAACCTCGCACCACCACCGACGTTCCCGAGGTGGCTGGGAAGCTGTCAGGTGACACAACGGGAGCTCTGGGTTAATTTATTTCTTTATTGGGTAACTCGTCAGCTTCAGGGCCAGCTCTCCAAGTCAAGGGTTTTGCCCGGGTGTTTCACACGGTTCAGGCTCCTCGGTGGGGACAGCCCCCGCTCTCCTACCTTCTCCCCGCTTTTGTGTCAGCTGCACAACGCCGGAGAGCGGTGGGTGATGTTGTGCAGAACAGGAACATCTGTTGAATTTACCCCAGGAAGAAATACCCTGATAATAGAGAAGTAAGGGTGGAAGTACACGGCGGTCATCTGCGAGGATGCATTTAGGAGACGTACCTAAACCTACGTCCAAAGATACATTCTGGCTACGGGTCGCGTCTGCTCTATCTGTGTAATAGACATATCTTACACATGTGACATACGCACACATGTAAACTCTTTCTCTCACACGCATACACTCTTCATTACAAAGTTGTAACTGGCTTGGCACTTCCGCGTCTTTCCTTTTTAGAAGAATAATAAAAGCGTAGTTAGGAGGTGGTCCAAAAACCACTTAAGTCAGTGGAAAAAAAACCCCAAACATCTCGTTGACTTTAATGGGCCTTAGATCAGTGCTGAACTCTCGTATGGAAAAAACCCAACCCCAACCCAAACAGAAAAGCAGAAAACCCGCAGACGGTGCCGCTTTGCCGGAGCGGTGGCGCGGGGGCAGCGACTCCGGGGCACCCGGCGGTCGCATCGGCACCAGCCGGGGCGGCGGCGGGGTCTGTCCGGGTCTCCTCGGCGGGGAGGACCTTGCCACAACACACCCTCCCACCCTCTGCTAGGCAGCCCCCGAGCTTTCCTGTGTCTCCGGCAGGTCATTCATTGCAGCGGGTACCTGAAGATCCGCCAATACAGCCTGGACATGTCCCCCTTCGACGGCTGCTACCAAAACGTTGGCTTGGTCGCCGTGGGCCACTCGCTGCCGCCCAGCGCCGTGACGGAGATCAAGCTCCACAGCAATATGTTCATGTTTCGGGCCAGCCTAGACATGAAGCTCATATTCTTAGATTCCAGGTAGACCTGGGGCTATTCCCAAATCTATTCCCCTAGCCCCTCCCTTCTTGTCCCCCAGGACTCCTCTCCTGTCTTCTCACCCACTGGTATTTGCTGCTTGTGTCTCTTGCAGGGTAGCTGAGCTAACAGGTTACGAGCCCCAGGACTTGATAGAGAAGACCCTTTACCACCACGTCCATGGCTGTGACACCTTCCACCTGCGATGCGCTCATCACTTGTGTAAGGAGATGACGGTCTTGTAGAGACCCTGCCCCTCTCCCCCCGCGCCTTCTCCCCCTGCAGATGGGCTTTGGGTTTGCCAGGATTTACCTCTAGGTCGGAACGGGAAAAGCACTGGAGGGGAGAATAAGCAAAATCTGCACGAGGTTTTAATGAAACAAGACTGGATTCCGAGGTGGAGGCAGGAGGGAGAGGCAGGAGGGAGATGCAGGGGATCGGCAGTGAAAGATTATTTTCCCCTTCTCAGCTCCCGGTTGTGGGACAAGAACTCCCCTGCACAAACCTCAGGCGCTCAGTTCACTTCAAATTCCGGTTAGGAAAAAACCTTTTTTCTTGCTCCAAAAAGCCGTGCCAGTGAAATCCAAATACTTTTGTTCCACTTCCACCAAGTCTCACAAATCTTATCTGTGTATCTAATTTTGACTGCAGTAGTGAGCCCGATTCGGAGAGCTGTTCTTTATTCTATTTTGATATCATGATGACATTAATACATGGATAGATGAATAAAAAGGATATTAATTTCCGGTAAGTTTCCTTACAGAGAATGTAACGAGAAGAGATAAAACCCAAAGCCAGATTTATAGAATTAAATCTCGATGACGATATGTCGGGGTGAGGGTGGATGGGGGGATTCAACCGCCCCCCTCCCGGTGTATTCACCCTGCCCCATCAATCTCCCCGAAGAGTCTTTGACCAGGACGGAGATCAGCCCTGCCCGAGGGTCTCCAACCCCCTTGCCCACGGGTGTTTCTGTCCACGCTGCTTCCCGGTGTGATGCTAAGGGGTTGCCAGTCCCTTTCCTCGCCCACGGGGGCCTGGGGTGGTGGTGGTGGTGCACCCCCTTCCCAGGGCCGATCGAAACGGAGTCGGGAGCCGCTCTGAGGCTCTCCCCGCTTTGTCCCCGCAGTGCTGGTGAAAGGGCAAGTGACCACCAAGTACTACCGCTTCCTGGCCAAGCACGGCGGCTGGGTGTGGGTGCAGAGCTACGCCACCATCGTGCACAACAGCCGCTCCTCCCGCCCGCATTGCATCGTCAGCGTCAACTACGTCCTCACGTAAGTCAGCCCCGGGCGCCGCGCTAAGTTCCGCGGGGCCGAGCGGAGCCCGAGCGCCCGGCGGCGGGCAGCGCTGCGGACCGGGCCCGGCGGCCGCTCCTCCCGCCCTCCGCTCCCCCGACCGGGTGTGCTGAGTCCCCCCCCGCTCCATCCCTCGCCGCCGCACTGACCAGGGCAGGCTCGCCAGGTCTGCTAGGAAACACATTGAACACTTTCATCTAGATGAAGGGTTTCCCGTCTGCCTGTTTCTTTCTCTTACGAGAGGGGGAAAGATTTAGAGGTTTGTCACCCACATATTTTGCTGCCTTCCCCACCCCCCACCCCCCCTTTTTTTTTTTTTTTTTTTTTACAGTTTAAATGCACCCAGCATTAAATAAAATTTAATGCAGCGTAAAAAAAAAAAAAAAGGTTTCCACGTACGGAGTTATTTATACTCAACAAACAGGACATCTGTTTTTCTTTTCAAAAATCTGGGGTTTGAAGTTCTTAATTTCATCCAGAGTCTCTATCAAAGCTCCGAGATTTCTTTTTTGTTCTTGGAGAGCGATCCTTACAGTGAACCACAAAGAAAGTTGGTGACCAGAAGGGTCAGTTAAACTGTAAATAAAATAAAACAAAATAGAATTTAAACAAAACAACAAAAAAATCAGAGTGACTGCTGAGATACCGTAGATCTCAAAGCATCTCCTTGTATTTGGGGATTGCTAGGTTGGGCTCTAGCTACGCTGCTTAAGCTGGAACACAGAGGCCCAGTGAGGGAGGGGAAGCTCGGCTGGATTATTTTAAAATGTTGATCACCGTGACTGTTAGCATCTCCCCTTGGGCATGGCAGTAGCTGCTGGCGGCAGCGCTGATGCTTCATTAGGGTGGGAGGGCCCATCAGGCCGGCGGTACCTGGTTGATCCCGGGGGCTGAGTATTCCCCCCGTTCCGCTGCTCATTTTTTATTCTGGAGGCAAATGTAGGTGTTTGGAAACGTCTGAGAGGCACGACCCTCCTCTCTCCCAAAACTGCGGCGGTGGCAGCACCGCGATCTTACCGTGGCGGGTTTCGTGCATGCACAGGTGGCGAGTGGTTTGGTAGCCGAGTTTAAGACGTGCTTCCCAAAACGAAGTGGCTCATTAGGGAGGCAGCGGCTCTGGTCGTGTGTGCAGGCGCGGCTGGCGGGGTGGGGAAGGGGGTGCGGGTCAGGGCGCCTGCATTGCTAGTACGTAATCACTTCGGAACGTAAGGTGATAACGAGCGTCGTGCTCTTAGATGGGCAGACAGGGGTTATTGCACCTGCATGAAAAAGCGTACATTTGGGTCAGCGCTCTGGTGTAGGGAGTAAACTGCCATTCCCCTTTGAAGAAAATCCCTTTTATTCGCTTTAAAAAGGGATGCGGGGCGCGGCGGGGTAATACCCTGGCATTCACCCAGCAAGGATGTGGAGAAGCAGAGGCACCATCACCTCCGTTCTAGCTCTCCCATACATTTGTATGACCATTTCCCCTATACCAGCCCCTTTCTGTGTTTTTTTTTTTTTTTTTTTTTTTTTTTTTTCGCGTTTTATGCTTCTCAGTCGAGTCCAAGCACTTGCCTTAGGTAAACGGCGAACTGCAAAGACAGAAGTCGGTGTATCGTAACGTCGATACAAGGAACCCGAAGGCAACTAGCATGCTAGAGTGGTTTTGCACCAGAAACGCTACATGTTTTTCTATGAGCACCTGACATTAGCGGTCGTTTCCTTCTCCTTTAATCCCGAAAGAGTGAACATCAATCACGGAACTCTACCTTAAATGACCCGAGTGGAAATGCAACATCCCAGCGGATCTGCTTAAAGTCAGCTGGGAATCTGCCTCGATCTGTCCCTTGCTTGCCGGGTGGACCACCACGGCCACCAGTATTTCGGGCTGGCACAGCAAAGCAAGCGGGGACTACTCTGGTCCCGCGGGGGCCGCTCAGACTAAACCCTCGGAGCTGTTTTCCAGCAGCGGGACTGGTTATACCATGTGCTGCCCTCGCCCCTTTGGGCTGCGCACCGGTGTCGCAGTCACCACCAGGGCCACTCAGTCCAGGGTGGCTACCGGCTGCTCGGAGGGGCCGGAGGCACCGCGGGCAGCTCGTTCGCAGTCCCTTTGAACCTCCGCAGCCGGCTGCGCAGGGCTGCGCGCACCGCGGAGCGCGGCTCCGCGACCCGGCAGGACTTCACCGCCGCCTGGAAGCTGGGCTCGGGGACCCCCGCCGCTTGCCACCCCCCACCCCCCCAAAAAACACTCTGTCAGGAGCGGGACCAAAACAGCGCGATTCCTACTCTCAGTTGATTCCCCGCCCCCCCCCCCCCCCGCTGGAGGCAGCGCAATTATATTTTCGTGCATGTATACGGATTTTTAAAACAAAGTTATATTTAAACCTCTTTTCAGCCAGACTGACATGTGGGAGGACTATAGATGTTCTTTCAAGATTTCCCTTGGAGGGAGAGGTTACACCGCGGCGCGACTTCTTTACGCCTCGGTGTGAGGCTCCCCTTGCGCCCTTCGCTTTACTACTACTACTACTATTTTATTATTATTATTATTATTATTATTATTATTATTATTATTATTATTATTATTATTATTATTACTCTCCATTGCTCTCCTCCTCCTCCTCTGGATAGCCTGCCGTTCGGGAAAATAAACGAGAAGAACAGGCCCTGCCGCGTTCGGGGGGGGAGGGGGAGGGGGAAGGGGGGGGCGGGGCTGTAAGCAGAGAAGGGGCTGTTTTTTAAAAAAGTGGCATGTAGTCAGCATCTGCCATGGGTGACCTGAGGTGGAGGGGAGCTGCTGGGGAAAGGGTCACGGTGGGAGAGCCGGGCCGGGGGGATGCTGAACTCCTCGTACCTAGAGTCGGCTTAGTCGTCTCAATGAGCTATTCAGAGTTATTGCTCAAATGAGGACGGTAGGTGGTGAAAATATAGGGGAAAATGAGAGGTTACGGGGACTTGACGTTTTCCTCTGGGATGAGCTAGGCTCCGCTGCAGGAGGGCCAAGTAAAGGTCCCGCAGCACTCCAAATTTGCCAGTGTTCAATATACTTTATTCCGCTACAAATCCTATAGCAACCGCAGTTCCTTGAGGATGACATTGAGTTGTTCCAGCAAGGCAGGGACCAGCCGAGGTGTAAGCGGGTGTGCTGCGGGTTCCTCCCACGCTTCACCCCCACGGCGCCGGCTGCGTGGCAGAGCCACTCGTGCCGCCGCAGCTCCTGGCAGGGACACGGGTTTGCTCCCGTGTTATAAACCCAGCGAGGAGAAACGCCCTCACGGAAGAGAAAGACAAACCTTTGCATCTCGCCCCTTGCCTGTGGAAGCCGGGGAGAAAGCAAAAAGGGGCGCAAACGAGCAGGTTTGTGTTCTGAGATAACAGGAGAGTCGCGTTTGGGGCTCGCAGGGTGGGGCTTGAAAGGTGGGATGCTTCTCGCCTAAGGCTGCTGTGAAAATAGGAATACGTGGGTCTTTTTTCACGGAATTGGGGTGAAAATATCAAATGGGATCATAAGGTTTGGGATGTATGGTGCAGGGTTTTGACCTGCTGGGTCCCTGGTCCCCTCACACGGTACTTCGTCGCTCAGGAGTGTTTTTCGGTTTGCTCGTGGGATAAGGAGATTTTTCTCACTATTGAGAGGAACTTGAATGCTCTGATGTTTTGGTAAGGAGCGGGTACTGAGTGACATAAGTGCCAAACTTGTCTGGAGGACCAGTTTCATTGCAGGCTGAGCAGGAAGAGCGAGAATCTCTTACCTTGTGGCTTCCCAACTCCCCTGGGTGATATAGATGACGAAAATGGAAAGAATGAGAAAGGGTTTATGCAGAAGGGACCCTCATCCCCCGGTTAAGAAAATAAAAAAAGTGGTCATTTCCATCTTCCATAAATCCCAAGCTTTGAGAAAGGGAATTCTAGGCTTGGGAACAAATGTTTGTAGCAAGTGTATATGCTACGCTAAATAGGTACGGTGGCAAGGGCGTTTTAGCAACAAGAGAAAAGGTTGTTTTTTTTTTTTTTTTTTTTTTTTGTGTAATAGCAGTGTGTCAAAAAATAATATAAATGACCTTTAACGGCTCCAGCTTTAAAGCACACATATTTGTTCTTCTTTGTATTCGGGTTGGCATATGTGAGTACAGACACAGAATATTTGTTTCTTGTCTTATTTGTTCTGTACACACAGTTGCCATATCATTGATTATTAGCTGTGCATGTTTATCACATAAGGGGACTCAAGTATGAGTCAATTAACAGAGAATGCAACTGCTGAAGTTAAGTTTATATTTAGACCGCAAACAACCTCCTTTTAAACAAATGGATAAAGCAAAGTGCAAATCCTTTGACTTTTTGAGCACGAGCAAATATTATAATAATCTGTCCCCAGAGAAAGCTAAGGAAGCTTTCCTATATACGTTTTGTTGTCCTTTAGCATTTAAAAGAATAGCAATAGCGGTAGCATATACAGATAACATGGATTAGGTACCTAATTGTGACTAATCTCCATTCTGATGATATAGTAGGTATATGATATAGTTCCAGCTGACCTCCTCACATTGCATTATGTAACTGGCTGATTAGAAGCAGAAATTGAATGCAATTTGTTTGAAAGATATTATTTCACAAATAACTGCCATATTGACGAATGTTTTACTTAATAATGTGGTAAATGCAATTTAGAATAAATTAACTGTTAATTGTATCTGCACACTTCTTCTTTAGATTTTTATTGCTATTTATAGCTTGTGTACTACCAGATTCTAAATGATTGTATAAGCAACGTGATATCATTCTGCGTGATAGCTTAGACTTTGAAAACATTCTTCTCTGGCATATCAAGCGGGCTTTAGGAGAATTTGCGTTTTGTGTGGAAACAAAGCTCTGTCCATATTTTTGGACTGTAATAATGAAATATTTCCATAGCTTTTCATAAACATCCTCTTTTTTGGCCTGTCTCTGGGCCATCAGGTCTCACCTCCTTCTCTTCCTAGTCAGTGGGAGAATCCACAAACTATATTTCCATACCTGTGGCCCCACCTTTCTTAAGCGTTTCTCTCAAATCTGGAACTGCCAGATTTGGAACTGGCCACGGAGTCTTCTTCTCAGTCAAAGGCAGATATATGTTCTCTTGTATCTCTCCAGTGTGTGATGGAATGTCTAGGATAGGGGATACACTGGGAAAGTTCTTACTTGCAGAAGAAATTCTGCACACCCTTACTCATGTCATTAGTGGAACTAGTTGTATGAGTAAGCTTAGCCATCTAACTTTTATACTTGAGATAAGTCTTAGTGACTTTAACTGGATAATGTATCTTTTCTTAAGTACTTGTAAACAGTAGAATTAAATTTGACCTGCTGCCTTTCCTTTATATTTCTCTGTATTAATGGGAATTTTGCCACTTACATAACTGTGCATAGAACTGGGTCCCACTTAGTATGTTGAATCTACAATGTACTTTTCCTAAGACCAGAAAGCCTACTATCATTCACATGATTTGATTAGCAACATAAATATATAAAGGAATTGTTTTAATCAATTAAAATGCCTGGGAAGCATATACCCCAAAGAAAAAAGTATAAAAGGATTCCTCTTGAACTACTCACTGCAGTATTCTGTTTGTTCACCATTAGTTTTTATTACAGACTTGTCTCCCTGGAACATTGTTTATATATTTCTTGCAAATAGGACACAGCCTTTCCCAGGTGTCCACAATACGTTTCTGCAGTTCTTCTTTGTTCATGTAGGGGCTTTCTTAGCTACCATTTGTTTAATTCACTCCAAATTTCTATGCTTGTATTTAAACCAGGTGATGGTAATGGCCAAGGCACTAAAACTGTGGGCCAGAGTCTACAGTCACTGCTCGCATGAAGAAAGTTTTATTTGCTAGAGTAAGGATTAAAAGATTGCAGCTCAGATCCATAGGAAAAAAAAAAAAAGCAGTCATTAGTTTAAGTGCATGCATACTGACAGTCTCACACAGCATGAAATTCAGGATTGCAAATAAGTGTCTCTATTCCAAGAAAGAAAAGTGACTTCAAATGCTTTCCACTTCATCCTTTTCCCATTCGGTGTGCCGGCTCTTCCAGGCCTTTGGAAACTCCCTCCTCCCAAACAGGGAGTTACAGATCTTGTAAAATGATTGTCTGGGGCTGAGACACATTGAGCAGCGGCAATGGCTGAAGCAATTACTATCTCCAGCTGTCTGCCTCACTCCACTGATGAAAGGTACAGGGCCCGCTGCGGGGACTCTTACTCCTAAAATGCCACAGTTTATGGTTTAAGGTAAACTGCCACAGATTTCACTTTACATGGAAGCATTGGAGTGTACACTGCAGCACAGCTGTTCCTGCTAGAGAGGTTGTTCACACTTTATCCTTACTTTGCCCTTCAGCACTTTGAATGGCATAAATGAGGCTCGTGAACACCACTACAGCAGCTGGGTGCTTCGGTCCCTTTGGGGATCAGCCCCAGTGGTCCTCCTACACGGTGGAGGCGGGGGGAGACTGTAGGCCGTGGAGTTTAGGGTTCTGTTCACTGCTCTGTGATGGTTCAGAGAGCTGAAGGCAAGCGAGGCAGCTGGAAGAGCATCTGCTGGTTTTACCACATGACATTTATATCTCCTCTATGGACTGCGTTCGTGGCCGTGCAGAAGAGGCAGGCCAAGCAGTGGAATTGCTACCAAAGGATTCCCCTCTGTGCTATCACCCTCCCAATACTCTGCACAAAACTGGGTGCAGAACTGGCTCCGTCTCTCCTAACATCAACAGCGTGTTCCTTAAGCAGGTTCACAAATTTACTAGCTCTGCTTCTGTTTCCTTAATCTGTTGCATGTTTGCTCGGGTTGCTCTGGGCTGCATCTCCGTACGGCTGTGATTCCCATGTTGTTTCACTGTAATTATCATGAGATACAACAGGTGTGATAAGTTACTGAAGTGCTTCTAAAGTGAGCTCTTCCCTCTATGTTACGGTGTTCTTGCTAGCTTTTATTCGTACACACACAAAATGTGGCATTTCGACATGGCCTAAATTAAGTGTTAACAAATAAATCTCCTTTGTCCGTTCAACAGTGGCAAGTATCTGTTTAAAATCTAATTCTCCTTCCCTCACCTCTCTTTTGTACTTTACAGCGTGGGCCAGGCTCCAGCACACATGTTCGTACTCAGTAGGTTACTTCAGAGGCAGCCCCTTTCACTTTGATGACACTATTTATGGAGGCAGGCATCGCTCTGTGTGAACAAGGATATAGCGTCTGACCCTTCTGAAGGCTTGGGATGGCTGGAGTCTGGAGTCAATCGCATGATCTTTAACACAGTTAGACGATTTATTCCTGTTGTTGTCTTTTGTTATCATCCGCTTAGTGCAATTACATCGCCGAAGTCCTGATTTACTAAAGCACTTGAGCACATGGCAGGCACTAAAAGTGCCTAGACATAACTTTCAGTACATGATTATATCCCAGTGAATTCAGTTTTGAAATAAAAAAAAACAAAACAAACAAAAAAAACAACCAAAAACCCGTAGGCGCACGCTTAGAAATAAGAATATTCCTTGTCTTTGCCAAGCAGAGATGGCTTGAAGGACGCGTTTGTTACTGTGTTGAATTGGGACCTAATAAAGAACAGCCGTAGTTTTTCAGCTACAAACCACTATGTATAAATCTTGAGGGCAGCAACGTTGAAAATAACAGCTATTATCTGCTGAAGTTTCAGTGCAGCCATGGAAACTCAAATGCCTGCCTAACTAAAGTTTGGCTATACCCCTAGCATTGTGTGGATATTTTGACACGACCTAGACTGAAGACCTTTAAACCCATCCAATAATCAACGTTCTTACATCTGTGCTGTCGGTTAGGAAGGGAACGTGCACAGTCTGCCCTGAAGGCAGCCTGTTCCCAAGTAGCCTGTGGCTTTCGACCATCTCTGGACTATGTTTGGCAGCTGGTAGCCTGGGCTGTTGCTATAGAAAACTCTCTCCCTCTGACTTAGGCCCCGGTTAAGTGAAATCCACCCAAAGGCATTGCACGCTATTTTTCTCTTGCTGTTTCCAAAGACTATTTTGTACACAGAGCAAAATAATAATCTTTAATGACTGCTTCACGAGGCATATCCCAGTAGAGTATTTGCTCAAATAAAGGCTAGGCTTGGGGATAAATAGCCTGATAGCATCCTCCCATTTGCAGCCAAACTGTTGAACAGTGTTACCCAAAATAATTCTACTGATTTTAAGCTGTGAGTAGGACAGTTAAAGAAAAAAAAGTGTCATCTTCTGAAAGATGATCAGCCTCCTTAGTGGTTTGTAGTCTGTGAAAACCAGCAGCGGGGGTGGCGACGTGGCTTCAGTCCAAAGAAAACTGTGTATCTGTGTGACTACAACTGTGTAACTTAACATGGGAATGTGCAAGTAGGGCTTCTGTGAGGATATCTAGTGAGTTCAAGAAAGCAACAGGAGAGAAGGTACACAGCAGCATTTACACAAATGTGATACTCTGCATACGTGCTAGGGAAGTGGCGACCCCAAGTATGGTAAATCTCATACTTTATGATATATTGGACTTGTACAAACCCAAATCAAATGTTTATTTAGTCCCGCTGCAGATTAGCTGTAGTGTTGGTCCAAGGACAGTTGTAGGATGGCAGTGGAGTCGATCTGCATGTATGCTGCGGACGTATTTATGGGAACACACCGTGGCCTGGTCAGAGACACTTTTATCCAGAAACCCTTGATAAATGTGCATGTGAAGCAGTAACAACGGAGTGGCTGAAGTCAGCTAAGCCTCCTGTCTGTCCAAGCCACAGCAAGGACCAAGAGGGCAAAGGTACTATGTTAGATTTAGGTAGATGATAGATTTAAATTTCTAAAGAAGATTGTAGCTAGATGTTATTGTGTTTTATTCAATGATTTTAGTTTATTTGTTGAGAAATTTTAGATATGCCTAGTAAGTATTTCGCTACTTATAACCATTCAGCACACTGGAGACTTATTCTTCTGTTTCGTAAGCTGGATTTTAACACAGGCATGCGTTTCCGGAACTGTATGTTGATGATGAGTTGTCGTTAGGAGTATTGTCAAGAGGCGTTGACTACCATTAAAAAGGTCTCTTTTCTGAATTTGATAGAAGGTGTGGGGTCAGACGTAGTTGTGCAATGTATGGTGGTTTAACTTACTCTGTGGTCCGGAGGGTCTAAGTGTCTTTTATCCATTTTAACACTTAATGGGCCCACTTAACAAGTATAACCATGTATAAATGTATGCCTTGAGGCAATAGAATCAGTGATTACCAGGAAAGTATCAAATAAAATGGAATATTATGTGTTATCTTATAGCCTTTATTGGCTTTTCTTGCTGTTTGTCCCCTCTTTTATCAACAAAACCACTTTATACATTGTACGTCTACCAAAGATAGATGACCAAGCCTGAGTCCGATATGAACAGTGCCTTAGACCCAAGCGGCAAGTAATGTGAGTGGGATTTGGCCACAGTAGAGGTTTGGCTGTGGGTGGGAAGGAGTTAAAAGGCGGTTGTCGTGGTTTCAGCTGTGATGGAGTTAACTTTCTTGCTAGCAGTTTGTGTAGTGCTATATTTTGGATTTGGGATGAGAAATACCGTTGACAGTGCACTAATGTTTTTGGCTGTTGCCAAGCTCTCAAGGCCTTTTCTGCTCCTCACACCTCCCTGGCAGTGAGCAGGCTGGGTTGTCACAAGAGGCTGGGAGGTGACAGAGCTGGGAGACCTGACCCCAACTGACCAAAGGGTGATTCCATACTATATAATGTGTATAAAGCTGGGGGAAGAAGGAAGGGGGAACGTTTGGAGTGATGGTGTTTGTCTTCCAAATAATCGTTACCCGTGATGGAGCCCTGCTTTCCTGGAGGTGGCAGAACACCTGCCTGCCGATGGGAAGCAGTGAATGAACTCGTTTTGCTTTGCTTGTGCAAGCGGCTTTTGCTCTACCTATTAAAGTGTCTTTATCTCAGCCCAGAGGATTTTATTCACTTTTGCTCTTCTGATTCTCTCCCCCATCACAACTGGGGGGAGTGAACGAGCAGCTGCGTGGTTCGAGCTGCCAGCTGGGGTTAAACCACTATAGCAGTGGTTTATATAGAATAATGAAATGAGAAAACAGCTATATTAATTTGTAAAAAACCCCAAAAGCCATTCTCCCCAAATGCCAAAGCCCACATGCAAGACCATGCCTGTCTTCCTCCCCTTACCTCCTCTAAAATTTATGCAAAGCAAGGTTCAGTTGAAAAGCATTCAAATATCTTCTCATACTTGTCTTCAGGGGCAAAGTGCTGCCTCTTGGCCAAAGCTAAGGGACTCTGGACAAGCGAATTGGAAAGACTTTCATTGTAGAAAAATCTTGCTCCTTCTGAGGAAGGTGAAATTCTTATGACAAGAAAGGAGTAATCTGATGAAAGAGAAGGTGATCTACTGTAAATAGAACCTCCTCACCACGTGGAGTTCGCGAATCCTTTTGGGCTCAGCATTTCTCTTCACTACAGGGCACAGCTGATCAGAAAAAGCAGGCTGGAACGATGGGCAAGTATGTTACGAGGCATGCAGATAGGAAATTTCCCAAGGAGGAACAAACAGAATGAACAGTAAACCATTTTTCAAGCACATTGTTTTTCTCAAATAAACTTTTCCCAGATCACAGAAGCTTATCCAGGAAGTCATCACAGAAAAGCTAACTAATTTTTTTTAAGTGTTCACCTTAGGATCTTAGGAAGGTTGTCACAACAAAAGCTTTAATTGTGGGGAACATAGAGGAGTTGATAAAATCTGAAATATCAATAAATTAACTTTTACAGTAATAACAGCAAATTGTCAGGACCACTCTTCACTGCACAGTTTCAAAGGAATTGAAGTATGAAATTGCTTAACTACTGTGGTACAGAGTGTAACATAAGAACAGCTATACAGGATCAGACAAATACTGGTAGTGACCATGGCAAATACTTTGGAAAGAGTTTAAAAATAGGACAAGCATGCAGTAATGCTTGCCCAGCACTTTCTCCCAGTCTTCAAGAAGTTCAAATGTTTTCCTAGAAAGAGGTGAGATCTTTGAGTGTATTAGTTGTCAATGTTTTGTGTTTTCTTTTTCTCCACAAATTTGTTTACTCTTTGAAACCATGTGAGCTTTTGCCAGGCTTAAGTAAATGTGCTAAGAAAGGGCTCCCTTTGTTGTGAAAGTGCCACCTTTTCGTTCCTTTCATAGTTCATACTTCTTGCATTAGAAGAAAAAGTGAAAAACTGCTTCCTACTCATTTTCTCTATGTTGCTCATAATTTACAGATCTTGTTCTTCCAGTCATCTCTCTTTCAGCCTGAGGAGTCTCCTTAATTGTTCCTCCTAGAGAGGCTGTTCCAAGCCCACCATCCTTGCTGTCCCCCCTCTGAGCTTTTTCAGGTTTTCAGATGGGACGGTCAAGCATACAATACCGGAGGTGTCAGTGCATGAGGGGTTTGTGTACGGTATGATGTATAGTTCTCATTTTATAATCCTTATTTACTGCGTAATTATGCAGTGGTGTGCATTTTCTTACACGCAGGGCAGTCTGTGTCATCAGTGACCTCTCTGCATCTTTCTTTTGTGAAACTTCTCAATGTAAGTGGTAAAACATATAGAGTATTACTCACCGAAATGGAGTTTAAGAACAAAAAATCTGAAACTAGGTTTTAAAGACCATCCTTAAGCCCCTTAGAGGAGAGTGCTGTATTTGCTCCTAATAACTTGGAGTCCGTAGCTACATAATTGTCTTTTGTGGCTTCTAAACACCCAGAAACAGGACTTTTATCCAACTTTGTGCCAACTTTTCAATTACTGTTACTTACGAAACATAGACTAGTCAAATCTTGAAAGTATCTTGGCTGTTACAGCCTTCTTCCTTGCCATAAAGGGACAGAACTGGTGTGAGGCTCTTATCTCTAAAAAAGTGCCGGTATATTAAAATGAAAACTCTCAACATCCTTCATGAAAATCATTAGGAGCTCCTGTTGATTCTCCTTATTACATACTTTAACGTGCTATAGGAATCCTTAGGATTTAGAAACCTGTTAATTTATAATCTGTCAAAAAATCCTCAGCATCCTTTCAAATCCTTCTGTCCAAGCATATCCTATAGCTATCTAATGTGCTATTTCCAGTAATTTCTACTCAGTTAAGTACACAATAACAATGGTATTACATGTATTCAATCAAGTATTTTTATTCATAGAACACGTCTCAAATTTATTTTAGCAGTTTAAATAAGTGAGTTTAATGTATATTTAGTCAAGCATTACAGTAGTGAGGGCTTAAGTAGATTAGAAATAAATGAATCCAATTAAAGAACATGTCTGTGAAATTTGATATGTCATAGGCATGAATGAACTGTTTGCACAGCAACTGTAAAGAAATCATTAATGATTAACTATCTAGAAGAGGTTTAATCAAGGATAAATGGTATAGGACATAGTTAAAAACATTTGCGTTGAATACATTGAGATTCTGAAACAATAAAAACATGCTTTGCATCAGTAGTGACATGACTACTGGTCTTGGGAAATGTATTTTTTGTTGTCTGTGGTAGACGTCCAGCCAGGGGCTGCAGCTAAGACTGAGCTCAGTAACATTAGCTATCATGCATTGATAGTGGGAGATTGTTCCTCCCCAAAAAAGCTTAACTTTAATAGGAAAGACAGACAAAGATATTTCACAAAAGAAGTGTTTCCTACAAGAACATCTTGTTCCCCTCCCTTCCAGAGCTAATATTCGGCAAAGTTAAGGTAGGGATTCTCAGAAGTGATCAGTGCTGGGCTAAATTTGACACCATCAAAACTAAAAGTCCCGTTTGGCGGCCTTGAGGGTAAGCTCAGGCAAGTGCCAAGTGCTTGCTAAAATCCCATGATACATGATTTGTCCAGCGTGACACCGGTAGTCTGTGGGAGGGTTGAGAATTGAATCTAGATCACATGGCTACTAGATCGCTGTCTTAAAGGTGTCAGTAGTATTCAGGGTATATTTTTTAACACATAAAAATATTAAGAAGTCTGAGATGGGAAAATCTACCTTATATAACAGCAGTCTGCTGCACTGTTGTCAGTCTGGCTTTTTGCAAAATGGTGGCCACCCCCACCCCCCCCCCCCAAAAAAAAAAAAAAAAAAAAGCATTGCAGGCTATGTCCCTCTAATCCAAATTTCTCATTATCAGGCAGATTCTAACATATACAAACATTTAACATTTATAAACTCCTGCCAAATATATTTTTCCATTTAACTTGGCAAGCACTGAATATACATCGAACATGACTTTTAGCCAGTTGTGCTCCTAGGCAGCTCACATGTGAAAGAAAGCACTCCCGGTATAAATAAACGTTACAGAATTAAACTCAGGTCATCATATTTTATTTTTTTAAAGCATTTTTTTTCAGTGCTATCTCTAACTAAAAATTGTAATTATATTTATATATAATTAGCCTAGGGTATCTTAGGCATTTTATTCACAAACAATAATAAATCCTTGGTACGTATTTTCATCTAGCAAGTCTACTAAATAAAGGCAAATACAGTGTACAAAGGGCTCCTTTTGGAGCCAGAGATGGCTAGACATGTGGTTGGGAATGACAAACTACCTTCAGACAGCTGAAGACTCTGCCACACCATGATTATCTAGAGGCCAGGATGTTATATTTAGCTCCAACTGACAGTTAAATGATTGCATTTCGAGATGAGAAACCAGTCAGGGAATATGTAAAATTTCTCTGACAGTAATTGTCTAGAGGATATCCTCAGACATTTGTGTCAGATGTTCCGTATAGAAAACTTTGTTCTTCAATTTTCCTGAATGTGTCAAATCATTTAATTAAACTTCCTGGTTTGGATTGCTCTGTCCTTAAAAGCAAATACAGAAACATGATACCATGTATGTGAATCTCATGGCTGGAGAAGCTGTAAACTTTGACTCAACAAGATGTAAACAGCTACTGTTGCTTATGCTATTTATGGAGATAAATGGGTGCCTGGAACTTAACGAAGGGATCCAATATACAGATCTGATACGTTTCCAAGTAGATGCATTGCTTAACCATTAAATGTACTAATGATAAACAGGTTGTGGAGAGGTGGGGGTAGATCTCTTCTCCCAAGTAACAAGTGATCGGACAAGAGGAAATGGGCTCAAGATATGCCAGGGCAGGTTTAGGTGGGATATTAGGAAAAATTTAGTCACAGAAAGGGTTGTCAAGCATTGGAAGAGGCTGCCCAGGGACGTGGTGGAATCACCATCCCTGGAGGTATTTAAAAGACGGGTAGATGTAGTGCTGATGGACATGGTTTAGTAATGGTGTTAGCAGTGTTGGGCTGATGATTGGACTAGATGATCTTTAAGGTCCCTTCCAACCTAGACAATTCTATGATTCTGTACAAAACCACTGGAAAGATTTCTGGAGGGTCTTTTCAATACTTTGGTGAGCAGTAGGTCAGGCCTATATGGGGCTTTTCACTTGAGAAGCTTTAGAAAGGAGGGTTACGAACATCATCCCAATAACTGAAGGAAAAACTGAGGCAGGGAATATCTCTGAGGTCACACAACTGAGTGTCAGCCTGGTTTCATAACAAGCAGTGAGGTTCAACAGCTTTTTTTTCCCACTTTGTCCAGAAATTTGGCTTCCTGTATGAGCTAAGTGAAACCTCCTTATTTTGACTGGTTCTGGAAGATGCTAAAGGGGTTGCATATGCTCCTCCTGACAAGTCTCGTGAGCAGACTGAGGCCTTTGTAAACATTTCTGAGACATATTGTACATGAACAGAGGACACAGCAGATGAGGAAATTGTCTGTTTTGTTGTACCATCTGCTGATTTAGACAGCCATGAAGATGACAAACAGCCAGAATCTGTTCTCTTTTCACTCATCTGCTGAACGGCGCTCTGTTAGCATTGCATGAGCCGGAGTGTGGAAATGTTAAAAGTTGCAGGCATTGTTTAAAAGTAGAAGAATGATATATTACAGTATTGTGGTCAGACATGCATGAGGAACTGCCAGACTTTTACCACCTTCATGGCTGATTTTAACTGAATTGCAACAACTCAGCAAAATAGACTGAACATTAATGACATTAACACCTTTAGTTTGATCTCACAATTTCTAGTCTGTGTTCTGTTAGACTGGCAGAAAATATGACATATAATTTTTCTGATTTTTGACCAGAAGAAATGCAGAGTGCATACGATCCTTTTCATAGATTTTTCATGTAAGACTAGAAGAAATGATGAACTTATGTGTTCAATAGAAATAATAGTGCAACCAATTAAAATTACACTTTGTTTTCTTTTGCATGAACAATACTTTCCACTTTGCTTCAGTTGTGTGAATGATTGTACCCATGATGTACGAAACTGCTGCATTAAGGTCATCTAATGCTTTTTCTTTTAGCTTGTACTTCATTAATTACTTTAATATGTGTAAGGAATGACATGGGTGTGGGTTATCCAGTGCTTGTCAGGTTTAGATGGTCACATGATGCCTTTTTATTCTTTATTTGCTGTGATTTCCATATCATTGCATATTGTTTAGACTATCAATTGAAAGATACCTAAGAATAAGAGTAAGATCTGTTTCCAGTTATATACTGATATTCTGATTGTTGTTGGAGAGAATGAACTGAAATGCATTTCTAATCCAATGCTGAAACTCCACGTATGAAAACTGGATTTCTGTGAATCTTCTTTAAGGTGGCTAAATTTAGTGTCTTTTGATGGAATTAAATACACTGCAAATTGTTGGTTATCTGTGTATTCTCAGTCACTGCGTGTATAGCCTATTCTTCCTTTCTGGCATGTTGTGGTATTAACATAAAGAGATGCTCTTTCTTATGGCTTTTTCAGAGTTTTCTGTGGGCTGAGCATTTTTTCTTCTTTTTTTAAGGTGGTCTTCTTGTTTTGGAGGTTATGCTGTTATACTGTAGGTATAGAAGATCTCTATTCTTGAGTCTGATTGTCCTTCTTAAGTTCTCTTGGTTGAATCTGGATATTTATTCTTCATTAATGGATGTCATTATTTTACTCCTTCCTCTGGATGCATCCTGTTGAGCTGCTCTTTCTGTTTGAAAGCATTTTTCCAGGCTTAAGTTCTCTGTTCCATAGCCAACACTGTCTTTAAGTAGGGAATCTTAATATCTTCAAAACTCTTTGTGCCTTTAGGTCCCTAATGTTAATGTCTCGTCTTACTTTAGATTTTGGTTAAAGTAGTCCCAAACTTCACCCTATTACTTGAAGAAACACAACTACAAAAAAGCCTGGTTTGTCTGTACAGTTTTAGTTTATCTTGGGCCATACTGTGCTCACTGGGCCTCTGTCACTAATTCCAGTCTTCCCAACATTATTTCTAGCAATGCTGACTCACCCTTTCCTCATCTTTTTTCCTTCAAAAAGGCCATATAAAAAACCTCTATTTTTTTTTTTTCAGTTTCGTGGTGAGCTCTATCCACGTGCTCTGTCGCCATATTTGTGCGAGCTCTATTGTTTGCCGAGAATTCAGGTTTTTGGTGCTCTGCTCTGCTCCCTGACTGTTCTTTTTTGGGTCTATCTGCTAATGAGTCATTATCTCTTCCTCAAACTGTCATTAGACAGACTGTTGCCACTATGTTTCATATTGTACTTTTTGGTAATGGTAGTAGGCAGAAAGTGTCTTCCTTCTAAAGCTGAATTGTGAGAACTCTTCACACAATTGTTGCAGATCCAGCTGGCATCCAAGTCATGTACAAACAGACTGGCTTCCTCTTCCAAGTGCTTTTCTGCTTCAGCCTTTGTCCTTCTTCACTATGCAGCTTGCTATAGCTAGATTCCTTTAGTAAAGAATGCTTTCTACTCAACTTTCAGATGCTTTATTGCAGAGAAGTGCAGTTGGTACATCCATCGGTCCTTGGTTTTTCATGATGCTACCTCTAGTACATCCATAAGTGCTTTCAAAATTAGGCTCAAGCTTTATAATGGGCATTGGAAGAGCAAGAGATGTGGCACAGAGTGGAAATGCTGCTGGGAGTTAGATCTGAGAAGAAAATGGGAAGCAGCATATTGTAGCAAGAGGATTTTATGCTTTGTCTTCTGATTTCTTTTCACTTACAGTAAAGTATGGTAATCCAGTCTGTAGGTGCCTGATACATTGACCATACTGGCCAGATTCTCATATGGGGGGGAGGGACAAGATAGAGGAGAAATAATACATTTTTGGAAGCATATGCTACCAAAAGCATATGCATCCAAGTTTTTTGAGGAGTCAAAGAGGACCTAGAATTTCCATCCAACTGTGGAAAGAATGGCTGTTTCCCATCATGAAAAGGTGGAGGTCTTCAATGTGTTTCCCTTTGCAAAGAAGCATCACTTTGGTCTTGTCTGGATTCAGTTTGATCCATCTGTTCTTCATTTAAGAGCTAATTTCCTGTAGTTATTCTGATGTTTTATAGTGATGATAGTTGCATCAGAAAATGAGATAAATAGTAGATTGTCAGCAACATACTGTTAGCAATTGAACACATGCCATATCACTCTCTCTCTCAGCAGTCTCATGTAGATAGATGTAGATTGTATGGATCCCTGTGGGATCCTGAAGGTGAGGACCTTGGAGGAAGAGGCTCATATCCACCACCTTTTTTTGAATTACATGTAGAACAGAAGATGCAGTACTACTGTATTGATGGGACTGTGTAATAGAGGATTCAGGTGTCTGAGAACAGGAATCTGGAGGTTACAGTTCCATGCTTGGCGGAAGTTTTATAAATTCCTCCAGGAAGTTGCCAGAATTTCCATCTGTAGCTTGTGTACCACTAGGAGCTCTGGTTCCTCTAGTCCTTTGCCTCATGGTGCATATGGATATACTAAAATGTTTCCATTTCTTGGTGGAACACCGTCTGCATCTGACATTGAGACCACAGGACCCTTCCTCCATGTTTTCTTTGCTTTTTTTTTTTTAAAAAAAAACCCTCCTGGAATTAATCTTGGCCTGTTACTATTGGTGTTCTGGTGTCTATCTTGGCTCTTCTGAAGTGTAGCTATGATAGGATAGGGTTGAGATGGTATTGAATCATACCTCAGTGACGCAAAAACATCCAGGTGTTTAATCTTCAAGGAGAGTGCAGATGTGCCCTTTCTCTAAGGGGAAGCTTTGCATTCAGCAGCAAGAACTTCAGGTAGTTTTCTTCTTATCCTTTGTTAATGATGTTACTGTCCAAGCAATTGTCTGCAAATACCAGCTTGAGATGTTTACTCTAATGTGTGGTGTTCTGGGGGGGGGATGGGTGACTCCTCACCATAATGATACCAAGGACTTAAAAAAGTAAGACATAATGGCATGCAAGGTTTTGGGCAGCCTGGTTTGCCTGTTTTTTTTTTTTTGTTTGTTTTTTTTTTTTTAGACTTCCATGACTCAGAAGTGTTGTACAGTGCAGTCTCTATGATTTGAATGCTTGGCCCTTGCACAGGTTGTAACAGCAGGCAAGTAGTGTTGGAGTGACAGTCTGCGGTCTGAATACTGGAGTGGGCTTTCATCCAATTTTCTAAAACTCTTCCACTGACATGAGAAAGCAGCAGAGTGTTACAGGGTGGTGTACACCAGAGATGGGGAGGTAATGGCAGGAGTGCAGAGATATGGGTTCTCCAGCAAAAAGGGAGGCAAAAGGCTTGGTAGGTTCAAAACCAAAACAGAACCTCCTCGTATCCCTAAGGCTGTGAACAACTTATCCGCTTGGTTTTGATTACTTTTAATTTCTGGAGGCAACACTTTCTGTGTCTGACACTGAGATGACAGGACCCTTCCTTTTCTTATAATCAAATAATCAGGGGGAGTGTGTATATCAGGATGAGACTGATAGTTTTTCTCAGGACTATTAATAATACGCTACTGTAGCAGTTAAATATGAACATTAATTGACATCCTTTCTTTCTGATGTTTTGTATAACATGAAGATAATTTGGGAGGACTCAATTATGGAGACAGATTCTTTGCATATCAAGTCAAGGTGTCTGGATGGAAATTCTGAGGATAACCAAGGAAAGATTAATGGTTTCAAAATATGTGGATGAGTCTTACCTGTCAAATAGGCCAAAGCAAATCCCTATATTCAGATGCTTTCACTGCAGGCAGGATATTTGAAATGCAAATATTATAGCAGAGGCCCATCTCTATTAAAGACAAAATTTGAAGAAATGAACCCATTAAGAAGTAAATTCACATTAAAAAACATTAATTACGCTTGGCCAATCTCTGCCTGCTATGGACTGAAAACATTGTAATCAGCACAGTTCTATTGTCAGTGATTTGTTTTCATGTGTTATATATACACAGATACACATATACTGTCTGCATTGCCAAAAAAACTAAGCCTCTTCAACAAGTTTGTTGTTTATCAGGTGCAAAAAAAATTTAGTGTAGAACTGTCATGAATTAATTTGTCTGTTCTGCAGGTTTATCTGTGGCTGTTTGAAGATTCATCCTATTTCATTTATTTCAGTGATTTATCAATTTTTGTCGTTCTGTCCCCAACTTTCAGTATACTGAGCTGTGATATGCTCAGGTTGTGGTGCAGTTCATTTCTAAAAACTGTTAGGCTCTCATGGCTTACATCAATGTATGTAGGATTATAGAGCAAGATATTGTTGCTAAAGCTGGGTGAACAATTTTTCATTAATATAATTCATTAAGGATGAGTCTTTAGGTTTAGATGGAGTATGGGGTAATGTGTGAATGAATATATTGCCTCCTTGACTGCATAACAGAAGAATTATTCTTCCCTTGCTCTCCTACTTCTCTGCCGATTAACACAAAGGAAGAGAAAAGCCATGAATGCTTCCTCTTTTCCTCCAGGTAGGTAGGTCAGGAAGAAACTCTTGCTTCGTTCTCTTTTAATAAATCATTGTCAGAATAGGTTCCGTATGACTACATGAAAGCTGGAGAGCTCATTTCTTACTCCCCCGGGTACCAGCAGACATGCAGATGTGCGGAGAGGGGTGCAGACCAATGCATATGCCCTCGTTATGTTCAGTAAGACATTGTGAATAATGCCAGCTTTCCTTACTTTTACGTATTCATTAGAAAGTTTGAAGAAACTAACACCGAACTTCCCAAACTGTCGTTATATCTAGCTCCCCATAGAAAAAGTCTAGTATCTTGTAAGTGGGGGACAGACCATTTAAATCACAAGATTTGTATTTATTTAGTTGTTTTCCCTGACTGGTAAACGTTTTCAGTATAATAAACTCAGAAGAAGAAAAATTAAAAAATTTGCACCAATTGTCTGCAACCTTGTAAACAATGAAAAATATAACCTTAAAGATTGTGTTTTCAATTTTAAAAAATGATTTGTTCAATTTATTTAGTCATCTATGTATGCTGTTGTGTGCACCCCTACACATGCATGAACGCACACACATATACACACATGTGGTAAGTTTGCAGTTGTACAGTTAAGAGTTTTGAGGAAAATGTATCCTATTTACTACTTAGCTATCTGACCAATGCAGAGCTATCATACAAATCTCAGAAATTTCCATCCCATTGTTTTTTATTACTGAAGAAAGTAGATCAGGATGATAACAGTTGGATGCAAAAAGCAATCATATTTTCAGTATAAAAATAGTGCTATTGTTTAGTAAGCTACAGTACTTAAATGTATTAGGGGGATATACTGTCTTGCCCTGGATGGTTTTATTCTTTTCCCTTAAAAATATCTTTCGTTTCCACCCCCTACTAAGAAGGCAAGAATGTTTCCCATTAAGATATGAAGTGAGTTTATTTTTCACTTTTGCCTTTTGTATAGGGATACTGAATATAAAGGACTACAGCTCTCCTTGGATCAGGTCACTGCTACCAAGCCGGCATTCTCATACGCAAATTCAACTCCGACCATAACGGATAATAGAAAGGGAAGCAAATCTCGCCTCTCGAGCACAAAGTCAAAATCAAGGACATCACCATACCCACAGGTAGCTGTCTTTGAAAACCAACTCTTTTTGAATATCTTGATTGTAACTGCTATTTTACCCAAGTAATCAAAATGGGCCAAAGGACATGTTACTCAAAGGGGATAAAGGACAACAGGTTATAAGATCTTGCGACAGGAATATGTTTCTTTAAACTGTTTCTAAAAAGCTGGAAACATTTATGCTTCAGCATGCATAATAAATCATCATCAACAACAATAACAGCACAGGGCTCAGACTTAATGAGGACCGGACAGAAGGAGAAGTGAAAATGTTGGTTTTGAAATACTTGGTTTGAGAGGATTGTGAGTTTTGCCATTTGAGAAAGCTTGCTTTTTCTTACCCTTTAATAATTCCAACATATCTAGAGAGCTGCCAGATGTTTGACAGCAGTTTTATACTGAAATCTTAGTCAGGAGGACTGAGTTTTGAGGAGGGAAAGAAACAAGCTAACTTGCTGAACTGGAACCAGCTTTTCTATGTACAAAGCTCTGAAAGGAGAAAGTGCTAGGAGGTGGCCTTTGGCCAGTAGACTTTAATTTCCCAGATTTCGTGTTCAGGCCTAATGCGTAAGGAACATGTCTCCGCTTGGAGAATAGACCAGACTTGATTTGGTCTCTGAACTGGAGCTTACCTAACACACTTCTGCAGACAATGCCACAGCACTTGCGTACTTACACTGTCAGCCCTTTAGCTCAAATAAGTCCGTTTGTCGAAATAACCATTATGTTTACTAAATAATGATGCATGTCTTACTACCCTTACGCCACCGCACAGTGGATATAAATGCATGCATTCATGATGTACCATTGAAGAGCTATGTGTTTATAAAGAGTCCAGGTCAATATTTAACTGATAATGACCTTGATGATTACAGTTTCTCTGCAGGCACGATGTTTTCTAAACTGACCTCTAAGAGGGTACAATGTGAGCCCAAGTGTCTACATCTTGTTTTCTTTCGTTTTCCCCTCAAAAGTAGCAAGGGTCAGAATTTCAGTTAAATGACATCTGCTTTTGGCACAAGGACTCTTTAACTAAGCACCTCGATATAAACTCAGATTCTTAATTTTAAGAACTTAATTTTGCCAGAAGTTGTTATGGCTCTTGTTGTTTAATCATTGGTTCATACGCATTTCTGTGGGTTGTTAAAGAAGAGCCTTTCTCTTGAATGCATTACACCAAATAATTGTAATAAAACTGCTTTAAAGAATTGGGAAAGTTACATACAATTAATTCTAAATTAGATTTTTAAGATGACTGTCTTTGATTTACTGAAATTACCCTTCATCTCCCCTTACACAGTTCTTTCAGAAGTCCTCATTGGCTAGCAGGACAATCCCAACTGAAGGCCTGTTATCCTCCCACTTCAATGTGCTTTCTGAAAGTGTGACTTTCATCAGTACCTCCTTATTGTCTCTGCCACCAAAAAAACTCCTGAGCTAGCAGCGCAGTGTTGAGAGTGTTGGTTTATGAGGGATTGTTGTCTGAAAGCTCAGGATATTTAGTCTCTAGTTTCATTTTGCATCCTCATTACCAGCCGCCTGGTAGTAAAGTCACAGATTTCGTCATTCAAAAAGAAGCAGCCGTGCTGGTTGCCAATATCTTGAAAAATGATCATACCGTTCATTGTAGCACATCACCACGAGCAACGCTGGCAGCTTGGCTTTGCAGCCCTCTCATCCTTCTCCACCACTGAATAAACTGTTGAAAGACTAAGAAAAGCTGTTGTGAAGAACATGCAGCAGGTGGTATGGCCCGTGTCCCTCAGTCTCCAGCCCACGTAATTTGCCAGTCAGTTGCAGAGAATTAGAGTGTGACTCAAAAGCCATGGCTGAAAAGTGAGGCTGTGCATTTTGGCTTACACAGGAGCCTGAGTTTTGGTGGAGGAAGGAAGCAGGAAGTTTATTAGTAAAATAATGGCAGTGGGCAAAGTATTTTTTTAAGCTTAAGGGCACTTAGGAGATGTTAAATGCACGTATTTTCTTTCTTTTTTTTTTTCTTTTTTTTTTCCTTTTTATTTTCTTTTCCCATAACCATTTATTTTGCTTCACTCTTGAAGACAAAAGGGAATCATACGCTTTATAGGGTGATGACTGAGGATCCTCTCCCTTGCCAGCTGTGTGCCCCCAGGAGAGCTACACGAGATGTGAACTGTATGAAAAACAAGTTAATAAATTTCAACTTAATGTCTACTACTAGGGCAAAAGGTGGACATTTTGGTCACCTAGGACAGTGTTAATGCATTTTTCCTCAACTTTTATGCGCAAGTGGTTATAGTATAATATAGCACTTGTAGACTCTTTAAGCAAAAACTGAGTTCATTAAATTGGAGGCATCTGATTAACACTGTCTGATGTTAGTATAGTGGGTTAGTGGGTTCTGCAAAACCAGCCCCAGACAGGGGAAGGGCAAGTGGAGAGGAGAGCAACCCAAAATTCACGCCACAGCTGTAGGATTTGCACAGACACTTTGGACAGTGCTCTTCTAGTCCTGTCCTACAAGAGAGGTGGAGAGCTGAAGGAGGAGGTGAAAAAACAGGAGTGAAGAAGATTTTCAGAAAAAGGAAATTGTGAGTTGGTTAAAAGGTGACTGTAGGATTCCCCCATAATAATAACCATTGTGAGGGGCTCCCAAAACTGTGTCCTGGACCTCGTTTATTTTGTATTCCCAAAACCTAGCCCTGGACCTCATTTATTCTGTACACAGGAAATAACAACAAGATTGAAAAAATATTTTAATTGTGATCATCTGAACAACTGCTTTGGAGTTTAATCTCCCATTAATAATGAATGTTTAAAGAAAATATTTAAAATTGTCTGTTGTCTGCCTCTAATAGAAATGTTTTATGGTCAGGTCTGGATAAATGTTTATTGCTTCATAACTCATCTTAGTTCTTGGATAAAGATTATATATAAATAAAAAGAATGCACGCATACAAGTAAGGATGTACCCAAGAGCTGTTGGATGGAGGCTTTGGTGTATGCTACAGCATGCATGAATTCTTGGAAGTAAGAGCCTTCTCTAGTAGGTGTATATTAATACACCTGATTTTGATAGTAAATTGATTTTATAGTTCCCTTAAACATAGCCTGGATTAATTCTGCAATCCACCTCTATTTGGGCATATCACCCAATGGGGTAAAGATAATAGAATCAGGCTGAATTCTAGTCAACCTTTTTTGGTTTTGTTTGTTTCTTTTTTCATTTCTTCCTGTAGCCTAAAGCTTTGGCAACTTCCAGTGTATTCAAAAGCAAAGCAAACCCCTCTTTTTATAGTAAACATAACTCCTGATCTGGTGAAGAGTCACCAGCAGTGGGGGTTATTTTAATGGACATGCTGTATTACTTTAATCTAAGCCTTTCACCATCTGTTCTGCCTATAATAGTGAATGCAAAAAGAACATATTTTACATTTCAGGATTACATTAGCAAAAAGTAAGATAAAAGTGATTTAAAAGCATGCATATGTTCTTAGTACAATGCAGCCCGCATCTGTGATGTTTTTTCTCATGGTTAAGACACAAATCAAGAGGAAAGCTGCTAATGCTGATGTAGTGAAAGTTTTTCATGGAAAAGAGGACTCTGAGAGGGTTTCACTATATATTTAATGTTTATAATGATAAAAACCTGAGTAGGCTGCCAGAAAATTAGGTATCTATAACATCTATTGTTTGAACATCTGGCGCAGTGTGTGGAGCAGGCTGATGTTGCTGTGTACGACAGGATGAGTGCTCAGGCCAGTGAGACACCTGTAGGAATGGAAGGTCAGGCCAAAGAAAATCACCCGAGAAATATTAAATTGTGTACTGGCCTAATACACTCCCATGGGCTCTCGTGAAGTAAGCTTTTCTTACCCATGGAATTTATATTTTCCTTTTTCCTTGTCCCTTCAGCCCTCCTGAAGTTTTTCTTGGAGTGAAAATAGCATCACTGATGGCCTATAGCCCCTTTCTATGTCGGTGCTAATCTCACTGGTGTGCTCTCGCTGCGATGGTAAACTGGATTAGCACTCTGGAAGACATTTCTAGTATCTGGAGGTGGCAATTCAGTTTCCAGGAGCCAGCTGAAGGACCATTTAGTTTATTTATTGTTGTTGTTTATGCCAGAAGACAATTCAGAAATAACCTGAAGAGATTTCAGATGTTGCCTGTCTGAAGATCTTTATCATGTTTAACTTCTGTCTGCTGGTTAAACTTTGTCAAACAACCAAAAATAATAAATTCTGCTTGACAGGAGTCAGAAGGCAAATATTAGCAGAAAGGAAAACATTTTTGGTCAGGCGGGATTGGTACTGAAAAAAAAAATATATTTCCACTAATTTTAATTGGCCGCAATTTTCATTAATTCTGATTCCGTTTTCTATGGTCTTTCATCACTTGACATATGGGAACCTAATTCTGACTTGAGAGATAGTGTTTCCACCCCCATTTCAGTAAAGCAGTATCTTTGATCATCCTTTCATTTCTCCCCCTGTCAACATGTCACACATGCCCGTATTTGGAGTCTCCACCTGTCAACATCCGATTCCCAGAAGTGGCAGTGGTAAGGCTGCAGTGGTAGAAGCAGCCTGACGATGCCAAATAGAGATGTGATTAGCTTTAGCGGCTATTAGACATATCTTTGGCCTATGTCTGCTTATGTTGTACCTTAAGAATAAACAATCATATCAAACTTTGGTTGATAGTGTGGGCCACAAGCAATTCACTGTGTTAATTTAATTCTGCCCGTGGCCTAGCAGCTGCAATGGGTCAGATCTCAAATAATCATCATTTACATCAAGTACAAAGAATATGAAGTATTGTTGGTCTTGACTACATGGTTATACGACATTACATGGTGCGTTTCTGATACACTGAACGTGTACCCTTTGAAACGGTTTCCCTTTCTTTAAGAAAAGTGCGCGAAGGCCTGTGCAATTGAAACCTTTGTGGTTAGATTCGAGATTAAAAAAAAATTGGGCAAGCTTTCAGTTAAATGGAGAAATCTTCAAGCAAAGATATGTTGGACCCTGAGGTGTCCTTAGAAACAGAGACCTAATAGAATAATATCTTTTAGAGCTAAATGAAATTAAGAATTTTCAGTTTGAAGGAATTTCTAGCATTTATTATCATCAAAAATTGTCCAAAAAATGGAATTTCCTTATAATATTATTAGAAATTATTTTTCCTTTTCCTTCTCATGAAAGAAATCCATACCATGAGTTTTGTTTTTTAATAAGAATAAAAAAACTTTTAACTTTTTAATACTTACATTTATGCTTATATTATATTTCAGCAAAACTATTTAAATTAAAAAATCTAGTTTATAAAAATCAAATCCACAAAAAACACTCAAAATAAATCTAAACCAGAACAGGTACAAAAGTAGTTTCATTTTGGGAATGTCCATTTTAACTAAAATTTAATAGTAAAACTCTTGTTAATAATTTCTAATTACTTCATTAGAGACAATTTTATCTATATCTTTTTGTTGAAAAGTTTACAGTATTTCTGAGGATATATTTGGGACTAAGCAGTTTGAAGACATTAGATCTGAAAGGATAATAGAAGAGTGAGATGTTCCAGTTGGTCACGTAACATTGTGATGGCTGAATGAAGTTCCTAGTTAACGTATGCCAAATTAATGGCATTTAAAAGAACTCATTTGTGACTCTGTAACTATCTTACCTCCATGCAAAATCAGATTTATCCTTTCATCTCTATAACCTTGTGATGAGTATGATACTAATTTGCTGAACTCTTCTATATCTACTAGTAGGCTTTTTGCCTATGGGTATTCTTCTGACAACTAATAACAAAATATAATCAAGCTCCTCAAAGCCATGACCCTTTCTTTCTTTCCTTTAAATAACTTATCATGTTAACAAACAGTATTCACAAATACAAACTGGAATACTGAAGAAATACCCAATTAAATGCCAAAGCTAGAGTAGTTCCACTACTGATGTTGCACAGATGGTTTAAGTTTCTGTAAGTCAAACATCTGGTCAGTACTTTCGATTGGTAAGTGCATAAAACCTTGATCCTGGCTGATAATGAGGAGTTTCATAGCAACTCAATCTAATGAAAAGGAAGGTAAGCTTATGTTTTCAGGAGAGAGGCCTAATGCCTATTAAAAGAAAAGGCAAAGTGGGCATCTGGAAGGTGAGTGATGGAATGGGAGAATTCCAAGGTTTCATGTTGTAATACATTGATTTGTGACATGAGTGTGCAATACTGAAGAGGTGAGCGTGTAAAGCCTTGGTCTCATCCCAGTCCGTAGTCACGGGCGAAACTGATTTAAAGATGTTCCATGAAATTCGACAGTTCCAATAAATAGAAAGATTTAAAAATGAGACAGCTAAATCCGAGGAGGTTTAATGAGCATTCTTTTTTTTTCTTTTCTTTCCCAAAAAGTGTCTAAAATTTTGAAACTTTCATGATGAATATATAGAAATCTGTGATGTTTATCTTAATCCTTACTTCTCCTAAACAAATGCCCATGCTCCTAATCTGTTTGCTTTTCCAACTGCCTGCTAGTTGCTGCTTCTGTGTTGGGAGAGCCCTGCTCAGCCGGGGAAGCCAAATACCCACTCTGCCTGCTTTGGCTAGCAGTCATCTTTTCTGGCAGATAGTTTCTGCATTTTCCTTGTTCCCACATTGCAACAGAGCTGCAATTTTTAGCTTTGCTGCCATCACTTTGGAGCTCTACTCTGTAGTGGTTTTGGTAGTCCCAGGATCTACAGGAGGCTTTCTTTTCCCTACTAATAGGAGGAAAGAAGTTCCAAGATACCACTCCAGGTAAGAAAAAAAATCCAGCAACGACAACAAAAAAATATATGAGGAAAAGAGAGGGAACCCTTAGAAAAAGAACTTTAACAACATGAAATACATTCAGTTCCAATTCGGCGTGCAAGAATGCTCCTGGAGCGGTGTTATTTCAGTCCCTTTTGAAAGCGTTTTGCTGAGGAGCGTTGGAGCACCATTGCTGAGCACAAGCACTAGCTTTCAAAGCAGTAAGAAAAACCCGGACATATTAAAAAAATATTGAATTGCAACATTGATGTTGCTAAGCCTAATATTACACATCATAAAGGAGATGGCTATTAAGGGTCGACGTGGGATGTTTTAGACTTTCATGGGGTCTGTCCTGTCACCTGTGAGCTCATTACAGAGTATTGTACAGGGAAGGACTAGGAGTCCAGTCAGAAGGTGCAGACGTGTGGGCATGCTCACAAAACTCACCCTATCGCACCCATACTCTGTCTTTTCAGTGCAGTCACTTGCAGATTTCACGCAGGCGTAGTAATTTCCCTGTTGCTTCTCCTATTTTGCAGTATTCTGGATTTCACACCGAGAGATCCGAGTCTGACCACGAGAGCCAGTGGGGCGGGAGCCCCCTGACCGATACGGCTTCTCCCCAGCTACTGGAGCCCGCGGACAGACCGAGCTCCCAGCACCACGATGTCTCCTGTGCCTACAGACAGTACTCAGACCGCAGTGCTCTCTGCTATGGCTTTACACTCGACCACTCCAGGCTGACCGATGACAGACATTTCCATACTCAGGCCTGTGAAGGAGGCAGATGTGAAGCTGGCCGGTATTTCCTTGGCACGCCGCAGCCGGGAAGGGAGAGCTGGTGGGGTTCTCGTTCAGCATTGCCCCTGACTAAGTCGTCCCCTGAGAGCAGAGAAGCATATGAAAACAGTATGCCCCACATAACTTCAGTGCACAGGATTCATGGTAAGAGATAACAAGGATTTGCAGGAGCGGCAGCATCTCTGATAAAGCAACGTGACATAAACATGCAGCTGTTGATGTGAGAGACAGAAAATGAGAGAGACTCTTGATGCATGTCCTTGTCTCAGAGATCACATCTGTGGACATGAGCAATACTTACAGTTCAATTCGAGGTTGACAGTCTGGCTTATATGCAGAAAAATATAATTTCTTGTATATATTTTTTTTTTAGTTTGTGAAATTAAGGTGGGAATATTTGACTGGTGAGATCTTAAGGATGGTCTTAAAAATATGAAAAAAATTATACCCTTGATAGAACTGTGTTATTTATTTGGCTTAATATCACACTACTTTGGATGGAATATATTCAGCACAAAATTAGTTAAAACTAAACCCGAGCTAGATATTAAGAAACCTTTAGAGTCTTTGGAGAAATTGTTCTCCAAATGACTTCTTTTCTCTGCACTGGTTAGTACTAGATTCTATAAGTTTTGCTGTTTACTTTTATTTAAAATTGGCAATTCAAATGAATATTTGTTTTTGGTGTCAAACATTTATCCCCAGCTATAATTTTTAGTCAATTTGAATCTCTCCATCCATTCAGCACCAAGCCTGAAGCCTTGCTTGGTGTCTGGCGGGTTGTAACCTCAGTGCATTAGCACATATTAAGAGGCTGAAGCTGATCAAAAATTCACAGTGAAATGTTCATCTTAGATTTGGAAAAATCCAAAGGTCCTTGAGCTTAAAGGGTAGGCTGAGAGTTGAAAGACTGCAAATGACCCAAAAATCAGAGTTTAAGGTTGTAAGGATAGATGCAGCATAAAAAAAAAAAGCTAAAATAATCTGTCAAAACATAGGTTGTATTGGAAGAACACATAAAAGCTAGTTACATTAGTACCATTCCATTGATTTGAAGAATGAGGCTTTGGAAAAAAAAAAACCAACCCTGTATTATTTTACTCCAATCTGAGGAAAATTATGTTGAGAATAGAAGAATAATGAAATATCAAGTTCTAGGAAATGCAGTCAGAAGAAAAATGAGGAAAGGAAAGGATGCTTAAATTTTGCTGATGAGTACTGCTCTCTGCTTTTCCTGTGAGAACACAACTCCTTCCTTGTGCCTGTTCTGTACTTCTGTCATACTTGTGTTTCTCTAGCTTTTTCTTTTCCAAAAAAAGAGAATTGAGCAGAATATGATAATTTTGCTGGCAAGTTTTATGCATGATAATTCTTACTAAGCATAGAAAGATAATAATGTAGAAATATCATACAGAGGTACGAAAGCAAAAGTGTTAAATATTTATTCCATACTTTTATTAAGGAAAACCAATGCAAATGGATGATATAATTTGATTTTAGTTTGTTCTTTAGTTTTGCTGTAATTCCAGGTGATGCAGTTACTTTATTGTATTGAGTCTTACATGTTTCAGTGGGCCTTCAGCCTGCATGAAGCTTTGGGATTAAAACCTGACATATTGGTCTCAGTTGAGGAGAGGAACATCTCAGCCTCCCTTGCAAATGTGCCATTTTCATTTAGATTAAGGCAGTTTCAAACCTTGGCCTTTCACAATCGAAACTCTTTTTGACAATGCTATGTGAACGTTGCTGTCAGAGCGGTTTCTTTGGGCAGAAAACATTTTCTTCCCTTTCTGTTCTTTTAATGCATCTTCTGGTAGTTCTGGCTCAGGGTCACCTTACAGTAATGACAATGAGTTGGACAGTATGGCAGGCCCTGGATATTGTGTGTGAGCTCATGCATTTCTGGTCACCCTCAGGAAGTCTGGGGCACTGTTGGTATGGTCTGTGCAGTGAGACAAGCTGAGCACGTGGTTTAGAACTGTGGCTGACCAGCTCCCCAGCATGTGTCATGGTGTGCCTGACATACCGTGTGCTCTGGTGGCTGGAGCTCCCTTCTACCTCCAGGCCCATTTTGGGCCCAGACCTTAAGAGGATGTGAAGGATAAAATTGTGCTCATGAGATACTTCCACCTACAAAGGGCAGGATATATTTGTTACAAAAGCCCGTCACTGATTTTTTCATGAACTCTGCAACGCAGCGGTAGTGATCTGCCACCCTAACACATCTGTACGCCTCGACCCAACACAAAGCAGGGGGAACTACTCATGCTAGTCTGAAAATGGGTTTGCTTTGAGGAGTCCTGACAACCAACCCAACGGGCCTCATCACCAGAGAAGACTGTGTGTGCTGAGGCAAAGACATAATTAAATAAATTGTGCAAGTCAAACACATGCCCTCCTGCAGACACATATCTCAGCAAATCCTTTAAGCCCTTTATCATAGTGTGGCCTTAGTTGGCTGTTCAGGTTTGGGGGCCACTCACTTTGCTCCTAGTGAGGATTGACAGTTTTGGGCCTCTCACTACCAGACCATGTCCAGAGAAGGGCTACAAAGCTGGCGAGGTGTCTGGAGGACAAATCTTATGAGGAATGACTGAGGGAACTGGGGTTGTTTAGCCTGGAGAAGAGGAGGCTGAGGGGAGATCTTATCACCCTCTACAACTACCTGAAAGGAGGTTGTAGAGAGGAGAGGGCTGACCTCTTCTCCCTGGTGGCAAGTGATAGGGTGAGAGGAAATGGGTTCAAGTTATGTCAGCGGAGGTTTAGATTGGATATTAGGAAAAAATTTTTCACTGAAAGGGTTATTAAACATCGGAATAGGCTGCCCAGGGAGGTGGTGGATTTGCCATCCCTGAAGGTGTTTAAAAAAAAAAAGGGTATCTACCCTTTTTTTGCTCAGGGACATGGTTTAGAGGTGGTTTTGTCAGGTTAGGTTAGTGGTTGGACTTGATGATCTTAAAGGTCCCTTCCAACCTCAGCAATTCTATGATTCTATGACAGGTCTGATTCTGTCCTTTTGGCTACATGCAAACTGAACACCTTCTCTGGTATGTCTATAGGCCCTATTTTTTAAAGAGAAGTAAGAATAGTTATATTTTCCTATTCTGAAAGCTTTATACACCAAATGTTTTTGTGTTGGGATATGACATCACATTTTCCCAGTAACCCTGTCTAACAGCTATGGGTTCTTATGCTTCTAAAGAATAATAACTGCTTCATTACTTCTGTTTATTTATTGTTGTGTAACCTGCATAAGGTCACCATGGGGCCACAAACTATTCCACAATGATTTCGTCCTCTGTATTTTAGCTCGGGCTAAAGGGCTAAGAAGACACGCTGGTGTCACGTACACTTGTAATTCCTCGAGATTTTTGTTTTCACCATGGTCCCAATTCACTCAGACTTTGTTGATGCAAAGAGGTAGTGAGGGGTCAGGGGCCTGAACATTGGTGTCAAGGGCACTTTGATGTGCCCTACGGTACACTGTCCGGCCATTAGCTGCTCCAGAAGACACAGAGTTCCTGTAGAGCTGGTACCATGAGCTGGTACCATGGCTGGGCCTATGCAGATGCTTGGTTACCCCAGAGTGTCTCAGGTGGCATCGGATGTCTGTGATGAGATGATTAGATCTCTTCATTGTATATTTTCAGCTGTGTTACTTGTTCCATGTGCAGACACTGGAAACTAGAAGTTGCCATTGAAAAACAAAGTGTCTACCATGGTCATTTTTGGTGATGTTGTTATGAGTCTCTTGCCTCTGTCTTGGTTTTCTGTCTGTAAAATAGGGTTCAGAGTACTTGTTCTTCAAGATTGCTTGCCTCCTTCAACTTCAATGCTTGTCCCCTTTCTTTCTTTCCTAGGGAGAGGACACTGGGATGAGGACAGTGTTGTTAGCTCACCTGATCCTGGCTCTGCCAGTGAATCAGGTGACCGATACCGTCCTGAGCAATATCAGAGCAGTCCACATGAGCCCAGCAAAATTGAAACTCTAATAAGAGCCACCCAGCAAATGATTAAAGAGGAAGAAAACAGACTGCAGCTGCGGAAAACGACTCCTGATCCACTGGTCTCCATTAATGGCACAGGGAAGAAGCACACTATCTGTTTTGCAAACTACCCTCAGCAACAGTTGGCAGGGGATGTCTGCCGTGTCCCGACGGTTGCCAACACTCCTCCCTGTGAACACATCCAGCAACGAGATGGAAAGATTATGAGCCCACATGAAAATGACTATGACAACAGCCCCACAACACTTTCTAGGATAAGCAGCCCGAATTCTGACCGAATATCAAAATCCAGCTTGGTACTAGCTAAAGACTACCTGCATTCAGACATGTCCCCCCATCAAACCCCAGGGGACCACCCAGCAGCCTCTCCAAATTATTACAGCTCCCACAGGCAGTACTTTGATAAGCATGCTTACACATTAACTGGATATGCCCTGGAGCATCTATATGACACTGAAACCATTAGAAACTATTCACTAGGCTGTAATGGATCACACTTTGATGTGACTTCTCACTTAAGGATGCAGCAAGACCCAGCACAAGGACACAAGGGGACATCTGTTATAATAACCAATGGAAGCTGACACTTTTTTTCTAAAAACTTTTGTGCTTTAAAAAATAACCTTTGAGATCTAATTGGAAGATACTATATGTTTTCATGCCCTTCTTGTTACCAGCATTTGATATACCACAGTGCACTAGAAAGAATAACCTTAGGTTTGGGGGGATAAGTCGGTTAACACACATTACTTCTAAAAAATAAAAATGCACTGGCATGCAGGGTTAGAGTGAACGGAGCTAAACTCAAAGTTGGTGCCCTGCAAGGTGAGAAGGATGGAAGAGGTCGAGGCAGGGAGTGCTTGGGGCAGGCTAGCAGAGCAAATTATGCACATTGAGTAAGAGGTGGTGGTTTGGAAATGCTGCCAAGAGCAGACCCTCTGAATCCCTTGCGCCCCGCAGGTCCCAGCCAACGAAACTGCTATGCACTCTTTTTACGCAGAAAGTTGGAATATGTTCCTTCGAAATACACATCAAAATGTGTACTTCTGGTGATCTGTTTATTCCCTAACGGCTGAGTGTGTTATGCTGCTCCATGGTATAAAGCATCCATGGCTAACCTATACAAAATCAAAAAGGGGAGAGAGAAGAGAGAACTCCTCAGAACTGTTATTTCCTTGTGTACTCACATGCATAGCTATTTACATATGCTTGATTTGGAAGGAGTCAAATGAGCAGTATCCTTATGATTAGTATGATCAAATATTTACTTCTACTGTATTTAAAAGCAAGAGGGCCTTTCTCAGTGTAGTTTTGAGAAATACATAAGGCTTGGTTGTCTTGATGTAGAGATGGGAGACTGTCGTCATATTTTTGAAAGGTCTCACAAGGTGGCCAGTGGAGTGAAATGGAAGAAAATTGTCAGGAGAAACATGGAGAATAGGCTGGAATGAGGAGTGGTCCAAGAAAAACACATTTAACCCTATGGTTACGCATGCCATTTAGTCATAATTACAAAATAAGGAAAAGTGGTTCTAAGTGGCTGAATAATTAAGAATTAATTTGAAACACAGAAGGAACTCAATAGAATAATAGAAATTTTGCTGTAAAATACAAAGGCAATTGCATAAGTGTAAAAAATATGAGAGGCAAGAATAGACAAAGACTGTATGGTGTTTTGTCCTACTTCTGATAAGGTTTTGGAGTAAATTAAAAAAGTATAAAAAATTGTAACTACTCTGTCTGACATACAGTAAAATAATAGGTATAACTTTGAAAAAAGGATATGCTTCTTTTCTTGCTTGCAGGAGAAAATTTAATGAATATCAGGACATATTAGGGATATCAAAATCAGTCATATGTGCACAAAAAAATACTGAGGGAAATCAGGGTTCCAAGAAATTCGATTGTATTAAGAATGCTGATATTATCAGGGCCTGTCCTAGAGTTATAGAAGACATCAAAGGACGCAGAGAAACTTTTTGCAATTTTTAATAATCTCATGAACAAAGAGACACTAATTGATTGGAAAAGAGTAAATAAAAAACATGTGCTTAAAAAAAGTAAAATGGGGCATTTGTAGGCACAATTGCTAGACCTGTCCTCCTTTGCATGGAATTTATACGAAGTCTCAAATTTGACTGCAACAGGAGCAGGATCACCGATCCCTATTATACCGATGTGGAGGTAAAGGGACTTGAGGTGGTTACTAAAATGAGATTAGCACTAAGTCTCGCTTCATTTGTAACATTAAGAAGCTCAACATATGGGACTGAGTCATCAATGGGACTAAATATAAACCAGCATGCTACGGGTGGGTTAAAAATATCTATTTTCAAATAAAACTAATCAGAAGCAAAAGCTAAATAATAACATTATAAGCCACGTAAGTAGAGATGTACTTGAAAGCAGAGGAAATTACCTCTCTGAACTTGGAATATTGTGTATAGTCCTGATCACTCCAAGGCAGATTGTGAATCTTGAATTGAGTAGTACCTTACTCCATAAGCAATCTCTGTTGACTGCAGTGTGATCACTCCTGGTGAAATGTACGTTGAACACAAGGAAGAGCAACACAGTCTGGTCTTTATTATCTAAAGCTCATAATAGAAAAGGTGGAGCAGAGCTCAGCAAAAGATAAAGAGGCTGAAAGATCTAATAAAAACTTTAAATAAACTGGGTCTGTCATCTTTGTAAGGGAAAAGAGTAAGGGGGAATGTCGCTGGTGTGCACCAAGCTCTGCACAGAGGAGAGATAAATAATGGTCTGAAACTATTTGAACTAGCGGCAGAAATGAGAGACGGGGCATTGAATGTTAGCCAAGGCAAAATGAGAACAAAATGATTTGGCAAGAAGTTTATTTGACTAAGTGCCAAATAAATAACAAAGGTCATAACGGGAAGCAGCTAGAGATTTTTGTTTGTTTGTTTGTTTGAAGATAAAAAAAAGGCAAATAATTGAGGGAAAGAAAAACACTGAGAGCTGTTAACTCAGAGGGAGGAATGGACCAAAATGGACTTCTTTCAGCCCAACAATTGTATATATTCCTAAAGCATAGGAATGAGAAAGTATTTTTGATAAATCTAGTTCTGGATACATATTTATTTCACTTATTCCTATGAATAATATGAATAAACTTGTATTTGGAGTCTCATTGTACAGTATTAAAATACAATTTGCAAAGCGAATTAGAGTAGAGGTACATGGTATCATATTATCCCTACTAGTACATATAAAAAATAAGTCTAAGCGTCAATATTATTTTGTATTACAGAAGAGTTTCCTAAACTGTTTGGATGAATGGGATTTTGTCAGCACCCAAGTCTCTTGGGGTCACCAAGCACTCTTGTTATCAAGCTTTTAATTAGAAGGCAATAGAGTTCTGCAGACCAGCTGCAGTTCCCTGGCTATGGTCTAATGGCCACAAGTAGTCAGGAAACCACAGTTTGGGCACTGTTGTATTTGTGTTTCGACAGGCACTTTTGAAAAATAGAAGACTTATAAAACAAACAGGCACAGTATAAGATGCTTGTACTCTATATGATCTCACCTAGGAAAAAAGCCAGTGTGCTATGCAATAAAAATTCCCCATTCTTATTTACTGTGGTACTAAAATAAAACTTCCCAAACTGTAGTTATTTATCCCATTTTCAATAGTTCCAGTCCACTACAATAGCAAATGCAGCAAAATGCACTGTAATGAATGGACATCCTTATATCTGAGTAGAAAGGTCTGCGCCCGCAGCCCCGTTGTGCTACGAGCAAAGGCTGATGCTCACTCCGCTCATGGGATTCCAGCAACTGGCACTCCTTAGCACTTCAGCACAGTCTGCCAGAGATACATGCCTTTTGTCAGCTAATTTGCTGTCCTGCTTCTTTAGATAGCCAGGAGTTTCTTCTTAATTGACAGAAAGCATTGAATGTTGTAAACATAGACTCCACATGCTACATGCAAGCAAGTTTGCAATCTTAATTATAGCATATAATATCACTGCAGCTCATATAACGTACTTTTCCATATCGTATAAAGCTTATTTTTTCCGTTGCATATTTATTTATTTCAAATTTTCATTTAGTATCCTTTAAGGATATCTTCTTCTTTATTTTCTTTGTTTCTTCCTTTTCTGAATCAGATGAGATGAGATATTTTGCAAAATGCAAGGCATTTGTACCAAATACGCTTCGAATGTATCATATTGGCTAAAGATTATCACTTTAAAGAAGGTATGTAGGTTGTGTTTTGGAACAGAAACAACATAAATTGCTGTGTTGCATCATTTCTGTCACATAATAGTGTTTTGCTATTTACAGCAAATTAATATTTTGTAGCTACTGCAAATACAGAGTGACCACAGCTCTTTCAAACCGTGTCTTACTGGTATCAGTGGACAGTGCATCATGATTTTGGTATATATCTCTTTTGTTTAAAGAAGCAAAAAAGATCCCTCTTCTTTATACGTAAATGCACCCCAGGGGAGTGGAGTTTGTAATTTTGGACAAATTTGCAAAGCAATTCTTAAATTAGAAGAAGAACCTTACTCAGCAATTTGTCCCATGACTCAAATGGGAATATTTGTGGAGTAAGGTACTACTTAATATTTGTAAGGGCAAAAAAAGCCGACTTGTTGTGAACTGACAATAGGTTTGGGGGTTGTAATTTTTTTTTTTTTTTTAATCTCAGGATGTGAGTATGGAAACTATGGAAGGTAATAGCTGTAATGGCTGTGTTTCTATGATAGAGGTTATTTATACACACTTTGAAAAAATGAGTGCATCCCTCTGCACTGAAGAGCCCGAGCAGTATTCCTTAAGCTTTAAATGGCTTTTGTTGATGTGTCTGTAATACCGCCACAGGTTACGCAGTGAAATTCTGCTCTTTTTAACTCTTTTAATCAGTCTTATCTGAATCTCATTTTTATCTCTGGACATGCAGCATTTATTCATTAATGTCCCTAAGTATGTTACCCACCATATGTTCATTTATGTGAACATCCCGAGTGAGTTGAAAAAAAAATAAAAGGTCGCATAGTATTTCTGGAAAAGGCACAGCTACCCCAGAAAATCAGGCTGGCTCTTGCAAAGGTCAGTTAACCTTTCAGTCAAGGAACAAAGCCGTGGCATACACATTGTTTTCAGACCTTCTGCATACAAAACTGTGTATAATGGGGATTATAGCACACGGTTCCAAGATTAGACCTAGCTATGTCTATTTTAAGGTGGCTATAGTTAATGTCTGGCAGCAAATGGATTCAGGCTCTGGTCTTTCCATGAGTTGCAAGTTTACTTAAAACACCTGAGGGTCTAAAGGCAATACGGGCTTTGTTATTAGGAACAATGGTGGATGAACATGCTTTCCTGTAGGTATACTGGATTAGCTCCAGACTCCTCCACAGTGTGGAGGAGAACCTATTTTATTTTATTTGCAGTTAGTATTGGCTGTTAAATATTTTGGCTGTATGCACTGAAAAGCAAAAAAAAAAAACAAAACCAAAAAAAACCCAACCCAAAACCAACAACAGAAAAAACAAAACAAAACCCCCACAGTTTTTTCCTGCAACCCTTTAGTTTGGTGTAAGTAAAGCCTGCTAGAGGTGTAGCTGAGGATTTAGCTGTTATTCTGAAGACCAAGAAAATTAAATAGTCTTCTGTTCAGAACGGTGAGAGCAGTAGTGTGACTCCATTTTGCCTATCCTTAGGGCATTTATTAATGAAAAAAAAATTATGTGAGGAAACTTCACTGTGGCATTTAGCTTATGTATACAATAGTTCTGTGGATAAATCTGGCTCTAAGTTGCTAGGAATACATCCCTTTCTGAAAAGAGGTAATTTATGACTCCATCTATGAAGCTGTATTTGAAAGGAAAGATCAAATACAGGAAGAAACAAAGCTTTTGGTCTGGTTATATTCACTATTTCACTCCCCTCTCACACAGAGCTTTCAAGATTTCCTATTGTTCTAGGATTCAAAACACAGTTTTAAAACACTTTTATTTATTGCAATTTCTTTCTTTTCAGCTATCCATAGAGTGGGAAGTTTAGAAATGCAAGAAGTGATCTTGCTCACACATTATAAAACATTGGCACCTTTACATTTCTAAGGAAATAAAGTCTATTAGGAATAGTATTTTTAAGGCACTGCAACTTTTTCCCGAGGTAAATATTTCAATGCATAAAAAATATAATAATTAGCAGGAAAAAAAAGCACTTGAGACATAAAGAAGCATTTTGTGTTTGCTTTAAACCAATGGGTTATATTTATGGAAAAAAAGACACAGATATTGCCAGCATTTCAAATACCATGCCTTGCAATGTAGAGGGTCTAGTGACATTGTAGCATAACATCTGTAATTTGAAGTTTTCCTTTGGAATGTAATGTAGGAAACACAATTTAGCTATGTCAACAATATCTTGCAAAGTGTTCCCATTTATAATTATTTATATTGTAAATAGCTTTCTGAAGTAAATTTGAAGTTAATGTGCATAAGATGTATTTATTATGTGAAGATTTTTTTGGTTTAAAATATAGCTACCAATATGCAATTTTTGTCTGGTTTTCTACATTTTAAAAACTAAGGATCGTCCTACATAGGACGCATTTTCAGGAATTCATTTTAATTAATGAGACTGTTTCTCAGAATTGGGAGGGGACATGGTAAAAGTAACGTATTTTGATTCCTCTGAATTCTAAGTGCTCTCTGAATCTTGAATGAGGTTTATTAGGTATGAAGGGACACTGATAATATACCGCTACCCCATTTAAGAAAGATGGCTGAATCTGCTCAAATACTGTTCTGTCAGGAAGAGCTGACTCATAGGGGCTTAATTAAGATTGTCTACTTTGTGAATAGTCTGCCGTGTTTCTTGAAGCCATACACCACCCCTGTGCCTCAGCTAAATCGGCTTGCTGACTTGGAGCGTGATGCCCCTTAGGTGCTTAAAATGCTACACTCAGACAAAGAGCAATGTTATGACAAAGGAACAGACGAGAAGATATGCTAGGCTGTATCCAGATCTGAGAGCTGGCTACTACTTGGGCTTGTGTGCTTGCACAGTTCAATCGACCCATAATAACGTGGGCCACTGTTCAGCGGCTTAGCCACGGCAACCCTTGCCTGCTCTGGGGTTTAAGTCCTTCCTAGCTCGAGAGTTCAGGGTCACAGCTCTCACTTTCTGGATCAGTTTCTGAACCATCAAACCCAATCCTCTTAGTCACTCTCATTGAGGCTCTTCCCTGCTGGTGACCAAACGCGAGACTGATGGTGTCAGAGAGTCGTGGGAGGCTGATGCTGTGGTTGGGTGAGAAAGCAGCTTTCCAGGAGAGAAAGTGGTTGCTCACATACTTTCCATTCACAAGACTGAGAGCAAAATACATAAGCAGTGGGGATGGGGGTGAGATGCACAGAAGAGTCAGTTTTGAGTCTCAGGTAAGTTAATTGCATAAAATGGAGATGCAATTGTGTCGCTGGCCCTTTGCTCCTGCATGGACATAGGCACTCAGTTCTTGGAGATGTTCCTGGGATTAGGGAATACTCTGCAGCATTGAGTTAGATGTTTAAACTATGTTCATGATTTCAGCATTTCCTATGGGGTAGTTTAGGTGGTTCACCTCTCCTTGGCCTGAATTTGGCCTTGGTTCTCCATGCAGGCAGTAAATGGTGTCATCTTTTCCCCAAATGATGCTCTTTAGCTGTGCAAAACGTGTGTTGGGTTTCTTTCTTTTTTCTTTTGTTTTTTAATGCATGGGTGATGGTTTCAGAAATGCCCATTATTGACCTACCTCTGTGCCTTTGAAGCCCATGCTGAAAAAGAGACACCGAGATTGATAGGCCTTCATGGGACCCTATTGTCCTCCATAGGGCAGTGGTAGTCCTAGTTTCTCCATGCTCAGCTCTGCAACAAAACTGAGTATCATCCTGGATGCTGTGAGCTGAAAGTCCATCCATGCCTGGTCTTCAGTCTCTTTTCTAGTGCATAAAGAATGCCTATTGCCCACTGGTCTGTATTCGCTCTTGGCTCCTACGCTCATTGGCAAATCGTTCTGCACTGAGGAAATCTGCTGTCATGGCCGTTGTAATAAAAGTGTGCGATACCATCAGGAACTTCCTCTATCCCCATATGGTGGCCATCAGAGGCTTCAGCATCAGCAATTTCATTTGATACAGCTTCTTTGACTGTCAGAAGGTCACAAATAGCCTGCTGCTGTGCAGCCCAGCGTGCCTGCGTGAATAAAAAGGGTTACCCACCATAGCACAAACCCTGACAGACTACACGGTTTCTTCATGGATGTTAACAGGAGTTTCCCAAGGCATGCACACAATGCTCTGGACTATGCTCCAGAGGCCAGGTGCAAGGCTACGTATACGTGGAAACAGCTGGGCCTCACCGTCGTCAAGCCTGCTCATCCTCGCAGACATCTCTCTCTGCCCACAGTCTGTCACTGCCTTTCTCCCACAGTCCTCTCTTTTTCGTCTCCCTCAGGCATTATCCCTTCCGTTTCCCTTTCCTCCCTTCTGCCCCAGCCCTGGCCTGTGATTTCACAAATCCTGTGATCTCACTTGCCCAGCGAGTATCCTCTGTTATCCTGACAATCGTGTTTTCCTTTTCATGAGGAAAATGGCTATCCGGCAACAGTTTCCATCACTTGCACTCCCCTTTCCCTTTCCCTTCTTTATACAGCTGGTGTAAATGCCATACTGAGGACCCTGCAATCTTTTTCTCACAGGCATTAGTTCTGCTACAAGAAAGCTATTGGTTGGAGGAATGGAGGTGATGAACTTTTCAGAAAAGCTACAGACAAAAGATGATAGCTGCCTTCAGCATACCAAATACACATACTACTTCAGCTGCATTGCAAAACGTTGCCACTCTTGGCCTGCAAACAGAACATAAAGATGAAAACTGAAACCAGAGGACATATGCCTGCATTGGCAAATAACAACAAAAGCTACTATCAGATGCACCTGAGAGGGAAACTGAAAAATTTGGTCTTTGTCTAAGCATGCATTAAATTACATGCAAATAATTAAATGTTCATTATTACTCTTCACCTTATCATTATTTTTCATTTGTTCATCATTTCCACAAGCTGTCATCAGCTTTGTCCTTTTTAACACGTTATCTATATTTGTCACCTGTTATCTATACTCTTTTCCATCTATAAATTAAAAATATTCTATAATAAAAATATACATTAATATAAAATGCAGAGCATAAACTGAGGCCTGGGAAATAAACCCCAGAAAGCATCAGTATATTCCAAGCTTCCAATTGACTATAAGCTGCATTATTCGGTACCCAATATATCAGGTGGTAAATGTCATATGGGAGCCATCTTTCACTTCCAGCAATATTCCTAGGAATTGTTACTATTATGTATTTGGAAATTATACCAAAGCTGTGTTACAAACAGGTGAACTTGTAACTATCAAATGTGCTACATTTTTTTTTTTAAAGTAGAAACATGACAAAAGGGTGAAGAAAGCTTAAGGTTCTTTTGATCATTTAATTAACTTTCAAAGGGCAGACTGGAATTTTTCTATGGCTCTTCTATCTCCCTTGAAGCCTGAGGTAGTTCTGGTCAGCCTCTTGGGATCGTCTAGAGCAGCCTTGAGGCTGCACTGATTTGTGCCACCAACCATGATTGTCTACATGTCCGTCACATGAAATACAATGGTTCTCTGGCTTGTAGAGAGTTAACAAGTGCAAGAGGGCTGAAAGAGTGGTGAGCATCTCAGCAGCATTTAAAACACTTTTTTTTACATAAGTATTGTCTGTTTTGCGGGGTAAAGCAGGTTAGGCTGTCACCTTTCTCCTGTGCTATCGGCTTCACAAGTGGTAAGAAGGTAACAGAAGATGAGAAACTGTGCTTTGTTCCCCGCACAGTCCAGCAAAACTAAGTGAACACCCAGAAGACTATTCTCACCATGGCAGAATAAGTGCCTGCCTGGTGGATTCCTGCCCGCGTGCAGCCAGATAAGGCAGCGTCCGTGGGAAAGCCCTTTGGCACCTACAGCGGGGCAAGCTGGCAAAACCACATTTCTATGTACAAGCTAGCCAAAAGCCCACGTGGGAATGTCAGTGCTTTCCATGGTGGTGGTGTGTCCTGTCAAAGGACACTAGGATCGCTGTGTGCTGAGCCTTTTGCTGCTTTCTGCTTACCTTTGCATCTATTTGGAGCCCAGGATGGGGAGAGCCGAGACTGCAGAGCAGCTTACGCGGTTCTAACGGGAGTCAGATCCATTTTTCATCTGAAGCTTCTTAGTTTGGATTCTGACACAAGACATTTCATCAGGTTATGAATTATTTATACAAAAGCACAGCCGTGTCTTGTCTGTCGAGTTTCTCTGTGGGACAGTTGTGTCATTATTTTTTTTTAAGAATACCAGTGAAAGGCATCCTTTGTGTTTTCAATTTGGAGTGTATCAGTGAGGTGAAAAATACAGCGTTAGTGTCATGTCTATTTTAGTCAAGGGCACAACTATGCATTTTGATTTTTGTTTCTGCCTTTTCTTTAATCACAAAGGCAGAGCCTTTCTTCTGTGCCGCTTTCTATCCAACCTCCAAAACAACTGCAAAATATTAGAATGACTCCAGTATCCTCTCCAGCATGAATGTTTCTCGAGCTCAAGAGAAATGCCCGCAGTTTCATTAGGCTGGTTATCTGACCGACTGCTCATAGAAAACAGCTGATTCTTTTTTTTTTTTTTAACTGAACAGCTTTGGCTTCCTGCGATCAATCTTCTTGGCTACAGCAGTAAACATGCTAAACTGCAGGTGCCAGCAAGCTTTGAGACAGTCTGAAGCATGAAGCTGACCCACGGTTGTATTTTGTGTGTCACCAAATAGCCTACCTTGTGTACAACTGTTTGGCCTATCCACTAACTTCAGTTTTTAACTTAATATGTGCGTATTTACTTAGGGAATTAGATCCAGTGTGGGAGAGATGCAAAACAGCCAGCGGTTTAGGAGTTTAGTAAATAATCTCAGCTTTGTTCAGTTTTGCTCTAGGTCAGGCTGCTGCATGGAGTAATTCCATATGGCAACCTGATTTGAGCTTACTCAAAGTAAACCTTAAAATGGATTTTGGCAAAATCCATCCAGCCATCAGGAACCCATTCTCAGTTTCTGCTGAGGATTTCCTGATAGCTTTCTTTATTTAAAAAAAGAAACAACAACAACAACAAAAAAAAAAACCCAGAAAAAGAGAAAAACTTTGAAACTTTTTTACTGTCTGAAATACCCTTTCTCCCCCTCCCGATTCTTAACCATCAAAAAGCCCTTTGGGCGGCTTTAATGTATGCCGAGAGCTATAGAAGTTAGGAGGTGCAAACACGGCTTAAGCGACTTTGCCTCCCCCCAGCTTGCTTTGCACCATCCTTTGGAGACGCAACGCGGAGGCTGCAGCCTCTGGCGAGGGACAGGCGTGATGGGAGAGCACGGCAGCTGCCCGCTCTTCGCCTTTCTGCCCCGGCTCCCCTGTGCCCTGGCGAGGAGCAGCAGCTGCCTGGTCCCTCACCAGCTTGTGCCACGGGGGTGTGTGGGCTACCGAAGCCGCTGCTGCTCGGGTAAGGGTGAGAGGGGAGCACGGGGATTTGAGGGGCGGGAGGGCCTCCCGCAGGGTGCCTCCAGTATGCAAAAGCCAGGGGTAAAATCCCGGCATTAATGAAGTCGTTGACAGAAATACTTTGGTCCCACTGAAGCGTGGCCAAAAATGTAAAAACATTTTGAAAACAACACTTGAGGCAGCTCAGTATGCCTCCCCCGATGGAGCGAGTGAAAGCGTAAGTAAACAGAGAGATTTACTCGTGTTCGAAACAAACATAATTAAAAAAAAATGTGGGTAGGGAAACCAGCAGACACACAAAATCCTCTCTTGTCATTTAACTGAACGACGTCAAACGCGAATAAAAACCCCGAGATAAAACTTGGGATAGAGCGTAGAAATTCTGGCAGGGCTATTTCAAAGTGGGGCTCTTAGGAAAAGCTGCTGATTGAAATCAATACAGCAAGACCCGGAATCCGAAAAGACCATTTCTAAGACCTGAGAGGGTCACTGAGCAGAAGTGTCGGCTGATAGTATTGCCTTCATCAAGGTGCTTCGGTGTTTGCTTTAGTGACTTCTTGCAGCCGGTGGCTGAGCATACATTTAACATCCCACCTGAGATCGCCCTGTTGGGGGAAGGGAAGTTTTTAAAGACTTCTGTAGTTTAAACAACTCCCTCAACTCCCACATTAGCATGGCACAGATTCTGTATATTAATCAATGACGTTTGATTAATGTACTGCATCAAATGAATCAAAGAGGTTATTTTTTGTGGAGACAATTTAAAAGGGATTGAAGTTCTTTGTTTTCTGATTCTTTTCTTTAAATTCATTCATCTGACTTTTTAACAAGTTGTGATTTATCACATGAAACTTTTTTAAACAGGCCTTGGTTAATATTTTCATTTTTTTATGCAGTAGTGATGGATCATATTTTGGTATTTGTTTATTTGTTTTATTATGCAGCACTTGATTAGTTAATGGTTTCACAGGGAGGGGCAAAATACATATACTTTATATCATTAGAATGTAGTTTATCAAAAAGAGATGGAAAAATGATTAGCAAATAAATAAACAGAGAAATTGCACTTCCATTTTTTACATAGCACTGTTTTGTAAAATTGCAGTGTTATAAAAATAATGTCAAAAAGTCAAGGGTAAGAAGTGAATTTTTCATGTATGCCAAAAAGAATGTACTGTATTTTGATTACAGGGTACTTTTACAATGGCTATTTTAAAGTGCTGGTTTTGATGCTCACTTAAAAACATGCTACTTTTTGAATAGGTGAAGAATTTTTTCAAATTCAATTACACTGTCTTTGTATCACAAGGGGGTGCAGAGGAGAGAGCATTCAGATAGAGTTTGCCCAGCTCAGTGTTTCCATTTTAATTTTAGCACTCAACAGGTCACTCCACCTCACTGAGGTAAGTGAAGCTGTACCAACTTGTTCCAGCTAACGATCTTTAAATCTCTCTTTCTAGTTGTCATGGTTTCCTATGAGAATGAAGCTTACGCAGCCACATTGTCTCTTTGTCCATCTGTCAGTCACTTCATCCTTGATATCTTTGCAACTCTTCAGCCTAATTGAACCAAGTTTTCGAAAGACCAAGTCTAAACTCTCACGATTTTTATAAAAATAGGATGCTACAGACAGGCAAGAGACCATCAATGATGCAGCTCAAGTAGAAGCGAAACACGAGCTTTCCTCTTATACAACATCAGACCATGGAAATTCAGACATAAGACACCGGACTTTAGGAAGTGAGGTGCAGTAGGTTATCTTTTCACAGAACTGTGTATTTTATTGTATTTAAAGTTCCTTTTAGACTCTCCATCCAAATCTGAGCCTTGAAAAGGCTAGATGGTCTCCTGCGTCAAGGAACGTTAGCTGACATGGTTAAACACGGATGCTCAAGTGCAAATTATTTCAGAGGCTGAGAGAGTTGGGGCTGTTCAGCCTGCAGAAGAGAAGGCTCCAAGGAGATCTTATTGTGCCCTTCCAGTACCTAAAGGGGGCCTACAGGAGAGCTGGGGAAGGACTTTTTACTAGGGCGTGTAGTGATAGGACGAGGGGGAATGGCTTTAAAATGGAAGAGAGCAGGTTCAGATTAAATATTAGGAAGAAATTTTTCACTTTGAGGGTGGTAAGGCACTGGGACAGGTTGCCCAGAGAGGTTGTTGAGACCCCATCCCTGGAGGTGTTCAAGGCCAGGCTGGACGTGGCCTTGGGCAACCTGGTCTAGTGGGAGGTGTCCCCGTCTATGGCAGGGGGGCTGGAACTCGATGATCTTCAAGGTCCTTTCCAACCTAAACCATTCTATGATTCTATGATATAAAAGTGTCACTGAGATAAAAAATGGTCCAACACAAATGGATTTAAATCTGTAAAGTGTTTTAATTTTTTTAAAAAAATAATCTGATTTAGGACTGATGGTTCAAATGGGAATTAAAGAAAAGAAAACATTATATATGTATTTTCAAACAGTGTCCTTACTTTTACTGTAATATTTCAGTTCAGCAGGATTTTTTCCCACAGTTTGGAAATTATTTATGGTGATAGTGAAGATTGCTATGACGATGTATATAGAAACAGGTAGTTTTATAATCCAAGCATAACTGATAAGAGGGTATTCACTGTCATATCAGACACTGCTACAATGACCACATAAATTCCATGAGGTGAAGAAGAACAAGAAGAAAGCATGCAAATTCACAATGATACAGTGCATTTGCAATATGGATTGTACTTATCTTTTTATTTGCCACAGACAATGTAAATTATGTGCAACAGAATGGAGATTCAAATGATCCAGCATCTGCATAACACTATAAATTACACTCTACTGAGTACGCTAGAGAAAAGAAGACTTTACCAGTATTGAGTTCAAATGAAACAGTGTAAAAAGCAATGTCCAAAAATCAGTCCCAGACTAATGACGAGCAGACCTTTTCAAGTATAGAGGTTCAACCACATTTTGGTGCAAGTACACTATACATATGGGTTTTCAAACACACTATTCCAATTCACTTTTACTGTCAGTCAGAGGCAATAACATTAAAATAATAACAAGCACCTGAGGTGACCTGAGATTTTGCAATGAGTGCATCTAGGTTAAGGTCTTCAATGTCTCTCCCACTGTACCATATTCCACATGCACTTTTGTCCTTCTTATGGACTTCCTCTTCTGGTGAGCGGAGAATTCTTTGCCAGTTGTACACCTTCATCCCCTGGAAAGTGAGTATCTATGGCTTGGCCGCTGCAGTTGTGAAGGATCTAGTCACCATCTTGGGCAGCTGTATTCCCAAAATGGCAAGACAATCTGAAGGAACTTCTTGGTTCTCCCATAGACTGCACAGATTTGAATTTATTTCTGATCTTGTAGATAAATTCAGATTATAGAGATTTCAGAAGGCAGATTAAAAAATGACTAAGGCAAGAGTCGTTCAGGTGTTTACAAGGAAAATAGTGGCGCACAAAATAATTACAATTCTGGCTGGAAATAGATGGATGCGTGTAGAAGGAGGATTGACACAAGACCATGAAATGAAGTTGGCAGGAAGGCCAACTTAAGCTTCCTCTAATTTTTAAAGAAAGATTCAGTGGACTTGCTGGCAACTTGCATGCTTTTGTCTATTTGTGTTTGTTGAGTGGTTACCTTTTGCATAAGGAAAATAATTTCGGCACTACAACAAGTATGCCCACCTCTACATACCTCGCTCCAAAAATACTTCACCAACTCCAGCAGTAGTTTTCCCTGAGTAGCCAGTGAAACACCAGGTCTTCAGTGAAGAAGAAAAAATAGATTCAGTGTTTTTAAAATAGTCTTTGTCTTATGTCTGGTAAGTAACACAAGGAGATCTGCCTTCAAGTCTGATTACTTAGGAAGTGGAAGAGAAATAATACTTTCTCTTTCAGTCAGAGTCTATGCTACAGGTTCTGTTAAAGCATATTGTTTATATTTTCATTAAGATGAGGTTATTCTCAAATAATCCAGAAAGACAGATGCCTTTGGGTTATTTATATTTATATATCCTTTTCCATGAGATGATAAGAGAAGACATACTGTCAATTTTTTTTTTTTTTTTAAATGGCCTTATGTCTAGCAGACAATGAAACGAGACACACAAACAGATTTCCAAATGCTGTTTAGCTTGACAGGGCACCAAGTGTGTGGTTAAAGACCAATTTTGCAGCCTTCGGGCCTGATTCCCATCTCAGCCGCACCAGTGTAAGGTGGGGGGGCTGCCTCCACTGCAATCAGAAGCCGTCCACCTTTGTACAGTTTTAAAGCAGACTAATTGTGGCAAATCGACCAGAGGTATTCCTGACTTAAGACAGAGTAAAAGAGAAAGAAAGGGCAATATGAGCCTTTTTGACAACAATATCCACTGTGCTCACTGATTCTTAGATGTTGTACAGCCATCATAAATCAAACAGCAGGTGGTTTTAATTGATGAAATTATTCTTACTAATTTTTAAACTGTCACAGACAGATCTAAAGCAAGTTATGTGGTCGAGTTGAAGTGGATTGTTTTTTCTTAGAAATGTACAAAGCATTCTGTCTTCAATTCTGAAAGTGGAAACATGACTTCTTCCTGGCCTCGCCTGGGCGTGCAGTGCTTGCTGGCTCAAAGGAAGAATGATATTTGCTTTAAAAAAAGAAGGACAACATTTTAAAAAATGTTCCAGAAAGATCAGGTCACATCTTCCCCGAAAGATCCTTAATGTCTTTTGTAACAGTACCAACAATAACTTGGGTAGTTTTTGGACAAAGTGTGCCAGTAACAGTGCAAAAAAATAAAATCGATGGCCATCTCAGGCACAGAGCTATTGCTCGTGAACAGATTGATGTGTTCACGCACAATTGCTCTGAGAGGCCCTAGACATGTTGGGGTCAAATTGGCAAAATAGGTAGCAACTGTATTCTCGCAGCAGCCTCCAAAGGAGAGAGGCAGATGTCTATTCTATCTTGCAAACACATTCTTCTACAATGTGTTACTTCATCTCTTTTATTGCACAAGAGGAAAGTGAGAGACAGAGAATCAAGGATAATACTAATGATAAACCATATGGAATCCATAAACAATGTTGTTCTAGAATAAGATGACCTTTAAAGGGGGCGGGGGCCTTCTTGTACTTGGGCCAGACATTACCTAACTCCCCAGGTGAAAGAAGGAGAATAGGTGAGAATAGGGAGCAGACGCTGGGAGCATGCGGTTCAGAGCAAGGCTTTCTGGAAGATATAAAGAGCAGCTTGAATCCCTTTAAAGGTCTGAGTTCCTTTGTATTAAAATAGCCTGCTTCTCCTCTCTGGGAGCTGAACCTTCCTCACGAAGACTACTGAAGAAAATACTATTTTGAAACTGGATTAGGAATTTGGCATGTCGTTTGTGAACCACTTAGGACTTTTATGTGAAGACATGGGGCTCCTAAGGGGGGCAATGACTGAGGGAACACTCTCCGGTACAAAGTGCCCTCACTTTGACAAAGGGAAGCCAGCAATAACAGCAGAGACCCGGGGCTGTCCTAAAAAACTGGATAGGAGAACTGCTACTCTGCCGCTTCTAGTCTTTTAAAGCTCTGTTTGGCTAGCACTGCACCCAGCAAGTCACCCTGCTGGAAGTAGTCATTGTTCTTGGTGCTAGCATCTGAACCAACCTAGCCCATGGGCCAGTAAGTTGGACAGCTGTCTGCAGCAAGGACGCTCGAGGAGCTAGTTATTTCTCTTTGTATCGTGTTTAACTGGCCAATTTTTAAACTGCACAAGCATAGGGAAGAATGATAGTGTCTGTCTCCCCCAGCACATGTGAAGGTTTCAGGTTTTGGCCTTGCTGTGTTTGACCTCATTTAGGACAAGAATGCTTTTATCTAAATCAAAGCCAATTTCTAGTATTAGTCTGAACTTGTGAAGACCCCCAGTGAACAAAAATATCACAGGAATTAGGCAATACGTTCAGAATGCATTTTGAAGTTTTAAGCATGTGCTTAAGTGCTTTCCTGGCTCTACTTTAATGAAAGATGGAAACGTAATGTGGAAATATGACTGAGAAATTCTGTTTCATTAAAATTGGAATGAATCCCAGCGATGAACAGAACTCAAAATGAAGTACTATTTTGAGATTTAAAAGTAGCTTCTCTCCACGTTTATTCTCTCTATTTTGCTGCTGCCTGGTGTGAGCCCATGGCGAGAGCACCACAGCGAGCCTCCTTCCGACATTTCTAACGTGAAGCAAAACATACTAGCTATTGGACAGGGAGTTGTTGGTCTAGGGCATACTGGAAGGACACTATGAACAATAGCTGAAGTATGAAAGCATAACAGGAGATTTTTGATTGCTTATTCAAAGTTTATCTGACTTCCTTCAAAAGGCCAAAGAACACAGAAATGGGTCACAGTAAATGGTTGATATAGGAGAAAAAAAGGCTGTTTCTGTTTTAATTTCTTCTTTCATTTAACTCTATAATTTATCTAGTCACAGCAATAAAATAGAAGCAGGTTGAGGAAGGGGCCTTCATCTGATGCAAAACATCATAGCTATGCTGACTTCTGCAAGATTGTTTGGGGGAGAGGGCAAAGACACCCAACTCAGCATGTGCCAAATGAGTTTTCTAGTTGGGGACCCGTGTCTCTTTGCAGCTGTGACCAAATCATCAATCAGAAGTAGCCACTCAGCCACCTCAGCCAAGGCCAAAATGAGGTGCCTGAGCAGCGCGTCCTTTCTGGTGGCTCAGAGAAAGGCAGGAAAAATGAAGCGAAAGACAGTAGATGCCTAGGAAAATAGTGAAGGATTTTAGGAGGAACAATACCCTGTTATTTTCCGCAGGATCTTTTGGCCAGGTTGCAGAAGAGGAGTCTGCGTTTTGTCTCTCTGCACAAGGGGAAGTCACGTGTTGGGAGGAGGTAACTGTGCTGAGACTTGGAGAGCCCCTGTCCTGGGATTAGCTTGGTGCTCATCACACATCCTGGCTTTGGGGACCGATGTTTTTTAGCAGTACTTGTGAGAATGGTGCTACCACTATCATGGCAGAACGAGCAGTGTGTGACAAAGGCTGCCGGGCTGGGTCTGAGCTCAGTGGGTTACTGTAGGCGTTGACAGGCAACTCAGACAGTCCTCCTCGTCTGTATTTGCTCGAGCTATAGATTTTGACTATGAGCCAAAAGCTAAATAGGTCCAAACCGACGAAGGATAGGTCAGTCAGTTGCTAATGCATGTGATGATCTGGACACAATCTGGATGGTGGGGATGGGGGGGGAAGGTTATCTATGCACTATGTTTCTCATGTGCAGCCATTGTCAGTTACTGTTGTAAAACGTGACAACATAGTCCAGCCTTTTTCGTTAGTTATAAAAAAAAAGTAATCTCACAATATCAACCTGCCACACCTCTTTTTCAATTTAATTAAAGATAGGCAACAGCATCTTTTTAATGGAAATATTGCACAGTTGAGGACCCCGTAGCACAATAATGTAAAATGGCAAATATATCTCTGAATACGATCAGCTCTTTTTAACATGCATACCCTGGACACCCATGAAAATCCAGCGAACGCTACATTATTATGGGGAAGCACATGAAAGAAAAATGGACCATGAAGATGATATATACTAAAATTTTTCCTATTGTGACTTTTAGTACCACTTTTTTTTATAGCTCAGCAGGAGACCTGAGCTATGCTGAGCAATTGCCAAGCGGCGTGGTAAACTAACAAGTGGGTTTTCTGTGTGTTGTCTTCAGTTTAGTGGAACTTCGCAGGGCAACAACCCACTAGTAGATCACAACTCATTCTGGCAGGCTATTTTGTGTGCATTATTGACCTTTTCTTGCTGTCCATAAATCCTTGACAATGCTGACACAGAAACGCACCAACTGACCTTTCAAAAAATGTTGGAAATAATCCGTTCCAGCTGCAGGCTGAGGACACTGACCATATTCAAATATAAATCTCTCCATCAGCACCATGGACTGCTGGCAACAGCAGCATTCACAGTCCCCAATCTGATTCTCCACACCAACAGGCCTGATGTCCCTTATGAAAAAATTCTCACTGGCTAAAAGCAGGAGGAGGAAACCCATTTTTAAAGCTGACTATGTAAGGAAGACTTTGGACAGCACCGGTTTGACTTTCCCCAAAAGCTTGCTAGCAACTAGAGCATTGTCCCTTGATAGCTCTTACTGTAAAATGTTCTTAGCACCTGTAAGTCCTGTGGTGCTCAGGCTCAAGCCCAGAACAAAGTGTACATTTCCTGTTTTTGAACTTTCTTCACGTTTCAAAGCACAAGACTTTTGTCTCAAAACTCTTTGTGCAATGTATTCTCTCCACTTGCAGAGTGCAATGTTTGGTTCCCCCTTTCTTCTAAAGGAAAAAAAAAGCCCACCTTGAGAACTAACTCTCCAGCTATGATAAACTGTTGCAGGTGTGCAGGGGTCCTCATGAGGCTGGATCCTTGAACCATCTGCCTGGGTTAGCTAAGCTGTGTTACTGTCTGTGGATATGGTCTTAACTTGAGGTCAGCAAAGGCTGAGCTGCTTTGAATGACCTCTTGATGCGCATTTTCTGCAGGCTGAGAGCACCGTAAGCTTGCAAACTGCCTTATCTTGGGGTACTTTGTTCATGTTCCTAAATCAATTAACTTTGGCTTATATCCACTGAAGAACTCCCCCTGTGGCTTTCCTATCAAACCATGATATCAAACCTGTTGGAGCTGGTCCAGAGGAGGGCCACAAAAATGATCAGAGGGCTGGAATACCTTTCCTATGAGGACAGGCTGAAGACTGTTGGGGTTGTTTAGCCTGGAGAAGAGAAGGCTCCGGGGACACCTTGTTGTAGCCTTTCAGTACTTAAAGGGCGCCTACAGGAAAGATGGGGACAAACATTTTAGCAGGGCCTCTTGTGATAGGACAAGGAGGAATGACTTTAAACTCAAAGAGGGAAGAATTAGACTAGATATAAGAAAGAATTTTTTTACAAAAAGGGTGGTGAAACACTGAAACAGGTTGTCCAGAGAGGTGGAAACATTCAAGGTCAGGTTGGACGGGGCTCTGAGCAACCTGATCTAGTTGAATATGTCCTTGCTCATTGCAGGGGGGGTTGGACTGAATGACCTTTAAAGGTCCGTTCCAACCCAAACTATTCTATGGTTCTATGATGAAATGTATTGGTAGATATGTGAGATAAATATCATATACTTCCAAATAGCTGTGCAAAATTGTGCATTTCTTTGGCAAGGAGGTGCACTAACTCCTATTTCAGGGAGACTTGTGTGCCTGTGTGGAAAACATAATTTGAGCAACTGAGAGAGCACCTAGAGCTGAGGCAGAAGCAGAGTTTTGTGCTCAGGAAGTGACAGAGACCAACCGTTTGGCATTACTGGAAGGGGAACTGTCTTCTCATATGATTAGCAATTACATTCAAGGTACAGTAATTAAACTTAAGACTACTGAAAGGAAGATCAAATCTCTCTCCCACTGTTGAACTGCAAAGTTCATTAACTGTCAGGGGAGAGAATGGAAGATTCTGCATGTTGCAAGGTGTCTTCTGAAATGTGTGGTGTCAGCCTCTCATGTGTATAAGAGAAAGTTCCATTTAGCTAAACAGAAAAGACAGAGTCCCTATCTAGTTGTTTCAGGATAGTAGCTGAAAGAAAATCTGTACATTTAAGTATTAATATTACAAATCCCACTGGATCTTTATTATGGAAACCAATCATTTTGATAATATTTCATGTTTCCAGAGAACTGTTATGCAGTCTGTTTAAATTTTTTTCCAGGAAATTTATTGATGTGGATAGCCAGGAAAAGATGGCTAAATAAATAAATGGAAGTTTGCAATGAAGTTTTTTTTCTTGTGTTTCTTCTTCATTAAAGATCCAGGGTAGTAATCCTCAAAATGGTCTTTTTTTGGCCCCCTTGCTAGGATCTGTTTTCCTTTGTCACCCATGGGCTTGATAAGACAGATTTGACTTTGCTAATATGCTTCCTTCTGTTTGCTTTGTGTTTAATTCTGGGAAAGAACTAGTAGTAGGATGTTCTGCATATAAGAGTGCTTCACATTTCCTTTCCAGCTGGCTAGTATATATTTTTTGTAATTCTTGTTTCTACATTTGTTTCAAATTTCCCTGCCTCCTTGAAGTAAGGGATAATAGTTTTGAAAAACAGTGCATGGGTATTAAACTCATCTGTGTAAAAGGGAATTCCAACAGCTTGGTTGAGATTCTAACACTTTTTTTTTCCTCTTGTAAGGCCAGAGATCATGTAATGATCTAGTCCAGCCTTCTGTATAAGGCCATAAACCTCACCATGGTTCCAGAGCTTCTTGTCACTGTGTAGTCTCTACGTACAGCGTAAATACTAAGCAAAGGAGAATCTGATAAAGTGCTTCTGAAAAATTACAGTGAGAAAAGCTCTAAGTCTAAAAACCGGGCCTTTTGGTGGGTCTGGCAATTAGCAGATGCTTTTCATATCTGCATATAAACTTTTTGTAAAAAGCCAAAATAACTTAGTCTGCATAACTCGACTATTTCAGGGCCTTTAGATCTTAAAGGAAAACAACAAGTTAAATGTGTGTTTGTCTTAACAGTACACTTTTTGTGCAAAATGCTTTGATATTGTTTCATTGACTGAACATCTGCTTGTTTTCATAGTATTCTTATGTAGACCAATTATTATTTTACATCTCAAGATAATACTTTATATATTCTGCTTATATTTGCTGTTAAAAAATGTTGACAATTTGTTCATACCACGATTTGTGTGTGTCTTCAGCACTTATATTGCCTTGTGATATAGGAGATCTTTAACTTCAGTTCTAAAAGCTCCTCAGACAGAAGGAGCTGGAATCTCTAAATTTGAATTACACATTTTCCTTAAAATTTGCTTTGCTTTGCTTCAGCAACTCATTGCTGAGCTCACTGAAGACATTAGTAGTGGACAACATATTGTTTCCATAAACAAATACAGAGGTCCTTTTCATCCTTTCTATCACTCACTCCTCTAGGGAATTTGAAAACTTCAGGGAAGCAGGTGAATCAATGTGAAAGCAAAGCCATCGGTAGGTTTATTTAGCAGCCTATCACCAAAGGTTCCTTTTACCCTTCATGCTCTTGCTGACAAAATGTTAGACAACCACAGCCTCTTTAATGAGAACCTTTCCTTTTATTTCAGCTTCATATGCTTATATTACACTTATGATGAAGGATCTAGTCTGGAGTCCCGCTTTGATGTCCAAGCTTCCCTTGGAAGGTCATTTAAACCAAGTCCCTATTTTTCCCTTTCCTCTTTCTCCCACCTCAAATTTCAGTAACTGTGTCAACAAGAAAGGGGTGTTCCCCTTTGTTACCTGGCCATTTTCATCCTCAGCCAGTCATAATGTTAATGTCCCTAAGAGTAACCACATGCAGTTGTCAATTCCCCGGAGGATAAACAGTTAGCTACTGGGCTTTGGCCAAGCTTTTAATGTAGCACTAACCTATACTGAAAGAAAATGCTTTTGCTTCCCTGATAAGAAATTAGTAAAAAAAAATAAAAATCAATCTAGCATTTGGCAGCAGCAATGCTTAAACCAGCTTAAGTGGTTCCCATCCTGCGATAGATACCCCTCCGCTGGATTAACCGGGAAGAGCACTGAATCAGAGCTGTGATCTGGCTGGAAAAATCACCTAGCTGACAAAGTTGTATTTCTGCTGGATCAGGTCCTCGCTCTGGTTCACCGTGCGGCTGCTGGAGGGGAGGGAGGGCGGTGGTGCAAGGAGCAAGCACCTTGGACAGAGATTGCCACCATCAGCAGCGCTATTAGGGGAATAACGTTGTTAAAGACGTGTACGTTTCTGTATGAATCGCTTTATGAATCACAGCTTCAGGGTGAAGCCTCTTCATACGCCCACAAACTGACAGCCACCCTTGTACCAACACTGTGATGCCTGCAGGTGCTTCTAGATTTTGTATGGGACAAAAGAAGAATTATTTGTGGGGATAATGAGTTTGGGGTGAACTGACTCAGCTGGCAGAGCCTTTAATTTCAATGAATTTGTTGTCCAGATAATTCCTTTGAAGGAATTATAAAGACGGCTTGAGGAAGTAAAATAGTTTCCAGCCATCATTAACTGATGAAAAGTTAAGATCTTTTCCGTGGTAAACCTCCCAGAAGTATGTTAGTACAAAGGAATAGTTTCTTATTAAATCATAGCATTACTAATGGTTTTTATGAAAGGTGCAGAAAGAAAATTTAGTACAGGTTGACCATAACTAGAACAACTGTTGCGGTCTTATAATTGTCTAAAATACTGTTTAAGTTATTTCTTAGTGTATCTAGAAGATTTGGGTTTCCCAAACATTTAACTTTGCATACTTACTTATCTAAAACTCTTGACATCGAGGCAGGTTTTTTTCTTTCTTTTTTTTTTTTTTTTTTTTTTTACATCTTTTATGTTTAGCAGTAATGATTTTATATCTATAACTTAAATGGTCCTTTTAGTACATTTGAGGAAAGACAGATTGCCTTTTCTTTCACCTCTTAGTTCTGTTGAGCTAACCACTGAGTTTTGTAGAGTGAAGAATGAGTTTCAGACTGGATATGTACAGGAAACACTTGGTTAAGTATCAAATAATTTTTGCACAGTTACTTTCTGGTCACTCCAGTTCTTTTAAGGAAAAATTCTGGGAACTAGTAACAGATAATGTTATTAAAATGTGGTTCTAAAATAACGGTATCCATGAAAATTACTTTTTTTCATTGGCTAGTAGAGTGGACCCACCTACTAGTAGTATAATGGGTGGGATGATTTGTAACTTCCTAGTGGCTTAAATTAGTGACAGATAATACAGATGTCACTGTACTTAATGAAGTCTCTTTGGCCTTAGTATCATCAGAAATATGGAAAGATACTTTGCTTTGACTGAAATAGTGGGAAAAACCTAGGAAAAAGGAAAATCAGTATTTCATCCACAATGAATTCTGACCTTGAGCAGTCCGAGAGAATATAAACTTTGAAAGCACAAGTTACAATTTGTAAATTCAATGTAAATAAAATTGCTTCTCATGTGGGAACAGTAATACTGTCTCTGGGAATATGTTGTCAGTGTCTGCTCTCTCAGATGATTTTTGGCAAACATTTCCTGTGAGCCTGCAGGTTGGTAGGTTTGTTTCTTCACATTCTTTGATGGAGACAACAGTCCCCAAACTGTCAACTTCCTCCAATTGCCCACCTAGAGTTAGAAACTCTGTGGACCTTTGCTAATATTCTGTTTTAAAGCACCTAATATACAAGGTTTCTGTGTTTATGTTATGGATTGTCAGGATTGGATGCTAACATTTCTTCTCTTTTCAGTACAGTAGATAAAGCAAAATACTGGGGAAAAAACAGACCTGCTTTGCTTGCCAGAGTGAACTGTTTGAAATTATTGTCCTTTGACGTGAAACAAATAAAAGATAACTTTGGGTACTTAGACTAAGAAAGCAGGGAACTAGATTCAGAAAAACTGGGAATTTTTTTCATCTCTAAACCTTTTAACAGTTCTAGAACCAAGGATGGAGGTGTTGCAAATAATAGAGTGAAAATATTGGTTCCAGGAAAACACAGGGATACTAATGGTCTACGATTTTGTCACGGTTTAGGCCTAAAGAGAGGCAGAGGAGGAAAAAGAGGCTTATGAGTTTAGAAGGAACTAAACTACTTTAATGAAATATTAATAATAAAATTAAAAGAAATAATGAAAAATATATACAAAACCGTATCAAGCTCCCAAGATGACAATCACGACACCAGCTGGCACTGGGGCAGTCCCAGGCTGGACTCAGTGACGGACAGGAACTGGATTCCAGATCTGGATTCTGGATCGGGATCACAAGTAGACAAACAGAGTCCTCCTCAGATGTTGGCCGTTGAAGGAAGAGCGCTGACCCTTTGGTCCCTCAGCTTTTATAGTGAGCATGAGGCAGATGGGATGGAATACCCTGTTGGTCAGTTTTGGGTCACCTGTCCTGTCTGCTCCTCCTTGCAGGTGAGACCCCACTATGCTTTTCCACGTCTGACCCTCCAACGGGGCAAATACCAAAGTTGGTTGGCCTTGGCTGTTATAGCAATAAGTGTAAGCAAGAGCCTCTCTGCACACCATGCCTGGGCATCAGCTATAGACAATTGGTCTTATCGCTCTGAGAGAGTGAACGCTGTCTGCACAATATGTAGTTAATTTCAGTTGTTAGAAGAGGCCCAGCTAAGAAGTGAAGTTACTGAACAAAATTGGTTCTGTTTTACCTCAAAGCAGGACAGATTTGTAAGTTAAGGCCTCTAGTCAAACTCTGACTGGCCTTTGGGTTAGAAACAGATTTCAGGAAACAGCAATCAAAAGACATAGCCACTGAATTAATTCTTCACTTTCACAGAGCCAAAAGTGACCACAGAATAATATCAGACTCATTTAGGTAAGAATGAAGTCTAAGCATCAGGACAAAAGTCAAATCTAGTCCACCCAGAGACATTAAGTGCATTCATTTGCCATAGTTGTACTAGTGCAGCTTAATGTTGGTGATTAGGTAATAAAAGAGGACTCTTCCATGAGGCAGCCTTCATCTGGCATTGAACTCATATTCATGCCAAAGTTCCCATCTGCAAATGCAATGAGACCTCTATTTCTTTGCAGCTTAACATCTAAGGCTTAGGCAAGATTTATTCCTAACAGACTGGCCAGCTGTTAGTGTTTTCTAAAATCTTAAAAATTATAATAACTTCTGAATTATCACTTTTCTTTCTTTTTCTTTTCTTAAAAAAAAAAGGTAAGTATGCATATTTTCATGAACTTTTCGTATGATGTATTCTTATTTGCTGAATTTTGTAACTATTCTCAGTAAAGGGCTTTAAAAACCCTCTTAATGGGACTTGGTTCCTTGAACTCTATTAGTTCTCAACACTAATCTATGGATTAAGAGGGGACTCAAAAAAGGGCAGGAGATCCAGGTTCAGGCTTCATGTTCTCATTCCCTCGTCACTCTGAGAGCCCCAAGGAACAAAGGGAATACTGAAATCAGCAGGCTGTAGGCCTCTGAAAGAATTGTCTTAACCACCAGTCTGGAGAGCAAATTGTTCTATCTTGGGAACAGTTCACTCTATGTAAAGCAAGAAAGGGGGGGGTTCACATGAATGTTCCCTACGGGCAACTTGTTAGGATACTTCCACTGAAGGGTAAACATAAAGTGCATTTTAACCTCATGAATGGTGTGGCAAAAGGCCAATATCCCATGGGGTGTACCAAGTAATAGAGAAGAAATTGAAAGTCCACGGTGGTCCTTTCTTTATTGTTCCTATTGGAGCTGCTCTTCTGCATTTAAACAGGTTTTTGAAAGTGTCCCCTGAAACATTTTAATGTTTTATACAGTAATTTTAGTCATAGTCTGTGGGCAGTATTTCTAAGATCTTACTTCTCTGTATTGGCATCTTTCCCACTGACCTGCCTCCCATTTGTGGGACGCAGCCAGTTTCCAGTGAAAAAGAAGTAAGGCATACTGCCCTGGTGTTACATGGACTTGGCTGGCCATACTGGGCTCAATTCTTATCAGATCTTCATACTTTTCTAGTGAGATAACAATTCTTCAAAATAGAAATAAAGCCGGATCAACTAAAGCCCCCCCCCCAAAAGCTGATGACTTCATTATAGAAGTCAGTGATGAGTGATCTCAGACACACCAAAAAAACGTCCCATGTGGATCCTGTTTTCCAGTGGTAATGAGATTGACTTACCTAATACTAGTTCCACTTCCCGTAAGGAAAACGGAAACACCGATAAGAAAATTCAAGAAAGGGTATCTCTTTTTAGTCCTGTGAGGAGAATAATAGGCCCATAGCAACCAATGATAGGACAAGGGGTAATGGATTCAAGCTGGAACACAAGAGGTTCCACTTAAATTTGAGAAGAAACTTCTTCTCAGTGAGGGTGACAGAGCACTGGAACAGGCTGCCCAGGGAGGTTGTGGAGTCTCCTTCTCTGGAGACATTCAAAACTCGCCTGGATGCCTTCCTGTGCAACCTCATCTAGGTGTTCCTGCTCCGACAGGGGGATTGGACTAGATGATCTTTTGAGGTCCCTTCCAATCCCCAGCATACTGTGATACTGTGATACTGTGATCAGGTAACACAGAAGCTCAGTGGACATACGGTTTTGCTCTCAGTTTTGTAATGTTTCGTTGAGATGTCTGCTAATATTTTACATATCTTGTCAATAAATTATTCTCTCTTGCTTTTGATTCAAGGTATAAAGATATCCCCAGCCAGAGCGGGGAACCTGTGCTGTATTACAGTCCCTGCCACATCAAAGTTAGTTAAGGAGTAGCTGAATGGGAGCAGAGAGCAAACGGGACACGGCGTCTTTCTTCTGTACAGTTTTGCCTGCTGCTTTTTAGCATGAAGCATTAGAAAACGCCAGCTTAAATTTTGCAGATTAAAATGCTTAACTTTTTTTTTGCAGATTCCTGGGCCTTCCATGTTTTTGTCGCTCTGTAGTTTCAGTCTCCGTGGTGCTAACTGTTGTCACACTGTCTGCAAAGCTAGACAGTATTTGCGTAGGTGTCAGTCCCCAGCTGCCTGAGGAGTTGCAGGGCTATATTATGCCTCCATATATTCCACAGCTTTCTTATGCTCCCTCTGGGAATAGTTGATCACATTGTTTTCTCTTTCTAAACTGTTGTCGGGTCCTGTTAACTTAGTCCTCAAATAGCATGATTTGTTGCAAACGTTGCAATTGGGAACTTGCAGATTTTACCACTTAAAAGTAAGACCAGACTTGCTGTGAATTCCTGCATAACTCACAACTCTGTAAATCAGAGTACATTTTGGACAAGTAGATCCACATTTCTGCTTTTTTTGCATTGGAATGATCTGATGTTCTTTGCTTAAAAAAATAGGAAACAGAGCCACATGGGGCCTTCCACTTTAGTACAGCTACGTCTAACTCCTAGGTACGCTGTCATCCAGTGGAAATCTGAAATCAGGTACCTGGGAACAGGACCTAGTGAACTAGAAACGTAGAATGGTTTAGGTTGGAAGGGACCTTAAAGATCATCTAGTTCCAACCCCCCTGTCATAGGCAGGGATACCTTCCACTAGACCAAGTTGCTGAAAATCCCATCCAACCTGGCCTTGAACACTTCCGGGGATGGGGCATTCACAACTTCTCTGGGCAACCTGTTCCAGTGTCTCACTGGAGACATGGGAGAATTCTTACCCGGGAATTTCTTCCTAATATCTAATCCAAATCTACCCTCTTTCAGTTTAAAACCATTACCCCTCATCCTATTGCTACACTTCTTGATAAAGAGTCCCTCCATAAGAAGGAATCTTCTCATTCCATCATGAAAAGGCCAAATCATTAATTTAAAATCATCTGGTTTTAGCAATTAACCCTTTTTCTTCCATTTAGGATTCACTACCCAATGCACCCAGCTTCCTCCTGGAGCTGGCCACAGAAGCTAAATTTCATCTGCACAGAACTAGGAAAAAGATGTAGAGGGGCATGTAGTGTTCTGCTAATTACATCAGCTAAATACCATCTTAGAAAAATCTCTGCCATCTATATCCTTATAAGAGAATTCCCGTGAGCAATTCCTTAGGCAATCAGTTAAACCTGTTTAGCATGTTTGATTACAAACAATTTTTAAAAAAAAACACAAACTTTTTTGGCAGTTCCCACTTAAGATATTGCAATTAGAGTTACTAAAGTATCTGTCACTTACTACTGAAAATCAAAGCAGTGGATATCTCCCCTAAATCAGGTGATGAACATAGCAGAAAAGCAGAGATCAAAGGAAATGTGCCTGTATTCTGTGAAAGGTTTGGATGATGAACATCAAGTAATGATGGGAGCAACTCAACGAACAATTGGTTAAAAAAAGTGACTGTGAATTATTGTGTACCAAATAAATACTACCCATGTTGTAAGTTGCATGGAGCTGAACGAAATAATAATGTGGTTCTCTTATACTGTGTATGCATAAAGATTTTGAATTAAAATTGCACAAGCAACCTCATAACTGGCATCTTCTGAACTCTGCATTTGGAAGGGGAAGGAATGGATGGAAGGTGATCCCGTCACTTAAATTATATTTTGCTTCGATTTTTAATGAGTGATATGTAATACAGGTGAGAAGGGGAAAGACAGGTAGATACAGGGAATAAAAAGATTGAAGTTTATGGGGAAGTTGCATGTCCTTTCCAGAGTTCTGAGTGGACGAGCATATGAAATTGCAAGGTTAGTGGCAAGATATTTAAAAATAAATTTAGCCACATCTATATAACTGTAGAATAACGAATGTAAGATGTATTTTTATAAACGATAAAAAATATGCTGTGTTTTTTAAAAAGTTTGAGAGATATACACGGTAGCCTTTTTTTTTTACGAGTTAAATGTAGTAGGTGTAAGATATCTCAACCTGGGTAAACTGATATCATGCTCTGTGAGAAATTACTGGTTTGCATAGGCAGAACTGGTTTGAGCGGAGACTAGAATTGAGTGAGTAATGAAAGAGAGGTGTTGGAGTGTAAGGCAGCTGCTAGTGTTAGTCCTGAATGTATGAACTAAATACACTAAAATATAAATATCTTGAATAATCAGCCTGGATTATGATTGCAGTGAAATGACACTGAACAGAGGGAATTACAAATTCATGCCTTTAGGGGTTAATAACAAAATTCAAAGCTCATCAGTAGAGGAAGAGAAAGATTTTACATTAGTTAATCATAAAATGGCTGTAATCCACAGGTGGGATACAACCACGGAAAAGGCAAATTCAGTTACTGGATTTATTATGCAAAGCTTTTTCAATACAGGTGAGGAATTAATTTTACTAAAAAAAAAAATTAGCTATGATTGCCTGCAATAGCAGCTGAGTAGGATGAGCGATTGAGATATTTTCCAGTCCTATACTCCTCTTATTGTAGTTTGTATACGCAACACATATAGTCATGAAATACTTATGGTATTGATTCAGTTTTTCTTGAATAACAGATACAAGGGCTGTGGCAATGCTAAAATAGAAATCATGAGACATATGCTACAATTGATCAACTTCTTATGACCCGAATTTTGCCTTTATATGAAACAATAAAACAATGCCAGAACAGATTCTCCAAAATCCTTCAGCTGAACCCACATCAGAAACCGGTCCAAATTTATTACACAAGAAAGTGACATAGAATTGTTCTATTTTATTTTTAAGCCTTGATTCAGGAATCATGAGTCATCTCCCTATGGTTTCTCAGTACCACACACCTGAAACATTTTATTTCTCATAGTGATTATTTGTTTCCTTTCCAGACTTCAAAATTTACCCATCTTACTGAAAACTTTTGGTTTGCTTGTTGGTGGATATAGTTTCCTATATCCTATATATAACCCCTATAGTTTCAGTGAACTTCACTGGATGTTTTTCACCCCTATTAATCACAACTTTAATGCCTGAAAATCCTTCTAATCCTACCTATATATTTGTGATTATCTTTCAATTCACCAAAACCATATGGGAAGCGCGCAGGACACCTGATGTATAGTTCTTAAAATGAGACACTCTTTTTGGAGTATAAGTTATGCAACTTTAATTGCTGTGGAATTAAAATTTTCATAATAAATTTTATTTATAAATAAAAGTTTAACAATTTTCAATGTTAATTCTGACCTTTTTTGTCTAGCATTCCTCATTAATAAATAAATTAATGTGTACATGACACCTTTAAAATACCTGTGAGGAGCAGATGTGAGTATTACAAAACAAACCTCATCTGTAGAAGAGTGGTTATCTGGTTGTGTGAACACAGAGGGAGTAAGTTATCTACTCTAAGGTTTTGTGTACAAGTAGGCAAGCAGTAAAAGCTTGTTACTTGGGAAGAGAGTTAGAGTGAGTTATAAAGCACTGAGAAGGTGATGAGGCAACTTCAAGAAGGAGAGTAATCCCGAAGAGGTTAATCCTTCAGACATTTCAAGAAACAATACCTTTTACAGTTCACATACTGTGTCTCTGAGACTTCTTTTACCACAGGTGAAGAATATTAGCTCAAATGAGTTATTCATTGATAAGCATGGTAGAATCAAGTTGGTTTTGATGAAAGGTAGCATTGCCTTGGGTAAGGATAGACAGGTTTGGACCTGATCATCTCCTGAGATCCTTTGCAGCTGAAATCTTTTCATGATTGTATAATAAGACACTATCTGTCTATATGATATATGTACCTGTGCAAGGTCTGAGTATTTTCTCAGTTAGTTTCTTTTTTTTTTTTAATTTTATGAAAAACTTTCATATTTTAAATAAAATTTTCTTATTTCTAGTTAATTTTCACTTACAGGTAGAACAAACTGTATATGTATCAGCTGACACCAATGTCAATAGGATCTTTGGAAACATCAGTCTGTACAGAGATTTACATTTGTGGGGAATATTGTGTAGATAGAAAGAATATAAAGGTTTTTGTTAATATTTTTTTTTTTTTAGGAATGAAGCAACTTTGGCTGGAATGCCAATCTTGTATTCAAACATATAAATTTCACAACTCAACTGCCAAGAATCATGTCAATAATTTGAAGACCATACATGCAGATTTCAAATCCATCCCAGCAATAATGTATAGAAATATCTCCACAAGTTTCTTATAGAAGGGTAGGGTGAGATGAATGTGTCAGACTTTAACAAGGGGAATTATGGATCTTTTTCTGCAATAGTTCTGTGCTACTTTTTTTCCTAAAGATTTGAGTAAAGTTAGTAATATGTATTTTCTGCCTGTCCAGGTTGATGCTGGGTGCAAATGCAAAACAACTGATTAGTACTAAGCAGTTCTACAGTAGCTTCATATTCGAAGAACTCCTACTCTTTCTGAATTGTAGAAAAGCAGAAAATTTTATGGACCAAGACAAAGAAAAGCTTTATTGAGAAAGATACGAATTTTTCCCACCTGGGAGCTGAATATGGTGTTAATACCATGCAGCCACAGACAGAGATGTTCTGGCTTTTCAGGACAGCTGAAGCCTCTGTCTTGTTGCAGAAGCTCACTTGTGTTTGTGTGAAAGTGGGTCACAGAAGGGAAAAGATGTAATGATTTTCAAGGACCTAGCTTTGCAAGTAGGATATTATGGTCTTCCAGAAACTGTAACACGGCATAAAATATAGCTTTGTCCTTTTGTCTATTGGAAGCACTGGTTCAGATTTTGTCTCAGGCCTTACAAAGTCCCCCTTTTTTGACCCCATGAGACTACCTGTATGTCAAAGCATCCTGTGATTTACAGCAGTTATGCTGTCGTCTCCTTTTGTCTGCTCGTCTGCTGTTGTTCACAAGTGGTGCCCTTGTTTTTGTCAACCAGCTGTACTTTGCTAATCATCACCTCTGCTTCTGTGAACCTCTGTGCAAAGTCATCAATGCTTGCAGGTTTTCCATGAGATCTTACCCCGACATAGGCAGAGTCTTGTCCTCTTTCATGCTTGTAATCTCCAATTCTGCTCAAGAGAGTGTGTGATGTGGTGGAAGGAGTACACACCATGGTCCAAACAACATTCCCATAACAAGGAAAAATGAAGGTTGGTGTATTCATTAGACAAGCCAGCTTCCAACACTGATGAAATCTTGTAACTCAGTGAAGTTAGGAGTGGCTGGATAAAGTCAGCAGACAACCAGCGATATTATAACCTATATTCATGGCTTGAAATTGGCACTGAGTGATTAGAGAACAGGGTGTTTTAAAAAGACCTCTCTCCCCTTGCCATTTCTGTCCTTCGCTGTCAGGTTTCCAGTCATTCTTCTCCACTGAATACTCACTTTTTCTTTGGTTTCCTGATACAGGTGGCTGCCATTTGTAGAGCTATCAATTTCTTTGCCCGTTTTAAAGCAGCTATTATTTATGCCAGTCCCTGCTTATCATCCTCTTTATTCGTTTAGACAAGAACAGCTACAAAACATTTTAAACAGCTTGAGATAAAGGTTAAGCTTAAAGATCACATGTTATCATGCACAGCTTCAAAATAATGGGTTAAACCTGCTTCAACACAATGTTCCGAAATCATGTCTTTAATGTGTATTTAATTTGTGCCACTCTTTCAGATGTAAGAAATGTGAAAACATGAACCAAGCTAAAAAGCTATGGCCCATAAAGAAAATCATCTGCAGTAGCGTAAAAGGTACATGCCACACTTTTTTTCACTAGTCTTCATATGCGAGATCATACAGAATTGAAAAACACACCCTTTTTCACATGACTTTTATGACTTCATATTTTAATAATATTATGTATCAGTGACATACGTCTCACTAAAGAAATGTAATTATTGGAAGTCCTGCATTTATCCTTCAAATAATTTTAGAAGTTTTTGCATTAGAATTAATGGCAAACTCACAGCCCGTGTTACAAACAATAAATTATCACTACATGTCTGCTATTGAAATAGATTACTTAGCCATTCACCATTTGCCACGGGATGCTCTCCAGATGTGTTGCATCTGAATTTCTCTGAATTTTCACTTGAGTACTACGAAGTTAATCTGTTGTTTAGCACACCAAAAGAATCATTACATATCTGCTAAACATTATACCAGTTTGCAGTGTTCTGGTGTAAGGATTTTTTTCTTCTCTTTCTTCCTTCTCTCCATTCCAGTGATCTTTAACAATACCCCACTGTTGCAATGCTGTTCTTTTTCCTCCTTCAAAGTATAATTTTATGCTAATCCTTGAGCTGTTGAAGAGGGCATTAGCTTGCAGCTCATTTTCTCATTTGTTGTGCTAACGAAACTTTGTAACGTACAACCTGGCACAACCTGAACTTTCCACAAACATTACCTATTGCTTCCATAGTTTAAAGATTTTTTTTTTTAATTTGGTAGATATTACACAATAAGGATGCGTGGTCCTTCTGTCTACTGTATATCTCACAATGCAATTGCTGAGAGGACTGAACTTTCATCTCTATGTTGGAATATGGCCCAGATTCAGGATTTCAAAGCAACTAAAAGGAAGACAATCATTAAGACAATGTTCCCTCAAATCCCAGTTCAAATAATCTCAAAGTCTATGCAAAACACAAATGTTGACCTCACAGAACTTCCCAACCTCCAGAAGAGTTCACAAAGCTCTGAAAACACTTGCAAACATATTTCTGAAACTTCTCTTTTTTTTTTATTGTGGGCAAAATATCCCTTGGTTGCCATTAGTTTTGCTTAAATCCCATGGAAATATTCAGAGCTTCCTGGTGTATTCAACAATTCAGAAAAATGGCTCGTCATCTCAGTTTAGCTCAGTCTGCAGGATTGCTTGTTTACTTAGTTCCCACTTATTTTTTTCAGGTTCACTATCAGGCTAGACAGCTCTGTCAACTCAAAAAGACATGCTTTTTTCAAACTATTGATCTCTGTTGCTCTTCCAAATCCTTTAGTATTGGCTCTTAGGATTACTATAATGCTATAATCATTCTGTTAAGGATTCAGATTTGTGGTGGACTAAAAGATGGTAACATCAAAAGGATTGAAATGCCCTTGAAGCAATCAATTTTTGTTCATCAAATACAAATGCTGAGAGGCTGCTTTCAGCTAATAATTTATAACTGAATTAATGACACATGGCTTCCGTCAGTAATGGTCTCCTCTCTCGGATCTTTTTTTTTTTCTTTCTGTGATCTGATTTCATATTCTGGGAAAGGAAATCAGACTGCTAAAGAATTTAATCAGAAATGGGGACTGTCTGAAGTTAAAAGCTTAGCTTTCTTGCTTCAAATTGAGTGCTGCTGAAATCTTTATCTTTCAGTTTTGGCAAAGTTGTATTTTTAAGCCAGCCCTACTCATGTGGGATTGTATTTCCACTTTTTTTATCCTACATACACAGAATCACTGAGCTGTGGGAAGCATCTTACAAAAGTTTTAAGTAAATCCCTTGTCTGTGTAGGTCTTCAAACATTTTGGTTAATGAGAAATTTTCCTTATTAACAGAACGGTGCCAAAAAATGGGCATAGGCAATTCACCTTTTCTCACTCCAGCCTCCTCTTCCTCCTCCTGCATCTATGCTGGATTCTGGCAACAGGTTCAGAGTAAAACCGCCACTTTTGCAGTTTAAAACAAACTTAAAATAGTTGACTCTCATTTCCTGTGACAGTCCTGTTTCTTCATTTCTTCTTTTCTGGTGATTTAAGATGAGTCTATTTGTTCAGAAAGGCTATCCAAAACATCGACAATTTCTTCTTCTCTTTCTGCCCCCTGAATTTTGTATGAAAAGGGGAATATGTCCCAGGCTTGCCACTTGTCAAAACATTCTAAACAAGAATAGCATTAAGAAGCCAACACCAGATAGGGTTAGAGAATAAGAAGCAAAAAAAAAAAAAAAGAAAGAAAAATAAGAAAAAAACCTTTATAGAGGAAAAGTCATACACCTGAATAAGTGCGAAATTACTGGATACCTGCATAAACTGATCTCAGCTTCATTGTGTCTCCTCTCTGCTAGATTGATTAAGGACAACCTAATAACATCAGCTGTGTGATGAAGTTGCTCTGCGATATAGTTCTACTGTGGTGTGGTCCTTGTTTATAGCTGTCACATATCTCAGTAAGTGTTTGGGGTTTTTTATGCAGGGGAATGATTGTTGTGGCAGAAGGGAAAAAAATAACCATGATAGCAGCTTTAGGAATGAAATATCCCATTAGTATACTTATTACCTCTCCCCATCTCTTTTTGTGAAGCACAGATATTCAGAATCACTGAAGTATCTTCTTAAGTGTTGCTTACACTTTTCTTGCGTGTACAGTGTGGCAAGATTTACAAGTAATCTTGGGTCTATAAATTATTAGCAAAAATAGCAGGTAGGCTGTCATGTGGTCTTTAAGAATTACAGGTAACATTATAGACAAGTTTCCCTTCATACAAACCATCTGCTCGTGTCCAATGAAACCTTTCCACCATTTCCTTTCTCCTTGTCCAGTTATCCTTCACCATCTCCTCCCTCTCCCCCAAATTCCCTGCAGCCTATAATTGGTTTAGAAATACATCAAGTTACTTATATTTAATAGCTGAAAGTACTTACTCAGGATAATTGCGTTATAGCAATTTGTATCCAATTAATACTAAATCTTCAGTTGTAGCAAATCTTCAACATAGATCTTGCATTGAAACGTATCTGTTGCGCTGGTGTATTAAAAGTGTACATGGCATGGATATCATCCAAGTATTGCTGAGCTTATTGACATATCAGTTGATTTTCAGAATTTTAAGACTTTTAATTGGGAACTGATAAAAAGTGCAGAACCTAGACTCAAGGCAGAACAAAACCACTTAGCCAACAGTGAAATAGTTAAATAGAAACAGAAAAGAATGCATTGCATAATTTAGAAAAGCAAGAATATAGTAATGTAAACTAACCTATTCATGAAAGAAATCTCTGTCTCAGATTTGACTTTTGCCCAAATCATCAGTATCTGAATTTGTTGATTCTCAGAAAACAATAGCTAAAATCCTGCAAGGTGCTTAGCACCTCAAATGAACCAAAGCTAAGCCTCACACAAAGCCTTGAAAAATCAGATCAGTGGATGAAAAACAAGCACAACAGGAACTTTTTGACACATTAAATCAAAAAAAGTCACTAAATATTCAAAGTAGGTACACTAATTTGGCCTCGCAAAGTACTCGTACTTGATAACACTTGAAAAAGCAATGTAGTTTTAAAAAATGTTTCAAATAAACTGAGACTATTCCAAACAAAAATTACAAAATAACTGAAGAACCATAGCAAAAATGATCAATGAAAAAAGCTTTTAAACTAATTGAAAACATTGTAACATTAAGCTTCATGACAATCGTGCTCTCTTTCTTAAAGCAGCCTTACACGCAATATTTGGCAGGGGAAATTTTGTTTTAAGTCCCCTCCCACTCTGCAGTTTAACGCAGTCCAAATGCCTCCACTACTGAGAATGGAGCAAAGACAACATTTCTCTTCATAGAGGTAGCTGGTGGTCTCAAAGTTCATTTATGACAAATACCTGGACCTTCTCTAATTTTGTCTTCCAAGTAGTCAGGAGTTTCCATCCCTTGGTGTTTCCTTCTGTTAGTTTTTCAGTGTTTGAGCTGAGATGAAAATATGCTACAAGTTATGGCTCATATACAGACGTGTGGAAGCGGCCCCGAAAAGTGGACTCTCAAGAGGCTTCGAAGACATTAAACAACCTTCGGCTCCGGAACAAAAGAGAAACGTCTGTTTCTTCCTCAGGAGGCTTGGTACATCTGGGTTCCTTTTACTGTGCAGGATGTCAAGTTATCTTTTGTCTCCCTACTTGCATCTCTGGGCTCACAACATCCCCTTGACAGTGCTGAGAATGACTGCAATGGCAGCCATCACTTTTTGCCTGAGATGGAGTCCTGAAGAAGCCACTGGGATTCAAAGTGCAGGAGACAGCCCCTTCCAGAATCACCAAGTCTGGCTCCCCAGGGCTGTCCTTTTTTCACTTTTTATTACAGGCGCAGCCCTATCCTGAGTCCTCAGAGCTGCAGAAGGAAATGTCGCCCATACTACTGGAAGCTGGCTCCAATTACCAGCCTTTAATCGAGAGGCATGAAGATGCTGAGGTACTGTCATCCTACAGACACATGGGCATGAACTTGAAATCTGCAGCTAACTTCAATGGGATGGTTCACATGCCTGAAGTTCGGTTAGTGTGTAGCTTCCTGCCGGAAGACTGGTCATAAAACTTCTGAGTACTTCAATGACTTTGGGGGCGATGGACCACTGAGCATTAGGAGGTACATTCTGTGTGAAGGCTTAAGAAAAGTGTTCAAAACAGCTTAATCAGTTAGATAATAAAATTGCTTGAATATGCTGCTTTCCCCAGCAGTTCCTGGCACTGCTGTTAATTGGGTTGCAATCTCAGTGACATCAGAATCTGTGTTAACGGTGATCTTCAGAAGCAGACACCTTATAAAACTCTAGTAGGATAACACACAATGTCTTCCCTGTCTCAATCTGGGTTGTGGGCAGGTGTTTATCACTTGTCAGTTAATTCACACAACCGAAAACAATGTTAAGAGAAACCTTTAAAATTCTTTCACTAACCCTGTTTGGAAGTAGATGGTCCGAGAGGTTATGGTCGATACCTAGAAGCTATAACTAGCTTGAAAAGTGTTAGTAAAACACCTTTTTAATTCTTGGCTGGCCTTTAAAACACAAGAGAAAGGGAAATGCGGTGTATAAGATATGCGACCATATTCAATACCCCTTTGAAGTCTCATCTGCTAGAACAGGTCCATAACAGCCTTTCTTTGGTCTGTAATAGGCATCCTTGGTCTGAAGACGAAGAACGAGAAATGCTGAGGACATGTATTCAGCTTTATGTTAAGGGTGAGGTCCAGTCAAAAGCACTAAAGGGCACAACACTGCTCTCGGGATAGACTCAGGTAGGAAATCCCACGCCTACTGTCAGTCATAGGTGAGAAGGAAACATTCACTCATGCCTGCGCTGTGCGATATGCCCTGACTGTAAGCAGTTGTGAAAGGGTCTTCATTCAAAAGTCTGATTTTATGTTATTTTTTGGGGAAGAAATCAGGAACAGCCGTAAAGATCTACCAGGTTTCTTACATGTTCACACGTGTCAGGATCTGCAAAGCATCCTGTTGTCTCAGATAAATGTATATGGGTTTATACGGTCATTGCTTTACAGGCTCATATTTGTTAAGCAAAATAAAACAGTGGCTGTTGCTATATTTTTTTCCCATCTTTGTTGTATACAGTCTAAAATAAAATGCCATTATTTTCAGAAGTATGGCCCATCTCTAGAACTTTTTCCTCATGTGTAAAAAATAACTTTTTCAACCAGTAATGATAGCAAGGACTATGACATTTAAGCTGGAATTATTTTTTGTGGGGAAAAAAATATATCTAAGACTTAAGACGTGATGTAAAAACCCCACTGAAATAGAAGGTATGGGTGAAAATGTGAAGTAAATTATACTCATTGTTTCAAAGACTTCAAATTTTTTACTTTTATTAAATTTTTCTAGTCATGTACCCAACAAAATATGAAAGATGGTTTGGTCTCATATTTCTTTTACACAGGCACCAGCAGAATAGTACGAAGTTAATATACTGAGAACACAAAATACGGGCCAAGTCACTGAAAAATATATGACACTTTTCCCCATCAATTCTCTTTCTGAATATATATTTCATCCCGTTTGGGTGGAAGGGGCGGTGTCAATATTAATGCAGAGCCTGGTAAGGTTCCTGAACAGCCAAGGCAGCACGATTCAGCAAAGGAAGCATCATTTATCTCGGGACTGGTTGTGAAATGAGGGGCAGGGTGTGGGTGATGTCATTTTCTGTCATCCGAGATGTAGTCTTTCAGGTTGACCTGAGCAGCCTCTTGTGTGCCTTGCATTTTGTCACCAGTTAATAGAAGGTGACACGTTCGTTTGGTTGCAGCACCCCCTCACCCCTTTGTGAAGCAAACGGCGCGCATCTGAAAGCCAACTCAGCGCAGGGCTTAAATTCTCCTGGTAGCACTTTAACAACCACCAGCGTGGGTCTGATTTTCCAGCTTGCTTGCATTTGCTCTGAGTTGTTTTTACAAGGATCTCAACACGCCGAGTTCATTCTTTGTATTTTTCTATTGATTTTTCTACGACTGAGGTGAAATAGAAGTATCTTTTAGGCTCTTTGTTTAACTGCATTTCCTCGTGTTTTCCCCCTTAATCTTTGTAAACTTAGATCTTCCTGAGGTTATGGCAGTATGTTTGTTATCGCTTCTTGTCATGTGATATTTATCTAGCTGTGACTGTGATACTGCTTGTGTTTCTGAAACGGCACTGGGCTCCTCTGTTATCTTTCTGCAGGTGTTGGATTTGCCAGTCTCAGTGCAGTTTGGTATCTTCAGTAATTGCTGACAGTCTTTAAAACCAGCAATCTGGGATTTTCCCACAAAGTTTACCTTCTGATACACTGTTTGGATTCTTGTTCCGGAATGAAAATATACCCAAAAAAGTAAGAGGGGAAAAAACAGCTCACTGAATTTTTTGCTGCTTAATTGGCTAAATCAACTGCACGTTTCAAATCCTAAAATGCAAAAGGAAATAATCAATATAGCAACTTGAGACTTAAACATGCTGTCAGTTGCTAGGTTTTTGCCAGTGACTACAATTCATCTGCCCAAGGTTCCATCTCCAAATTACCGTATAAAATATGGATCATCAGATTTCATCACTTTAAGCATAGTCTGACTTCTCAACATAAAGAGTTTATACAAGTGAAAGCACTTTAAAGCCTTCACTTTACATGAGAAGTAAGATGTCGTACAGAATAAAACCTTGCACGCTTGTTTTTCTGAAGTGTACGTGGAAACTTGTAAGTTGATGACCCAAGCAAAAAGTAAAATTTTGTTACTTACAAGACCTGACCTTTATCTAGAGGTTGAACAAAAAGTAATGTTGGAGAATCTTAGAGGTGGTTGTTTAACCCTGGGTGTATTCTGCTAGAGTGGGACTTACTGTTGATTTTGCAGCAGACAGAAATCTGTTATTTACCCAGAACCATACACTTCTGCTTTTTTTGATGCCTGAAAATATAGTAGCAGCAGCAAAGTTTACCCACATTGCAAACTTCATTGAAATAAGAGGGAAGAAAGGAAACTTTCAAACAGCGCTATTTTGAAATAGACTGACCTTCTTCAATAGTTTTCAAACATCAAAGGATTTTGTATTCTGTCTGCAAGTTAGTTTTCTGAATAAATTATTATTTGATTCATCTCCCCATGATCTATTTTTAGGCTTTTGGGAGACATTTGAAAGCAAAAGTGCTTTTTTTTTTTTTTTTTCTTTCTTGGTTTGGATCATATGGTTTGGAAGCTTACAGCTCTTTCTTGCTGCCTGACAGATTCTCACACGATTACCCTTCCAGCAAATTCACCCTTGCTGGAACTTACTTCTTAGGAATTCCTCCAGTGCCCCTTGCACTCATGGACGTCTGTATATTCTGCTGATCAAAGAGCGTTCTTCTCCATCCACTTATCAAATGGTTTATTTTTACATAATGTGTCTGTTGACACCACAGCTGCTTTTTTGAACTGGGGAGGGGAGAACTGCTGTTGAATACAGAAAATGACGTTAAAATTGGACTGTACATTTTTGCAAGTAGTAGTGGAGCTGTAGCTGCGCTTTTGGGCGTTGTTGTCCTCAGTGGCGTTGTTGTCTACAGCCAAGTCGACTACCCATGTAGCAGTCTTACAAGCACAAACTGGGGGGCTGCTGTTTTAGCAGACCTACCCAGCTGCTTTGCTGAACCCGAGGCCCCTACTTTCCAGTGCGCTGTTTCCCTACGTAAAGTTAAATTTAATCCAAATTCAGTGGAAAAAATATGCCTCCTTTATTGGATAACACGCTTTAAACTGGTATTTACCAGCATGTCACTCCCGACAACCACAGACTGGAAAACAAGCTGCAGATAGCTGTTACAAACCTATGTGAATGAAGATTCTTGAATAAAAACATATGATTTTTTTTATTATTATTATTTGGCTGTAGGCAGACCTGGTTTGCTCTACTGGCAGTAGTACATAAGTACCGTTTTGTGGTATTGCTCCTATTTAAGGCATTTTAATATACAACCTTTTAATCTTGAAATGTTTATTCCATACCCATTGTTATGCTGTGTGGGATAGTAGTATTAATAGTATAGTAGATAGTAGGACTGTAGGTTTCTGTCAGCTTCCTGGACCTCTGAAGCAGGCAAAGCAGGTCTCTCTTTCCTTTAAAAGTTTTCTCAAACGTGTGATGTAAACCACACCAATTTCTGAACTCACCATACTTCTGCCAGGGCCCAGTCTCACCAAAATTTCCATTTGTTTTAAAATCGTAGGATCGGACTTCTAATGCGTACTACAACCTGTGAATTGCTTGCATTGCTCTGTCTGACTTCCATAATTTATGAGGCCCATAGGCATGAAACAGAGTCTCCGAGCTCCTTCTCTCTCTACTGTCAGGAGCTTACTGGGACTGGCCTATGAACCAAGGATGTGCCTTCTCCTCCTTTCTGCTTAAAAGATTTTCCCACTAACCAAACTCCTCTTTGTTACCTTGCTTACCTGCTATAACCAGGACAAAATGCGTACAGAAAACGACTGTATTTTTTTTTTTTTAAATCAGCTGCAAAATAAAGAAATCTTGCTCAGAAAATAGCCATTTTTGCCATTGAAAATATTCAGTAAATTTAGTATCCATCATTTTTTTCCTTTGTTTTTAAAAAAGCCCGCCAGAAATAGTTCCACGTTTTGAGAGCAGTACACATTTATATGTAGCTCATTCTTTATTGTGAAAATCAAAACGTGCTTCTACATCTTCTCAGCCAAAATCCTCAAGAAATTATTAATAAACAATGAAGATTCTCTGAGGAGTTGTAGAAGCTGATAATACAACAAAATTATTTCAAAGTACAGTCAAATACTAGGGGAATTATTCTAAAAGTTGCAATTATTTTGTAAGCAGCTAAGCTGAATTTATCGCTGGCTAAGGTACTGGCATAAGTGGTAAATGCCAGTACTCTGTGGAGGTGTTTGCCACAAAAGAGGCAAAAGGATAGGCTGACCTAGGAAAAAGCATCTGGAGAATGTGATTTAGGTAGAAAGTGAGCAGCTCTATCTCTTACGTCATTTTATCTTACGCTGCCTTTCCCATTGATATGCCTTGTTGCACCTCCATCAGTCTTTCTTCTTTGATCCTGGGGTACAGCTCTGGTACCACCTGTGTCTCACCCCACTGATTTCTTCAGTCAGAGGTTACTACTGCGCAGTAGAGGGAACAGGCACAGCCCTTCAGGCCCTCTTCTGCTTGCAGAAGGATCCTGTTAACCCCCATGGGATGCCACATATGAGACCTCACTGGCTCAAATTCTCTGACTTCATTGCAGCAGTCCTCCTTGAAAGTGAGGAAGGGAAACAGCTGTCTCTTCCAGGATGAGGGAGAAGAGAGGGGGCTTCCCTGGTGTTTGTCACCCACACGGTTGGCTTCTCTGCTACCTATGCCCTTGGAGCAGGATGGGCGTTATTTAGAACAATATATCTTCTGTGAAATGGGAGCCATTATTCTGTCTCTCCCTTCACCGCTTCACCTCCCTGTGCTATCGCCTCTTGTTTTATGTCTGAGCTTGAAAGAGATGTAAAAACTGATGAGGGCGGTGCTTCACTTTAGGCCTTTCTGCCTTTGCGGGAGATCCCATTACCCTGTGTGGTGGTGCAGCTGCAGTTTCACCAGCACGATGCCCAGCTGTTGCATAATATAAGTCAGAGTAACTTCCCTTGCTTGCGTGCTCCATATCTTCATCTCCACACTTGGTTTGGGGCTCTCGGTCTCCCCCCAGAGCCGTTCTGCTGCCAGGAGGCACCTAGTGGTGAGGTTAGTGGGCTCCCTGCTCCAGAGCTACAGCCCCAGGGCTCACACAAGGGGAAAAACCACAAAGAGATGAAGGGTATAACTTCATCCAGCACAGATTGGCAAATGGTCCTATGGTAGACCTCAGCAGGTCTTTGTCTGTGCCTAATTGCTGTCATTGCAAAGACCATTTGAGCCAGGCAGAATTTAAGTATGCAATTCTGATCTGGGAGAGTGGCTTAATCTCTCATCTGCCTCAGTTTCTTACCTGTGAAATGTTGCTATCGCAAATAAAAAGATTGCTGACGATACAGGTACGCTACTTTCAAATCTGAGCAGCTTCGTGTTTGTTACTGCGGTCTGTTTGTCTGGCCTTGGCTCCTGGTAAAATTCAAGTTAACAAACTTGTAGCGTATATTCTGAAGCCTGCAAGCAGTCAGCACTTTGCTTTTCTGTTTGACCGGTACGATGCCTAAACTTTCCTGTGTTCATGTGTTATTTTGTTACTCAATCAATCACTTTTTTCTCCCTGCAGAATGTATCCTACTCAAATAACTGTCATTATACATTCATACTTGCAAAGTCAAAATAAAAGCCAAGAGCATATGGAAATGATCAAATACGGTGTAATAGCAGCAATGCCATTTACTGTATATAATCAATTTAGCACACCAATAAATACATACATATATAAACCTTTGACAAGCACACTATTCTTTTCTATAAAACTTTTCATTTAAATTCTGGTGCCATTGTTTTGGAATAAATTTTCTTGTCACAAAGATATGGCTTTTTATTTGATTCAGTCTTATTGCATCATTAAAATATTGATATCTTTTATGTTTTGCAAACATTTGTGGACAGACCATTAAGCAACATAAAACACAATGCAGTAACAAATGCCCATTTTATGACTGCTGTCAGACTATATATTCTCTAATGGTCTAACATTATCAGCAATCTAAGCCTAAATTATCACAACTAAAAGTCTATGAAATACAAGACACATATATAATCTCCAGGAGTCGATGTATTGAAACATTAGAATTAAAGGTTCAGGCAATCAATTCAGCCAAAAATGCAGTTTTGCAGAGGAATTTTTCATTCAAGTAGCAAAAAGGAAAAGGAAGGAAGCAGCAAGTTATTACCAAAAAGATTGCCCATACCAAAGAAGATATAGTTTCTCTGGACATTTATGTACTGTCAGCAGGAGGAAGGGAAAAAAAAAGGTGAGCTAGAGAGAGAGAAAAGGAATTTGATAAAGGTGCAGGGTTTATCTTTCCCGCTTTTATGGTGAATGCTTTTTGATCAATGAAATTGTTCCATTACCTGTTTGTAAGATTAATTTGTGTTGCTCTCTGACAGCTTTTATTTGGCCGGAGACTATAGGAGCAGAAGAATTCAAGACAAGGATGATAAATTGCTAACAACATATGGTTCATTCCAAGCGGTGTGAAAATGTTCTCTGTGCTTCTGGAGAATGCAACTAATGAAAGCATATCAGGGACACTAGATTTAGATAGTGATAAAGTCCAAGGTGTTTTGTTGTGTACGGCACGGTTGGCAGGGGTTGGCGGGGAACACATACAAGGGATGAAGTTGCCTTTTGCATGATGACCGTTTAAAAGGTTTTTTTCACCTCCTGTGTAAACCCTAGAAATTAACTTTTTCTTTTGGTTGTCTTCTCGTGTAAAGGTGATGACAGGATCAATTTCATTGGCTTAGAATGACAATATTAATCACAAGGGTCTGTCAAGATACATAATGGCAATATATATTGGAGAAACGTCTTGGCAGAATGCACTTCTTATTATGAATATCCCTTTTATTGTAGTCTTTGACAGCAACAGTTTAAAGGGTAAAGAGAGTTCTAAAATCTCAGCACCACAGACAGACGATGTCAAGTAAAGAGAAGCAGGGAGGAAGAAAAGCAAACAAGTTTGAAAGAAAGTGTCCAGGCTCTCAAACGCATTCCTAATCAAACAGCAAAGGAATCGTGATTTAGTAAGATTGTAAAGTATGCCATTTACTCTCCATCAAAAGGTTTGTGGGTTTTTTTAACTTTCCTTTCTAAACTAAAAAGGTAGAAGGCAAACAAAAGTCTGCTACCTAAGATGGTTTTGAAATACAAAGGTTCTATGTTTAGTTTACTTTTTGGATTAGATGTGTCAGTTCCAACAACCCCAACTAACCTATGCTCTCCCCTATCCTCTGTGCATCTTGTCCTTCTTACAGAGATTATACCTCATCTATTAGGCTCTTTTTTATTTTTGTTCCCACTGTTTCCACAGATTTTCTCCAAACACTTTGCCACTTTTGAAGATCTATGTTCTTTGTCATTTGTTTATTGTCCTCTAATGAAAGTATTGGAGTTGTTTATGGAATACTAATTAAAATCTCTTTAGTCCTTGCCCTTTGGAAATGAAATGGAAACATTTTCCATTGACTCAAAGAAAAATAAGTACCATAGAGCTGATTTATCTTATTCATATTGTAATTTGCTAGACATCGTCTTTTCCTTGCCTGCTTCCATTTTTAAGACTGTCTGACAGTAATCAGAATTTAAGAAATATTCGTTCTTTATATATTTACCTTTTTCTGATTAATCCAATCAATAAATTTAATAGGTATTATTATGGTTTACTATTCTTCACCTTCCTTTTGAACTCTCGGGTCTTTGCAGTGATTTATAAAACTGTGTTATGCTTCTTTCTGTTCCCATATTTTCTGTGGAATACAATATTACTTGGAAATTATAGTAAGACTTATTGTAAAATGGGAGTGGGAGTTTTTTTCGTGAGTAACAGTACAATTCTGTTGAATTCTCCAGAGACGCACTATTTTTATCTGGCCTTAAAAAAGTACAGTAACTTAGAAAAGCTACGTGCAGGATGATCCACCATGGTCTAATGAACTAATTCTTTTCCAGTTGTACTGAAAATGAAAGCATAGCTGATATCTGTTTCTGTAGGGAAACTACAGACACGGTGTTCAATACCCTCCTAGACTAGACACTTAACAAACTGCATTTACGTAAACCCTCTTGAATTTGTTGGCTAATACCTATTTGAGTAAGGACTGCTTACTCAAGGAAAGATGTTCAGGCTCAAGCCCTACCTCAATATCCTCCACTTTAACCAGGCAATTATCTCACCCTCCTGAGCAGATTACAAATTATGCATAACTATAAACAAGGTTGAAAGGAGCAAGAGGAAAATAGGGGTAATGTATGAAGTATGCATCATGTTATTGGAGTTCTTAAAAGCAACATGACTTACAATTTGGATACAGCATAACATTAATGTGAAGATGAATAAAAAATCCTTTCCTAGCTTGAATATTGCATCTGAAACTTCAAAAATTGAAATAGAAAATAAATGGGGAAGAAGCAGAGGCACTTTGTGTGCTACATGCTAACTGGCACAACAGTTTTCGTAACGTAAAAAAATTAAAATACAATATAAAAATATAAAAATACAAAAGTTGATAGAAAAATAGGAAAAATGTTTTCTATTCATTTTTTCCCAGATTCACAAGCTTCTCTTTGTGCTGTTTTTTAAAGCGTTGTGATTTATTCAGGGTAAAATTGGTCAGGTGTGAATTTTGGGAAAGCAGAGATACTAACAAATGAAAATTGAAGTTTTTAGGATGTGGCATTGCAGAAGCATTTTTTTATTTTTTGATATCTCCTGATGAATAAAAAATGTCAATATTTTTGTTGGAAATATTTCTGAAGGAAAATGGGGTCTTTCATTAACCAATGAACTTCTTAAATTGGATATAAAGACAGAAACAACTCTGAGAAGAATTAAACTGAACGTAGTACTGGTGGATGATTAGAGAGGGAAAAAGGCTTGTGAAAACCGGTGTTGAGGAGCTTACCAATGATTCTGCTGCAACTGTACTTAGGTCTCATCATCAGGCAGATCTAAGTGTCGAGATTATTTTATCTTTCTTTCGGAACAAAATGATGTCCTTGCTTGAGAAACTGAAGCTCTAGCTGAACTCAACTAAAAATAGATTTGAGAAGACAATATTGTCTTTTTTTTTCAGTTTACTAATCCATTACATTTAGCATAAAGTGTTTTTGATAACTCATCTTGCAATAGCAGAAACTCGCGGCAGTAATTCCAGGAAGGGAAAAAATGATTTTCTCGTGGTATTGGTCTCATACGCTCTGAGTTAAAGCTACTGTTTATAAATGTTTAGAACAAAATATTTTTAATTCCTCCTGGACAATTTCTGCAATACTGTTGCACGCATAGGATTGCAGGCATAAAATTGCACGCATGAAATTTTATAACACAAATCTACGTCTTGGCACTTACATGTCTTTTAAACCAGAGGTTTTGAGAAAAAGTTTGAATCCTTAATGCTTTTGTTCAGGTGTAGGGAAGTCAGAAGACAATACCCTGATAATTAATACAGTGTGGGGCAATTTATCTTTCCGGTGTGAACAGTTTTTCTTGATTAACTTTGGCTATTTCTGGGTGAAGTGCTCTCCGATGTGGGAAAAATATAAAAATAGTTTAATCATAATTTGCTACTTTATTTGTATACATTTCATCGTATTGTCTACATAAAAGTTAAGCATTACTTTAGTTATTTGATACATGATAGACAGAGTTAAGTTAGTCACACTACTTGGTCTGTATGCCTGATCCTCTCAGTGGCATAATACTATTTCTCTTCCTCTTTTTTGTCACAAAAGCAGTCCAAAAGACTATTGAACAATTTTCTTCCTCTTGCCTGAAATTATTTTGTGAACATTCTTTAAAATAGAATTTTTCTTGAGACATGTGCCAACGGAGACATGAAAATTAAAACAAAACCAGCATCATGACTAGTTTGAATAATTATTTTGTCAGAGTTCTTTGGGGTTTCTCACTCACCTCTAAGATTGTTAAGTACTATGGTTTGAAAATGGTTCCTGACTTGACCCTCAACCCTCTGCTCTGCAACAAAATATTAAAATGGAGAAGTTATTCAGACTTACTGTTTCTGGAAGACTTGGTAAGCAATAAAACTACTATAGTTCTGCTGCATAGAGAAGAAGGATGTGGGTAACAGTGTCTCTGTTCTGCAGATGTGTTTCATTTGGGCTTCTCTACCATTGGCTACAAGAGTTTTTGAGACATGGAATATTAGAACAATTAGATCATTAACTACAATAAGGAGCTTGCTTTTTTTTTCCTCCTTTTTTGCAGTTTTATATCATCTAGTTATTTACTATACCTTTTACAGATTGCACGACTGAAAAGTAGAATATTTTTTTAAAAAGTTGAACGGAATGCCTGATTTATTCATACCTCTCTAGTAACAGATCTTTACTCCATGTGGGATCAACATACAGTGCCACAAAATTTATCTTAACCCCTGCCGTCCCAACTAAATAACATCGGAAAGTCTCAGTATGACAATCCCAAATGACATACCACCAGTAACTACACTTGTATCACCTCTGACAAAAAATATCTGATTTTAACCCAGCTATCGTATTAAATCTTATTCAAATTCATGACTATGAAATGATAAGGAGAAGATCTTTCAGGTCTGGACTGAAGATGATGTAACATGCATTGGCATTTACAGTAAGAAAATGTGTCTTTATGCAGTGAAATGGTGGAAGGTACTACATTTCTTACAGGAGTTGAGAAGAAGGGAGTCCAAATGCTGTACTGGAAAGTGGCTTTCTTGTGATATATATGTAGGGTCTTTACATGTGGCTTTTAAAATTATTTTTAGAGGCTCATTATGATGTACTTCAAAAAGCAGAGAGAGAAAATTAAAAGCAATTTTATTAACAGACCCTGATAATATTTTTTGTTTTAGACAACATTTTGTAAAGTGTTCATGTACAACTGTTTTGAGTTTTAATATTATATATTATTTACTTTCACTTATATTTTGACGGCTTACTTTTCTTCAGCTATCCTGTTTTAAAATATGGATTGGGTTGGATTGCGTTTTAAAATATTGTATTTCATGCATCGCTCTGCTGGATTTTCACTTGGCTGTATGTAATGCAGTTTGTTCTGCTTCTGTGCATATAAAATACTCTGGTTGTTTGTAAGGATTATATTTCATACAGTGAAGATAGGAAGAACTGAATGAAGAGAGACTGATGAGATTTTTTTCTCTTCAAATTCATCCTGGAAAAAACAGTTTATTTCTTTTAGGTCTGTAGTTGCTCCTGAAAGTGTGATGCTCCTTGAGGACTTTGAATTTTCTCTGAAATAGTATTTTGTGCATAAGTTTCTCACTACAGACTATGTGTTTATAGTGTGAAATTTCTTCCGTGGCTATCAGATTGTTCTTTTATCCCAAATATTCGCTGTCATTATGTCTAGACTTTTTGCTGTCATCAAATTTTTGTGAAGATTCTGTAGAAGAATGCTTTATATACCACTGCCTATTAGTGCACACTAGAAAAAAACTAGCTAACTATTGATATCACTGTGGCGTGCTGATCTGGCACTCTGACATTACAGTTTGAGAAAAAGCTTAACCTTTTTTTCTGTTTTCAGAGGTACCTATATGTTCCCGTGACAAATAGCACTCAGCTGAAAAAGGGCAAAACAACATATCAAAATTCCTTTTTCCTGAGGGAGAAAAGCAAATGCTTCCTCCCCCAAAACTCGCCGTCAAGTACTCTAAAAGTCTATCCAATGAAAATGATGCTCTGTAAAATTTTGAACTGAAGTATTTGGCTTTGTATTCATCCATGTTAAGCTTGATTATGTAAAAGGAGGTTTGCCGTATTGTAAAGGAAACTTTTAATGTTGGTTACCTTTCAAGGCTTGTGAAGGGAGAAAGATTTTAACTTGATGCACTCTGATATCAAACAAGTGTGTTTAGTAAATAATTATCTATGAAGTTCTGAACACTTTTCCTATTCGCTACCAGAAATGAAGCACTAAACATTAGAAAATGAACCCTGTCCTTTTCTTAGAGAGAGATAATGCCTTCGGTTTGTTAATTTATACAATAAAGAGGAGCAGTAGCATGTTACGGATGATAATCTCTGTCACTCTATTATGTTATGAATTTAATTAAACTTGTCGAAATAACTTTTTATGAACAAACCTAGTTCGTTTGATTATTTTACTCTTTCTACTATTTATGCAGTGGCTTGAGTTTTTGCCCTTACATTTCTTACAGTTTTATTTTATTTAAGAGTCCAGTGTGTCCATCTGAATAAATTGCCTCCTAAAATATGGAATAGTACATCTGAAAAAAGCCTTTCAAATAAATTGTTAATTTGGAATCTAATTATAATAACTGAATGACTGTGCTAAATTAAAATTATTCCACGAGCCATATTTTAGTAGCTAGCGTGAAGATTCACTCTCAGAGTATTGTTTATGAAGAATTAATCTACTGAACTGCTTATATGTTTGTCTCACCTGGGTGACAGCGCCCAGGGACTGAGAGAGTCAGTAAGGCTCCATGAGTCCAGGTGCATACAACACCTGAGAGAGCTGTAAGACTGAAGCTGTAAACTGAGAATTTCAGTCTCTAAACATTTTAAGAGACACTGATCACTTTGATCTTTAACATAACTGATTCCGATCTTCTGTCTCATTTCTATTTTAACAGTTTATGGGCTTTTGCTTTATTTTTTCTTCACTTGCACATTTACAGGTGTTGAGAACGTGGTCAACAATGTTATAAAGCGAAACAGAAGTCTCATATTTCAAAAGTGTGACCAGAACTTCCCCAATTGAGGCGCCTTATTCTGGGCATTTAAATTTATAGTTTGAGAGACAACACCTGTGGGCCACACAAGGGCCATTTTGATCACTATGAAGTTCACAGATTTGATGAGAGATGTTGAAGAAAAGCCAGCAAGAGAAAATTGAAAAAGCTTAGTCACTTAGCTGCATTTCTCCTAGTCAATGATTTCATGAGAAAGTCAAGCATCTGCCATCTGGGAGACGGTGGGAGTTACAAATTCAGCTTACTGAGCCATTAACTCTTACAATCCCTCCCTCTCCTTACGTAAACTTGAGGACTTGGTATAACTTTAGTTATGTGGGAGGTTTTGAATGAATAAAAAAGGCTTGTAACGCATTGTTATGCGAAGGATTGGGAGAAATGTTCTTGGACCAATATTCAGGGTTTTTTTATTCAAGCGGAAGAAACAAATCTCTCTGTGGAGCTAGCTGGTTGGTCTGTAGTTTCATGTGAAACTTGACCTCTTTGTAAAGATCCTCAGGAAGACAAATTGAGTGGCTAGAGATGTTATGGACAGATCAGGGTGGAAACAGGATGGCTATACAGAAGGAAAGAACAGAGGTGCTCTGGGTGTATGACCTTTAGAAAATCTGAGATGTAATTTTTTGGGTCAAGTGTTGCCTGAAAAAGAAGCTTGTATCTGTGGGCAAATCAACTGTCTCTTATCTGAGCTCTCCTGGGTTGTCAGATAGGCTCTGTAAGTAAACAGGAGTTTATCTAAGAAACACCTTGACAGAATCAGTGTCTCCTTCTGTCACAGCAAGCTGCAAATCTGTTAAATTTGGCAAATCACTCACATCAAAGAGAGGCAAAAGTATGGCTATAAGTGGAAAAGCATCTTAATTTAGACTTTTTCTAATCTCTACGTAAGATTAGAGTACTCAGACTGAAAAGTTTGATTCAAACTTACTTTACCGTTAACCTTTTTAATTACTGGAACATGGCAGTTTCTGCTTTATTCAAACAACTCGTTTCACTCCTTGTCCTTTTTATCAATGAGGAATACTATTTGTGAATGTAGAGAGAATTTTATAGAAGGTAATAAAAAGTATCCCACATTGTCCTTAGTCTATATTTGTGCATACAAAGATGACTCAAATGCACCATGCAGAGATTGCTGAGCATTTGAACATTCCTGTAATAACTTCAGCTGCTTCAGCCGACTTGCTAGGGTGGAATTTTTTTTTCCAGACAGTTTGATGGCCTGATTTTACCCTTAATGTGAATCAACAGACAAATGGCAATGAACTAACAGTCTTGAAAAAAGTCCATGTTCATCAAAGTCATTCTGGTAAACAAATTGTGGCAGCTCTATTAATCATGTCAGTTTTATGCTCCTTTCTTGCTCCCTTCCCTCCGTTCAGTCTAATTGTCACGTGCCGTGTTTGCCTTATGTCAGCACAAGGATATTGGAATGAAGACAGACAAACCAATACAGAAATATATTTAAGTAATTCACCTGAACCACACACCCTGTATGGCTTGTGGTCAGTAAGCCAAATGGTTACATATTAGTGAATGAGGACTGAGCTATTTTTTTCACTAGCCTGATTAAAAAGAAAAAAATTAATATTACAATTTTTTTTATTCCTGAGCTGGTTTAGAAGCTGCATGTCAAGCTGTAGCTTCAGTTTACATGGAGTTTTCTGTGACTACTGTCTATGTGCATAAGTTGTTATTTTATTTTACGCCTGCAAATTTACATCCCTAGGTAACCACATAATTTCGCACGTGTAAATTGACAATCCATAAAATCTTGCCGTTTGTGCACACGGAAGCATTTGTGTGAAACTGTACGCTCGTTTTACAGTCTACACTCCTTTTTTGAAATTAGCTATGTGACAGTAAGATTGTTTCCAGATCTGTAAGTTTTTCATTTTTATAAGAATACTGTGACCAAAATCAGAAAATAAATCTGTGGCTTTTTCTTAATGCATTCACATTTTTCCGTTTTGCTGTGAAAACAAAACAAAAAAGCCTTAAGTAGAACTTCTTGGAGAAACCCCACATGCATAACCATCTGTTTTCTTGCTAGCTATTTTTTCCGAGCAGTTAGGGTGGCTTCTTTAGCTTTTACCAATTGCCAGGCTCAGGTCTTCCGCCCTGAGGAGCTGCACACCTTGCAGACAGATGTGGGGATGTAAGAATCAGAACGACTCTTTCTCCCTCCCTACCTCACTTCCCTACACATACTCGCTTCCCCACGCACAAGTGTTTACAAGGGGAAGCCTTGTACGACTTTTAACTTTGCCCCATTAGGGCCAGTGTAGGAGCTATTGGTGCAGCACAGCAAAGAGCAATTTCACCAGGCGGTGATCTTGTGAAGTGTGGAAATGAGCCTTTCCAAGCAGCCGCCCAAGCATTAATAATTCAATGGCTGTAGAACTGCAAGCAGCAAAGCTTAGTTCGCCTCGTGCTGTAACTTGTGAGCTCCTTTAGGACGCGGGTAAGTATGCAGGAGGGGACAACAAATTGAACATTGTGCAACTGCTGTTTGACCTTCATGTATATTGGCACAATGAGAAGTCTTCTAATGTGTATTAGCGGGGGTCAGACACAAACGCTATCTCCATTCGATGAACTGGCTCTCCTGGCGTAAATGGTAAAGTTTGCAAAATATTTAAATGGAAAAAAGGCTCTAACCTATAAGTAACGCCCATTTCAGAGTGACGCTGCTTATCTTTTTAAACATTTAGAGCACAGATCGAATTTGCAGTAGAGGTTTTCCACTTCCTCTCCTGCTGTCTTAAGTGAAGGTAAGCTCTGATATAAGTAGTGATAGATCTGGGAGCTTTAGCAAAGAAACACAAGAGCAATACCAGCAGTTGCCGGTATACTCGAGACAAATGGATTCAGCACAGCTACGCAACACTTCTTTGATATTTTCTATTATAAGAATACTGCAAGGAACAATGGGAATGGCAGATCGACAGCGTAGGAAAAACATGAAAATCAATATGGTTCTTACTGGTTTAATATTACATAAAGGACTGATTTTTTTCAGCAGAGATACTTTTAGTACATAAAATACTTTTAATATATAAGTATTCAGATAAGATACTTTTAAAACATAAAAATATGTATTACACATTCTAGTAGTGGTATGTTAAAAGAATAGGATTATTTTTTTTTCCTGAGAAAATATGAAAAGATGTATTTCCTTCCAAAATTTAGCTAGAACTATAGCTGGACTAATGCCTTGAGTTACTGATTTTTACAGTATGCATATAAACACTTGTGGTATAGGAAAAAAAACCACAGCCCAAACCAGCAACTTGATTTTGTATTTCACCTTATTTAAAGGAAACTATAGCTGTAAGAGAGCAAACCGAGAAATAACTAAGGATCTGACTTTCATTCCTGCTCAAAATTTTTACACTGCTCCAGCATTAAGTGAGAATTAGCTTGATGTTCTTCAAGGTCTGAAGAAACAAAATTGTCTGCGTATTATGTTAAAAATGATGATAATTATTCTAAGGCAGGCTCTGGTTTAAGGGAGTCTAGTTGTGGTATTCATACCCAAACTTCTTTAGCATTCTGTAGTCGGGGCTTTTCTCTATTAAAAACTTTACTGATGTTGTCAGCTGTGATACTGTTGAGTAGAATTTAACAGCTGAATAAAAGTTTGAAAGCTAACCCTGCTGACTTTAATCAGTTTATTGATTTGAAGCTATAGAAACGTAACCAATTAATATCACAAAAGACCTGACTGGAATAACAATTTATTAGAGCATGCTGCTGCCATTGGCAATAGCACCACAAATCTAGCATGCAAAATTAGTTACTTATTTTTATACTTTGCCGATTACAGAACATTTACAATATTACTTTATCAACACCTTTTTTTTTTTAAAGCAACAGAAAATTAGCAAAATGTTGGTTACCAAGATCAGTTTTATAATATTTCATCTGGTATTCTTAAGGTAAGAAATATGATGTATACACAACATATAAATCCTCTGGGCACCAACCCCACTATCCTGTGCCCTCGGTAAAGGAGAAAAAAATGGGACTTTTAGTTTATGAACTGTTAGGGTAGTAGGCTAAACTAAAAGTTAGGGAAATTTCAACTAAATCCTAACCACAGCGAAGGTACCAGGAAAGTTTGATTCAAAACTTAAAAAGGATGTTACAAATCATATTTTAAATAAAATAGTAAGTAATTAAAATTAGGAATTAAATCATCCAGGCCAGCAATACAAAACATAATAGTAAGAGACAGCATTCAAAGTTCAGAAATTCAGATGAAAGTACATTTTTTAAGAATCCCCATTTACCGTTCTGAAGATACCATCTCTGGCAAAATAAACATGGAAATTACTGATGAGGCAGCAGTATGTCTGATGCGCAGAATCACTGCTTCTAGCTAAGAGAACAGTATCTCATCCAAATAAAATGTTGCAACGTTTGGGGTAAGAAGTTTGGCTTCATGGAGTATGCTTGTAGAGTCTGCAAACTGCTTGCTCTAGTTTTAAGGATGTGTGAGTAGCATGAGAAAATGTTTAGTGCTTAGAATTAAAATTGGCTCCAGAGAGTTGCTGGCTTCTTACGTCATTGTTCAGAAACTTGTTTTAAGGCTCTTTTCTTTCCTGCAGGTTCCTCTGATTATTGGTCACTCCCACTGAAGACAGGAGTAGACATAACTCATAACTCATCAAAGGGACACTTGCAAGTCATTTTTTCTTTTTATATAGTAGGAGTGCAAAGAACATCGGATGACTCTTTTAATAATCATAAAAGAACGGTAGAGACTTTTTAATAGGCTGAAACATAAAAAAGGTGCTAGAACATTCGAATGCTTCATGGACCAGCAAACTATGACAACCAGACTATATTATCCAAATGATGTTAAAAAAATCCTACAAAAGGATGCTGCTTGCAACTGTGGAAAGCTGCAAAAGTCCTACTCAACCACTGCCTAATATGGGAGGCAGCACAAAATTGAAAGGAGACTGTGCTTTTGGAGTTTTATAGGCCCTCATGTTTTGATTCTCTGTGGACCTGGGAGCATCTTAGTCTCAATAGCACTGAGCAGCTTGGAGCCTAATTCCTAGCCAAACCCCACTGTGATTCACAAGATTCATTCCTGAGGGGCTTCGTCAGCTAAGTGTTCCCAAACCATCCATAAGGGATCAATATGTTGCGTGTGCTCCCCCCTCAACACTCAAAAGTATTGCAATAGGGATGCCTCTTGCTCTTTTCTTTTAGACGGCATCTACATTGTCTTATTAACGAGCCCCACATGGTTCCCTCTGGGGTAGGTTCCCCGGCCTTCTGTTGTGGCCTTGACCCATGTGTATTACGAGTGGGGCGCTGGGAACCCTGCGGAGGTGGGAACCTTAGATCTGGCCTTGCAGCACCCTCCTACATGCAGTTTCATGCTGTCTCAGGAAATCCCCGTCTCCCCCAGATTTCCCATTTGAGGAATGAGAAATCTGGGCTCACCACTGAGCACACATAAGAACCCCCACACTGTCAGGTCTTCTGAAAACTCCCACTGCTCAGGTAGTCTCCCTACCTGAAGAGTTTGCCTGTATAGTTTATGCCTTCCAAATCTGCCTACCTTATCATGTATCTAGATGACATGAGTTAATCACAACTGTATGACTTGAGCTAATCACAACTTAATGACAACTATATGCCTTGGCCACTTACTGTACACAGTTCTGGTCACTGTTTGAGTGGCCCCATCCTGGCAAAGCCTTTTTCAGCAGGGCCCAGCATCTTCTATCTCCAACATGTACGTTCAAGTAGGAAATCAGATATAAGCTTTATTTGTATGGGGTTTTGTGTTTTTTTTTTTTTTTTTTTTTAAACAAACAAACAAACAAACAAACAAGAAGTGTTTGCTGCAAAGAATGTATTTCAGCTTTCCCATTTCCCCACCCCATGGTCTGCAGTTGCAATGCAGGCATGAGGCGGAGGGGAAAGGTACCTCGATATCAGAGATGTCCGGGGCTCACATAGTTTAGTCCAGAAACCCACACCTTGAACCAGCTCAGGGCAGTGGGGGTTATTCTAGTAAGCCATTACTCTTTCATAGGGATAGAAATCCCACAAGAAATTAATTATTTTGCCTTTCCCTGGTGACTTACATTGGTGGCCCCCACGCTGAAGTACATGCTGAAGTATTTGTTGCCTTTGTGTGTTATTGTCTCTCACTTACAGCTTTTGCACACAGCAGAGCTTATTGGTGTCAAGATTGAGGAAGGATGAGGCTGTTGGGGTAGCAACGTAAAAAAGGCTACTCAGGGAACCTTGAAAGGTGCTAATGTCCCCTGGGGACGTTGTATATTGCATAGAATCATAGAATGGTTTATGTTGGAAGGGACCTTAAAGATCATCTAGTTCCAGACCCCCTGCCATGGGCAGGGACACCTTCCACTAGATCAGGTTACTCAAAGCCCAATCCAACCTGGCCTTGAACACTTCCAGGAATGGGACCTCCACAACTTCTCTGGGCAGCCTGTTCCAGTGCCTCACTACTCTCATAATGGCGAATTTCTTCCTAATGTCTAATCTAAATTTACCCTCTTTCAGTTTAAAACCATTACCCTTCATCTTATCACTACATGACCTTGTAAAAAGTCCCTCTCCATCTTTCCTGTAGGCCCCCTTTAGGTACTGGAAGGCTGCTATAAGGTGTCCCTGGAGCCTTCTCTTCTCCAGGCTGAACAACCCCAACTCTCTCAGCCTGTCTTCATAGGAGAGGTGCTCCAGCCCTCTGATCATTTTTGTGGCCCTCTGCTGGACTCGCTCCAATAGCTCCATGTCCTCCCTATGTTGGGGCCCCTAGAGTTGGTTGAGTGTGGAGTATGGTTGGTGTATTGCATTGTTATATCCAGGACATAACTAAGGTGCTATGCAGGTTTCAGGTGTAATAATTTGTATTTGGACTGGTGCTTGAAGGTGTTTTCCTTTTGCCTGAAGTGCTCATGGATGATTTAGCTATTTGCTCTTTTGTATTTGGTACAGATGTTTGTCTTAGAAAAGACCTTCTGTGGGAGCCTGAGACCATTTAAAAAGGCAGCTCTTAGATGGACTCATCCTGAGATGAGCTACAAGACTGACGGTCAAAAGTGGAAGCCCAGGTTATGAAAAGATCTGTGAAAATATTTGGGTGGATGTTTTTTTCTTTACATTTTTCCCGCTAGAGGGTGAGCTGTTCCGTGTCAAGCTGAGGTGTCTGAGCAGACATTCCTTCAGCCAGGCTGAAAGGACAGAGTGGATTGGGCACTTGTTGGAGATTCATTGCTGGTTCAGGCCAAACCTGTTGGCAAGGGGATATAGGTAACTGGGGAACTGCCACCCAAGATGCTTATGTTAGTGCAATCTGCTTTTCACATCTCGGAGCCCGACCAGCGAGGAGCTGCTGTTTTGGTGCATATTTTCAAGCACGTCAGAAGAGAGTGTCCCTCTTTTCCAACACCTTCTGCAGCTGCTAGAGGATTGTAGCACATTTATATTACAGAAATTTTGCTTGTTCTTTTCCCATGTCATTTGTGGGTGAGAATAACAGGGTGCTTTATCTAGGACAATGATAATATGCTCATAAAAGATAAAGAGTGTCATCATGTCTTGTCTCCTGCTTAGTGGTGGCAGAAATAAACTCTGGTTGTCAAATCCCTCCTGTCTTGTGGTTAGTGGTTAGGACAGCTTGCTGGAGGAGTCCTGGCTCCAATAAATACCTGAAGACACTCTTTGATTTTCAAAGCTCTGCAGTAGGCTTATTAATATAATTAATTCACTCGCTCACTGAGGGGCAAAGTGTTCACATATATATGAAACTGGCTGAACGCTTTCTTTTCTGACACAGACAAAGACTCCAGAAGTAAGCGCTTGGTTCAGTCTCACCGTTTCAACAGGTATGGCATTAAAGTTGTTCCTTCATTCAGGTAATATCAGGACCCACGTGACAGAGAGGACTGAATAAGCAGCTCCACTCTTGTGCACAGAATCATTGCACTTGTGAGACTAAGAGTATGTTATCAGCTTTGTGTAACTTTTATGAGTAGACTATCCAAAGCTATTGCCTTTTATTTATCAATGATCTAGAAAAAAGGCACAATTACAGGAGTCAAATATGCCAAATTGAATTAGACTAGTAGTACTTAGACTAATCAAGACTTGATAAGAATCATAAAAAGCATACGGAAAATAAGGCACAGTGCCAATTTAACTGCTCCTAAATGCTGAGATGGAACAGTCTGAATGAATTCTGCCATTTTTAAATTCAGTGCTGGCATTCAGGAAAGTAAGCCTTGGCATTACTGAGTTTGTCTCGATGACACTCTCGTGTCAGTCTGCAGCTACAGTGAAACTAGTGAAGAAAATGTTGCAAAAAAAGAGAGGGAAAAAATCACAATGTTATTGTAATGCCAATAATAACAACTGGCAGTAAGCCTTCAATTGTTTTCCATTTTGGATATGAGATCCTATTTTAAATACTTCTGACGTATAAAAAATATTTTTGATGCACATATCAGAAAATTTGCAGCTGGAAAAATAAAATTATTGAAGGAATGGTGAGACTTTGAAGAGGCTGGTGAACACCAGAATGAGAAAGTAAAGACAACATAAGTTAATATGGTTCTGATTATGAGAGAAAGGATTGTTTAAATAATTTAAAAGTTGAAAAATTTCAAAAGAAAAGAAAAACATTATACAATGTGTAATCTCTTTCTGGAATTAATTGCTACAAAATACTGTTGCTTGCAAAATCCCAACACAATTTAAAAAGTTTTATATTTATTTGGACAATAAGAAGAAGAATTAAACAAAAGACGTTAAGATCAAGTGTGAGGATTCTGTATCAGAAGGAAAGTTAATTACTTCCTAAAAACTTAAGAGGTATTTTCTCCCATTATTAACTCTTTTTCACACATTTCAGAAGACCTTGTGCCCTTTGGGTGGAATATCTGGCACTGGCCACAGTTGGATCAGGGTGCAGAACCTCCCATTTAACCCAGTCAAAATTTCTACATTTCTAAATGAGAATTATACTCTTAATAGTGCTCCCCAGCAGGTTATTGTAAAACCTTGACACATTTTGAAGAGTCTCCATGCATGCCTGATTTGTGGCTAACTTCTTATGGAGAATAAAAAACATGTAGCACAGAAAAAGAATGTGTGAGCGTAAATGGCACAGACAACAGTGGCTGTTCTCTCTCCCACTAATGAGGGGCTGAAATCAAAAGCAGAAGAATGACTTGCTTTATGTGGGAACCCTGTGACTGAGCAGACATCTGCATTCTCTGCTGCCCTGTTCCGGGTAGCTTTAGCCTGGGCTGTAGGTAGGCTTGGCCTTTTAATGCAACATAATTGATTGCTAACAAATTTGGATGATTTCAGCCTTTTTTTTTTCTATTTTTTTTCCTTATTCCCAGTGGTTTTTATTTTTATTTTCAGTAGTTCTGGGTAATCCAAATCAGAAGTTTTTCTAATCCTCTCTGACTGATCAAGCTTTGCCTCTGGCATTTAGCACATTTTTGACAGGACATACTTCTTGTTCCAAATCTGTATTGACTTTTTAGGGATTTCTTTGGTATTACAGCCAGGAAATCAACCAGAGCAAAATTCCTTCTTTGATAACCAAAGTTCCCATAAGAGATGCTTTCTCTTTGTAGTCAACTTAATTTCAGTAAAATATGAAAACCAAACATTACTGAATTTTTAAATGAAATGCCCGAAATAGATTTGCACAGTAGCTCACAAGTTGAAATGTACTGCAGCTTGAGAGTTTTTTTGTCATGTGTTATAGTGCAGATGCTGAGATTTTGGGGACTGGAAATTCTAACAGAAGAAAAGAAACTATTTTGTGTGAAACTATTTTGTGTGAGCTGGAAGCCATTGTACACCAGGGTAATTACGATGTAGTTGCCATCACAGAAACATGGTGGGATGACTCACATAGCTATAGTGCTGCCATGGATGGCTATAGACTCTTCAGGAAGGATAGGCAAGCAAGGAGAGGCGGGGGGGTGGCCCTGTATGTTAGGGAGTGTTATGAATGTCTTGAACTAAATGATGGTGATAATGGGATTGAGTGTTTATGGGTAAGGATCAGAGGGAGGGCTAACAAGGCAGATATTGTAGTAGGAGTCTGTTATAGACCGCCCAACCAGGATGAGGAAGCAGATGAAATATTCTATAAACGGCTGGGAGAAGTCTCAAGATCGCGAGCTCTAGTCCTCGTGGGAGACTTCAATTTGCCGGACATCTGCTGGGAATACAATACAGCAGGAAGGGAACAGTCTAGAAAGTTCCTGGAAGGTACTGGGGATAACTTCTTAACACAACTAGTGAAAGAACCAACTAGGGAAGGTGCCCTGCTGGATCTGTTGTTTGTAAACAGGGAAGGTCTTGTGGGGGATGTGATGGTCGGAGGCCGTCTTGGCAACAGTGACCATGAAATGATAGAGTTCTCAATTCTGGGAGAAGCAAGGAAGGGGGTCAGCAGAACTGCCACCTTGGACTTCCGGAAAGCGGACTTTGGGCTCTTCAGGAGCCTGGTCGACAAAGTCCCCTGGGAGGCAGTCCTCCAGGGCAAAGGAGCCCAGGAAGCCTGGATGTCTTTCAAGACGGAAGTCCTAAAGGCGCAGGAGCAGGCTGTCCCCGTGTGCCGTAAGACAAGCCGTCGGGGAAAAAGACCGGCCTGGCTAAGCAGGGAGCTAGTGTTGCAGCTTAGGGAAAAAAAAAGGATATATGGCCTTTGGAAGGAAGGGCAGGCCACCCAGGAGGATTACAAAGAGGTAGTAAAGCGATGTAGGGAAAAAATTAGAAGGGCCAAAGCTCAGCTAGAGCTAAACCTGGCTTCTGTTGTCAAGGACAACAAAAAAAGTTTCTATAAATATATTAGCGATAAAAAGAGGACCAAGGATAATATCTGTCCTCTAGTAGATGGGGCTGGTAACATAGTAACTAAGGATGAGGAAAAGGCTGAGGTACTTAATGCCGTCTTTGCCTCGGTCTTCAGCAGTAGGACCAGTTGTTCCTTGAATTCTCCGACCCCTGAGCTAGAATACAGGGATGGGGAGCAGAGTGAAGCCCCTGTAGTCCAAAGGGAAATGGTGAGGGACCTGCTTCAGCACCTGGAGGTGCACAAATCTATGGGGCCGGATGGGATCCATCCAAGGGTGCTGAGAGAGCTGGCGGAAGTGCTCACCGGCCCACTGTGCATCATTTATGAACAGTCCTGGATAACTGGGGAGGTCCCAGCTGACTGGAGGTTGGCAAATGTGACGCCCATCCATAAGAAGGGCCGGAAGGAGGATCCAGGGAACTACAGGCCAGTCAGTCTGACATCGGTGCCTGGGAAGGTCATGGAGCAGATCATCCTCAGTGCCATCACACGGCACATGCAAGAGAACAGGGTGATCAGGCCCAGTCAGCATGGCTTTGTGAAAGGCAGGTCATGCCTGTCAAACCTGATCTCCTTCTATGACAAGGTGACCCACTTGCTGGACAAGGGAAAAGCTGTGGACGTTGTCTACCTGGATTTTTGCAAGGCTTTTGACACCGTTTCCCATAGCATTCTCCTGGAGAAACTGGCTGCTCATGGCCTGGACAGGTATACTCTTCGTTGGGTAAAAAACTGGCTGGATGGCCGTGTCCAGAGAGTGGTGGTAAATGGAGTTAAATCCAGTTGGTGTCCAGTGACGAGTGGTGTCCCCCAGGGATCGGTGCTGGGGCCCGTTCTCTTTAATATCTTTATCAACGATCTGGATGAGGGGATCGAGTGCTCCCTCAGTAAGTTCGCAGACGACACTAAACTGGGGGGGCGTGTTGATCTGCTTGAGGGTAGATTGGCTCTGCAGAGGGATCTGGACAGGCTGGACAGATGGGCTGAGGCCAATGGTATGAGGTTCAACAAGGCCAAGTGTCGGGTCCTGCACTTGGGTCACAACAACCCCATGCAGCGGTACAGACTGGGGGCGGAGTGGCTCGAAAGCTGCCTGGCAGAAAAGGACCTGGGGGTGTTGGTGGACAACCGGCTGAGCATGAGCCAGCAGTGTGCCCAGGCAGCCAAGAAGGCCAACACCATCCTGGCCTGCATCAGGAATAGTGTGGTGAGCCGGACTAGGGAAGTAATCATCCCCCTGTACTCGGCACTGGTGAGGCCTCACCTCGAGTACTGTGTTCAGTTTTGGGCCCCTCACTACAAGAAGGACATTGAGGTGTTGGAGCGTGTCCAGAGAAGGGCTACAAAGCTGGTGAAGGGTCTGGAGGACAAACCTTATGAGGAACGACTGAGGGATCTGGGGTTGTTTAGCCTGGAGAAGAGGAGGCTGAGGGGAGACCTTATCGCCCTCTACAACTACCTGAAAGGAGGTTTTAGAGAGATGGGAGCTGACCTCTTCTCCCTGGCGACAAGTGATAGGACAAGAGGAAATGGGTTCAAGTTATGTCAGGGCAGGTTTAGATTAGATGTTAGGAAGCATTTTTTCACTGAAAGGGTTATTAAACATTGGAATAAGCTGCCCAGAGAGGTGGTGGATTCACCATCCCTGGAGGTGTTTAAGAAAAGGGTAGATGAGCTGCTTAGGGACATGGTTTAGGAGTGGTGGTGTTTTTATCAGGGTAGGTTAATGGTTGGACTTGATGATCTTAAAGGTCCCTTCCAACCTCACTGATTCTATGATTCTATGATTCTATGAAATGAAGGAAGAAGGCATGTGCAAAAGGTGCTTTTCCATTGCTGTTCCACTTTTACGCTGACTTGTTGGCAGGCATAATGTTATGCTGAATCACACGATAATTTTAAGAGCAAGATAAGAAATTTTCCTTAGGAGAAAAAAAAAAGTTAACAAATTTGGTGAAAAATGATGGCGGTCGAAGTTTTCAGAGTATGCTCTGTATGTAAACTCCCTTGTTTTCTGCCATATCTGTAATTTGGATCAGCCACCAGGACAGTGTGTACTTGAATAGCAGAAAAGTGCCAGCAAGGCTCAGGGTGAAAGCTCTGCAAATTGCTAGCTCACCTCTGAGCTCTGGTGTGGATTATAGGATCAAAAGTCATTACAATACACGCTTTGTTTGCTGTTGAATGAATGAAAACTAAGTTTACTGCGCAGAATGTTTGGTGGTTGGATTTTCACGGGCGGAGTAAAACAGGCTTGTTCATACTTCTGAGAGACATTTTCAGGGAGGCTGAATTTGCTTGGAAATGCATGTTTGTGGGTTTGTAAATTTAGGTATCCACCAGTGAATATGGGTAATTTAATCATAACTGCCCTTCCTTGAGCAGAGGTGAAGCAAAAAGGCAAACATTTCCATTTCCAGTGGCTGTGCAAGACTTTAGAGTTTGATGTATTTTACTGGAAAAATTTCTGGTGAGGACGGTTTTCAAAGCCACTTAGTACTGTGCTGACTATACTCATCATTGAATTAGCAGTAGGAAAAGCAGAGCAATCCGTAATACTTCAAAAGTTTATCCTAAGAATTCACTAGGTGTTAAACACCTTCAAGCTACACTAAGAATTACCTCCCCGGTTGCAAATTAGGCCACATGCATGACTTAATGGTACCTTCAAAGCAGTAATTAGGGATGGGGGGAGCAAGGATATTTATAGCTGTTCAAACGATGAATGGACATGTTAAAATAATGGAAATCAGTTCTGTAAAAGTAAGTTGGCATCGGGAAAAAAGTGGACAAAAGAACACAAAGTAATCAGAAGTGCTCAAAAGTGGGTCTGGGTCAACTGTTTTTTTTTCTAATCCTTACAGCAACAGTGAAACCTTCCTGACTTTGACTCTTGATCAAATATCAACCTCTAAAACCTCTGTGAACTGATTAGAAAAAGAGAAATAAAATAAAATAAAATCAGTGTAATCATTTCAATCCTTTAAAAATACCTTGGTACTTCAACATGAGGGATATTCATGCTAAAAGCAAAGCTTTTATTTTGATGATATTTGTAAAAACAAACTTTTAGGCAACTCCAAATCCATCCTTTTTTGCAAGCTAATGCATTCAAAAAATTGCCCCTCTGGTCAGAATAGTTTGAGTAACGCTTTTTAATCCCCCAAAATGTTGTGTTGTCATAACATTCCTGACCAGGTGACCCAGAAGCATTTGAATGGTGGATGAGCTGGAAGAGAGCTCCTTAACTTTGCCAGTCTTTCTAGCGTGAGATCTATCAGCAACCAGCTCTATTGGCACAGCTCAGTGCCACAGGTTAGTAGGTGTATGTCACACAGGGAATGCAGTGGCTCTTAAAACCGAGTAGCTAGATGATAGGCTTTTCTTTTCTGCTATAAAGCACAGCTCTGGTGGAGATAGAAATTTAAATGATAGGGTAAAATTTCAGGGGAAAAAAAGTCCTTTGTTTTTTTCATTCACAGTAAGTATTTTCCCACCACGTTTTATGTCATTTTGACGTTTACCAATCTGTCTACAGTGGAGGTCCCTAAGTGGTAGGAAAACCAGCATTAAATCAGGGGGGTTTTGAGCACAAAGACTATTAATTTATAAGATGCATAATTAATAGAGATTAATACCTCCAGGCCATGATTCAGATCTTAGAGCCTTTGAATAATTCTTTTGCCCTTTCTTAATTGACCCCAGCAGAAAGTTAAGAGTACGTGTGCCTAGTCTGAACATATCAGTTCAAATGAATTAAAGCTGGGCAGGAAGAGCATGGGTCCGAATACCCAGAGTATGCAGTAGAAAAGCTTTTGAAAGCAGTAACTGCAGGTGCTTCTTGGCTGAGCTGGGAAACTATTTTTCTTCATTTTTTGTACTCTACATGTCGTGTGTGGGGTTTGTTATTGTTCCTTGTGTGCTGACTACTGCTACAAGGTAACACAGTCTAAAGAATAAAAGCAATCAAACAGCATTCTTTTGGATATCTGAAAGTTAAACTCTTCTTGATTCATCGAAAACAGCTTATTATGTTTCTGTTTGGGAAATCTCTGAGTAAATTCTTTAGTTTTTGGACTAGTAGTGCAGAATATATTATTTGCACATAAAACATCTCTGGGCCTCTTCCTTCAGTTCTGCCCTACAACTGGTTTAAATCAGTGGAGTTACTTGAACAAGGACTTACTGCTGGGCTCTGAGATATAATTAGTAGGATCTGAGTTCCTAGGCCACTTAGACCTCTTTTAGAAAATACCTCCCTTTGTCTTTAGTTATGAGAAAGAGGTAATCATCTTCTATCCATAAAATTTTTATTTTTTTTTCTAAAGAGACATGCCCATACAAGGCAGACATCAATCATGGCGTAAGGCTGGTGAGGAAGATAATTCTGTCTTCTTTTTGCAAGAGGAAGGAGTTAATGAGCAGTTGGCATAACTAGGGTTACAGGGAAACGAGGGAATGAATAATCAAACACATTGTGTTGAAGCACCTTGAAGGCAGTAACCTGTTAAGTAACAGCTAACATAAATTGTCAAATGAGCCCAGTATTTCCTCACACCAGAGTCCTCTGACATAGAAGGGAAGCCTCCCCTGGTTTTTTGTCATTTCATGAAGATGGATATCCACCTGGCTGGCAGTTCTGCAGAAAAGAGCCTAGGAACTAGAATGGACCCCAAAATGAGCATGTCTTCTCGATGTTAAACTTCTGCCAAAAATATTTTTAAAAAAGCAAACACTGTATCAGGATGTATAAACATGAGTATTATATGTAAACCAGCTGCTCTGCTGAATACTGGTCTCAGCTGGAGCATTACTGCATCCAATTAGAGGCACCATATTTCCAGAAGTTTGTGGACCAAAAGAAAGGGAGGGCAAAGCAGAGCAAAAAGATTGATCAGAAACCCAGAAAACGTGGCTTTAAAGACAGAATTAGGATGGTGGAGTACAAGGAACAGAAAACTGAGGGGTAGATGTAAGTCTTCAAATGCGTAAAAGGCTGCTGCAAAGGTGAGATTTACAAAATGTTCTCTAGGCATTATTTAGGACTTTGATCCATTGATCTTTAGGGTGAGAAATAGCATTCTAAAATGCAACTAGGAAGATTTAGGTTAGACATGAGAAGAGATTTTCTATCAATAAGGATAATTACATGGCGGAAGAGATTTCTAAGGGGAGCTAAGGAGTCTCAGTTGTTAGAAGTTTTTAAGAAAACATTAGACAAACATCTGCCAGGAACGGTTTAGGTATAGTCGATTCTGCCTTTAGACTAGTTGACCTCTCTACTAACTCTGTGATCACGACTGTTTATCCTGAGTGATTTGTAAGATACTGGTTTAAAGGTGATAAGGTCAAATGTGGTGGATATATTGATTTCCCACTGTCACTGGCTAAGCTGGGTGCTGGTCGGGGAAATGATGAGCTAAATTTACCAGCAGCCAGAGAAGACAGTGGAAGAGGGCAGAGTCTGAGATGAGTACTAGGGGTAATTTCCTTTTCCTCTCTTGACCTCTGGTTTGAACTTAGCTGATGGACTTGCCATCTGTACCTGCTTCTTAAAGGAGCATGCTTTCACCCGTGTGCTGTAAGAAATGGCATTTCCAAGTTCAGAACTGATCACTTCAAGTGGGAAAAAAGAAGTAGGGTAAGAGAGCATTTTGATAAGTAAGAATGTAGTAGGGCAATAGCTGTTACAGGTCCAAATTTCAGTAAGACAGAACAGAGAGAGACAGAAAGAAGTAGTTCACTATCAAAGCAATTTAAGTTATAACAGAAGGTCATTTGAACCTTGGTGGAAGTGGGAACAAGCTGAATTTGGGATCTGCAGCCAAAGAGACAAAGCTGACATCTTACCATCCAAATTATGAGACGTTGTACCATATGGTCAAACAGTATATTTAAACTGCCCTCATTGCCCGAATATAAGAACCCTCCAGTAATGCATTAAGTTGGGTGATTTATATCTGCCAGAGGGGTTTGTTCTTTTGATCATTCCTTTTCCTGAGGGGCACTGTACTGTTCTGGTTTAGGAGTTTTTTAAATGGTATGACTGATTAAAAAAATGTTCCCCAACACATGACTTTGATATTCATGTTTCATTCCCAGGAAATCTTAAGGATTTATCAGTCCAGCCGTGTGAAGCTAGTGAATTTTCACTTGGCTAGTTTTCTTATTTTATTTTGAATGATTCTGTGGCTACACAGAGTCTACCTTAACTCCAAAAATCACAGTTTGGGGGTCAGAAATGTGGAGTCTCCTTTCAAATACATCATGACCAGCAGTACTTACTAGTTAATATAGTATCTAAATGAGCAAAAAAGCTAAGAAAGGTAAGAAAATAATTTTCCCTTTGTTAGGAACTTTTTTTTTTTTTGATATACAAAAGCTAGTGCATTTTCCCCCACTCATCTCTTAAAGAAACAATGCTGATGTTCTGTCGCTTACGGGTTGTCTCTTTACATGGCAGATGAACAGTTTCTGTGGAGCTACGCAAGCTGATGTCAGTTGAAAACTTTTAATATGTGATCAGAGAAGTTCAGTCATTTCTGGTCTTCAAGACCTTCCTAGAGGAAGGACTTCAAAATTGAGTCCAAATAGTCTTTCAAAAATGTGGGTTGCTACTGACTTCACACGGACTTAATCTCTTGCCTAATAACAACCAAAGATAGGGTTCATTGAATTACTCTTACAGCAATAATTCCAGGAGGTCTTTCATATCAGGTCTAAATATTAAGTACCAGGCGTTGCTGAAAGACAAATTTTGGCAGATTTCTATTAATTACTGTGTGATTAATGATTTCTGGCATGTTTTATGTCCATCGCAAGATGTTTACAAATATTGCTTTTCACCCATCATTCAAACTTCACTTTTGTCAAAAAACAAATTGGCTGAATTAGCTGCCGTTACCTTATTTCCCTTTACTTCATACACACACTGCACGTCGTCTAAAGACCTCTTATTTTTCCTCAGGTTTTCAGAATTCATACACTTGGATTCTGATGCTCCTGCTGGTTTAAAGAAGAAATGCAACACTAATAAATTATAATAAATTGTCAGTCTCAACGGGTCTGTGACCTTCAATCAGTAGGGGGTTATGTGCAACACTTCATTTCCCCTTCTTTTAGCTCTGGTTGTTTCCCTTGCTGTTAGGCAGTTTCCTTGATTTATGGGTGGGCCACCAGCAGGACATCTCACCTGCAAAAATAGTTCACACTGTGTTGTTTATTGTACTAAGTAGGCTTCATGCTGGCTGAGGGTTTTTACAAGGGAAAGGAGCTGCTGTCAGTCTTTCCATCATCTGAGCAAAGCTTGCTCCAAAGTTCTCTCAAATTTCTACATGAAGCCTAGGAACAAGAAGCCAGAGTGAGCTATTGGCCCTTCTTGTGTGTGTCAGTCTCTTTTGGCTTTTTTGACTAGAAGTTCAACAGAAGATGAGATCAAAACTAATGAAAAACAGGGATAAAATTAAAAAAAAAATCCACTCTTAATTTAGAGCAAATATTGAATGCTGCCTGCGTAATTTTCAATATCTGATTTTCCCCCATCTTAAATTATTACCTGCTGTGTGACACATTGTCATTTCTTCTATTTAAAACAAAAGGTTTTGATTTGCTGAAGGAAAAAAACCCCAACCGTTATTGTTCCAGTGTTGTAATTTTAGTGCAAATACAGGACAGAAACATTAGTTACACATTTAGCTTCCAAAATACAAACTAGGAGGCAAGAAAAGCAACCAATAAGTCAGCAGAGTTACCTGCATGTTATGTTTTTTTTTCTGTCTTCATATTTATGAGATTTTCTAAGCCAAGAATATTCCATGTTTTCCCCGGGCAACATCGAAGTAAAGAAAGGAAGTAAAGACACTGGGAATATATACTGATTTTGCATATATATACATTGTCAAGTTCTGTAATAGGACATTATTGTCCTGTTACAGTCCACTGTGTCACTCCAAAATTGGTAAAAAGTTCCAGACATTGTCAACACTTTTGGAGGGGTGCTTGCTAATGATGGCAAATAAATCATCATATATAGTCCAGAAATACTCCTTTTCCACTCTGCTCCTCTTTAGCTGCTGTGAGCTGCTGTGGTGAGAAGTCACTGGGTGGCTATTGGGTGGCATGGTCAGTTTTGTTGTATCACCAAGGCTGGACTATTACAACGCTTTCCATATTATAGAACCTTTATCAGCCGCTTACCTGAACAAGACCGAATTCTTGGTTGAGCCAGTAGGAAATGCACAACTGTGTAGTGCTTCCTGAGCATCGCCTCAAATGCAGTTAGGATGTGTCATGATGGCCCTTTTTTGTTGCTGTTTACTATTTATTCATTTTCTTTACAAGTCTCCAGGTGTTTCCAGTCATTGACAAATCTTGCTGCTGCATTTCCGGTGCTGTGTTTGGTTCCATGTAGTTGAATCAAAAATCGTAGACACTTTTTTTTTATTATTTGTATGGGCATTTTAGGTTTTTGAGAGTGTAGTTATGGTTCAAACAAACAAGCGGCACAGCAGAGAGAAAATAATTTCTTCTCAGACCATCAGAAAAGTTGGCTGGGTTGTGGAGTATCCTAAGAAGACATTGTACATGAAATCATGTTGCTTATCTTATTAAACTAGGATGAACTGGTGTATTAGCAAACACACTGTGATGCCACCAGACAACATTTTTGAAGTTAAAAGCACGGGTCAGAACTGAAAACTCTAAAGATGAAGAATTAGTGTTAGATATGTATGCTGTAGGCACTATGAAGAAAATGAATAATATCCTGCTTTCCTAGTTCATAATGTTTTTGTATATCTCCTGATTGTGCTTCCTTTGCTAAAACACATACAATGTCTTTCACCTCGAGAGTTTTTTTGCAGTTCTTTGGAAAAAGCTCTAGTCACAAGCAGAACACGCCTGTCATCTATATCTATCTATCTATCTACCCTCCTACCTACCTACCATACAACTTTGCTGAGGAGAATGGAGTCTTGCTGTGAGTGTATTTAAACCTACTTAAAAATTGTCGTATTAACTACCTTGTACAAAAATACTGTGTTCATGAAAGAATGTGTTCTTTTAAACACCATTTACAAATCAACATTTTTTTCAGAAAAAATGAAGTAAGAATGTAAAAACTACTACCTCCTATTTCTTTGTCCAAGTATTTGCTTTCAAATGCATACATTTTTGATATGCTGAATTATAACACCATTTTTAGAAATCCGAGTGGAGAATGATACTTCCCTAATGTGATTAGTCAGTTCCCCAGTGTTAAACGTGTGAGATTTTATCATTTATCCTGGAAAGAATGCAGTCAGAAACCTGATTGTAGATTACTACAGAACCATGGGTTTCAAACAATTTTCATCAAGAGACACCCTAGGAAAATGGTGTGTCTGAATTCACCTTTTTTCAACGTGAAAAATGAAGCTGACTGATGTTAGTCAGTTTTTTTTTTTTTTAAATTTCTTACATCTCTCAGAAGTAGTCAATAGACCACAGGGATGATCAGGTCACTTCTTCAGAAATATTTATTAGCCTGAGTAGAAATTGTCCACTTGACAAATTAAGATACAGTTGTCTCTGTTCCCAAACAAGATTAGATAATAGTAACTTATGAATAAAATTCTGCTGGTTTAGGTCCCTCCACTGATGCAAAGATAAGTACCAACTGCCTGTGATACATTTTGTTGAATGTAAATTAAACATAAAGTGAAATAAATCTTTAAGGCTATGCTTTCTGGGTTAGCCTGGGTGAATAAACATGTCATGCGTTGCATAGACTTCAGTTTCAAGAGATCTGACTCAAAATACAATCTGACTCAACAATACATTTGCTGACCTGATCTCGAAGGCCAAGGGATTTTCCAGTTCACAGAACCTCCTTGCAGCTTGGGCTGCTCTGCTCAACCTAGGAGACATTGACAAAGACATACAGGGAGCTCCCACATCACCTGCATGCACTACGCCTGGCTCTGCCATGTAATGACTACAGCTACACTGCTCTCATTTTTCTGAATTGTTGATTTGAAGGTACACAGTCAAAATATCCAAAGAATTTGATAGTCCTTAGAAAGAGTGAACGTTGCTTGCCAAGATTAAGCATGATTTATGGTAATGTTTACTAAAACTTTGACTCCACATTGTGTGAAACTCTTCAGCAGGTCTGTGTGATATATGTGTGTTGAAAAATATGTATGGTTTAAACCACACCTTAGTTTTAAATTCTGATGCATCTGCACATCTCTGTTCATGACTAAAAGGAATAAGCAAAACAGGGTCTGTCTGGATATTCAAGGAGATGGCAAAGTGAATATTTCTTGATGGATGTTGGAGGTTGGTATTTAATTCCTTGAACACTGCCTTCTTCTGACCTGTCTTGCAGAGATGTTGATCTTTTCTTCTACCACTCTTCCTCTCATACCCAAGTAACCCATGTAGACCTTAGTATGTAAAGTGATTTTCCTTGTCCCTTCCATTGAGGAGACCATGCCTGTCTTAGAAACTTTCTAGAGGTTTCCGTAGTATCGAGTGCGTTTTGTATCCCTTTTCAGAGCTACTTACCCAATGTTGGGTTTTAATATATCTGTCCACCGGTCTTCCTAATATTGAAGATCAATTTATTCACTTCTGTTCTTGATCATCACCATGGCTCATATCATGGTGCTGGTCACATAGGTTTTCTTCCACAAATATATCTGCAAAGTTGTTAATCTACTTTCATCCAAATCCCTTTCTGATGATCTCTGCTGGATGCTATGAGTAATCAGCCAGAGATGCCAGACAGACGGTTGTAGATTGTTCATTTCCAAAAGGAAAACATGAAATGTAAGGGAAAAGAAATACCCTGATAACTCCTCTTCTTCTCTTTTATTGAACCTGTATGTTTTCTTGGCATCAAGTAAAATTTGAATTGGATTTATATGATATAAATAAAAACAAAAAAATCACTTTAACCAACTGTATAAAAAAAATTATATTAAGTTGTGGTTTGATTTGCCTGCTGACTTCTTATATTTCAGTTCTTATATTTGTTGTTCACTCTTAAAATTCAAGGTGTTTTTTTCCCAGTGAAATAGAATAGAATAGCTCAGTTGGAAGGGACCTGCAACAATTATCTAGTCCAACTGCCTGACCACTTCAGAGCTGATCAAAAGTTAAAGCACGTTAAGGGCATTGTCCAAATGCCTCTTAAACACTGACAGGCTTGGGATGATCATGAAATCATAGAATTTTCAATTCTTGATGAAGTAAGGTGGGGAGCCAGCAGAACTGCCACCTTGGATTTCTGAAGGGCAGACTTTAGCCTGTTTAGGAGCATGGTCGAGAGTGTCCCTTGGGAGGCAGTTTTGAAGAGCAAAGGTGCCCAGGAAGGCTGGGCATACTTCAAGCAGGTGCTCTTAGAAGCAAAGGAGAAGGCCATCCCCGTGTCTCGAAAAACGAGCAGACGGGGAAGACGAACAGCCTGGCTAAATAGAGAGCTTTGACTGGACCTCAGGAGAAAAAGGAAAGTTTACATTCTCTGGAAAAGGGGGTTGGCAACTTATGAGGACTATCAAGATATAACAAAGCTATGTAGGGGGAAAATGAGAAGGGCCAAAGCTCAATCAGAACTCAGCTTGGCCACAAAGACAGTAAGAAGAGATTCTTTCAGTATATCAATAGAAAAAGGAAGACTAGGGAAAATATAGGCCCACTGATGAATGAGACAGGTGCCCTAGTGGTGGAAGACACAGGGAAGGCAGAGTTACTGAATGCCTTCTTTGGTCTTCACTGCTAAAGCTGTCCCTCACGAATCCCATACACTGGAGGCAAGGGGAAAGGTCTGGAGAGAGGAATATTTTCCCTTAGCTGAGGAGGACCGTGTCAGAGACCACTTGGCCAAGCTGGACATTCATAAGTCCATGGGCCCTGATGGGATGCACCTGCGAGTGCTGAGAGAGCTGGCAGATGTTATTGCTAGACCACTCTCCATCATCTTTGAAAGGTCATGGAGAACAGGAGAGATGTCTGAGGACTGGAGGAAGGCTGACATCACTCCGATCTTCAAAAAAGGCAAGAAGGAGGACCCAGGGAACTACAGACCGGTTAGTCTCACCTCTGTCCCTGGGAAGGTAATGGAGAGACTCATTCCGGATGTCATCTCCAAACACGTTGAGGAACAGGAAGTTATTGGAAGTGGTCAACATGGATTTACCAAGGGTAAATCATGCTTGACCAATCTGATAGCTTTCTATGATGTTATAAGTGGTTGGCTGGATGAGAGGAGAGTCGTAGATGTCATCTACCTTGACTTCAGCAAGGCTTTTGACACTGTCTCACATAACATCCTGTCGTGGTTTAGACCAAATCCACCACTGGGGACCCGAGGGACCCCAGACGGGACCGACAGATTCTCCCCTCTACCCCTCTCAAACCAGGACACATCCTCATTAGGAAGCTGAGGAAGTATGGGTTAGATGAGGTGACAGTGAGGTGGATTGAGAGTTGGCTGCGGGACAGAACTCAGAGGGTTGTGATCAGCGGCACAGAGTCTAGTTGGAGGCCTGTAACCAGTGGTGTCCCCAAGGGGTCAATACTTGGTCCAATTTTGTTTAATATATTCCTTAACGACCTGGATGAGGGGACAGAGTGTATCGTCAGAAAGTTTGCTGATGATACCAAACTGGGTGGGGTGGCTGACACCCCAGAAGGCCGTGCTGCCATCCAGCGTGACCTGGACAGGCTGGAGAGCTGGGCAGAGAAGAACCTAATGAGGTTCAACAAAACCAAGTGCAAGGTCCTGCACCTGGGGAGGAAGAATGCAAAGCACCAGTATAGGTTAGGGGCAGACCTGCTGGGAAGTAGTTCTGACGAGAAGGATCTGGGGGTCGTGGTAGACAGTAAATTATCCATGGCCCAGCAATGTGCCCTTGTCGCCAAAAAGGCCAATGGAATCCTGGGCTGCATAGGGAAGAGTGTGGCCAGTAGGTCGAGGGAGGTCATTCTCCCCCTCTACTCTGCACTGGTGAGGCCACAACTGGAATACTGTGTCCAGTTTGGGCTCCCCAGTTCAAGAGGGACAGGGAACTGCTGGAGCGAGTCCAGCGAAGGGCAACTAAGATGATTAAGGGATTGGAGCATCTCCCTTCTGAGGAAAGGCTGAGAGAGCTGGGACTCTTTAGCCTGGAGAAGAGAAGGCTGAGGGGAGACCTTATTATGGCATACAAGTATCTAAAGGGTGGGTTGAAGGAGGATGGAGCCAGGCTCTTTTCAATGGTTCCCAGTGACAGGACGAGGGGCAATGGGCACAAGTTAGAACATAGGAAGTTCCGTTCAAATACACGGAAAAACTTCTTTACGGTGAGGGTGACAGAGCACTGGCACAGGCTGCCCAGGGAGGTTGTGGAGTCCCCTTCTCTGGAGATTTTCAAGACCCGCCTGGATGCAGTCCTGAGTAATGTGCTCTGGGCAATCCTGCTTTAGCAGGGGAGTTGGACTAGATGATCATTAGAGGTCCCTTCCAACTCTGAAGATTCCGTGATTCCTTGGTTCCGTGATTGACCACCTCTCTAAGAAGCCTGTTCCGGTGTTTGAGTGGGAAGTAAGCCTGTTCCAGTGATAGTTATCTATGCGTGTCCGGCACCTGTTCACAGGGACAAGGAAAACTAACAATATGGCATTGGCATAACTACACTTGCCATTAACATCCCTCTGCTTGGCTTATTCTGAACTCCAGTGAGAACAAGTGTGTGCTTGTGTAACTCCAAAAGCCGTATATGTGATATGAAGGGAAGGAACACTAAGCAATCCAGTTAGTAATTAACACTTCACTTTCATCACCTCTGAAACTCAGTGGGTCTAGTTCTTTGGAAATTTGACTGAAATTGCCTTCCTTCATGTTTTTAATTTCTGCTGAATAGTCAGTTTTCTAAGAATGCTGAGTGGATTTTCTTTTTTATTATTGTTAAAGATACTTGTCACTTTTGAGCTACGTATTCTAAAGTGTTTTGGAAAGGAAGTTAATATCATTACCCTTACTGAAAATCATTTTCTTTTGGCTGTCTTTCCTCCAGCCCCCCTTAAGAATATTTGGCTCATAATGTTTAATATTTTACATAATATTTTACTTATTTTCCTCTTGGCACTGAAACAACAGGGTCAAGTAGGAAATCTGGAATATGTTCCACATTTTTCCCTTCTGTCTGTGATCAGCAAGCTGTAAGAGATGAAAGGGATTGTGACTTGAATGCTTCCTTTCTGTATTTTTTTTTGAACCCTGAAACTAGTTCTGTATTCTTTTTCATTCATTCATTTTTCTGCTATTAGCATAAATAAAAATTATTGGAAAAAATGGCAATTGTCTTCCAAAACCTGATCATTGTTTTAGTGATTAAAAAAAATTGACACTGATTCACAGGAAAAAGCAAGATTGATCTTTTCATAGAAGTGTAATAGGCATATTTTGACAGTGTGAACTGTGCATCTTATGTGCCATAATATTACAAGTGTATCTTAGCAGAGCAGTGTGTAGAGCTAGACTCTTTCTTGAATTTTTCTTGAATTCTTCCCTCCTGTATTCAGATTTCATATATTAATGTGGTCAATTAATTAAATCAATACATATATTAGTGTTGTAACTATCAAGAAAAAAAGACACAGACTGGAAGAATTATAATTTAAGTTTCATATTGCATAGCTGTAGCTATATGGCAAGTACCAAACTGTGATCAGACAGATGCATACATAAATCAGATAAATGCCTGAATCTACAGAGACCTTATTAAATAAATATACAACATATATCATGAACTGGATGTAAGTGGTTTGCAAATTAATTTTTTAATTCAAACAAGAATGCTTGCTTCAGAAATATAAAATACTCTGGAATCCAAATATATTACATAAAAAAATATTAAAATATGACTGAACCCTGGAGAAGGAACACTAAATGCACAACACATTTAGAATGCACTAAAACAATTTCGTTACCTTTTGTATTTTTCACAGTGTGTGATATTGAATTTTCTTGGTGTTTTGTTTTTTTTTTTCCCATTCCCTTTCCTTATTTGCATATTAAATAAACCAGGAAAAGGCAATTCAAATACTTTTTCCATTGTCTTACAACTGAAACTCCAAGAGCTCCTTTTTAATCCTCTCCCTTACTTCAGAATAAACATATCATTTCCCTAAAATTGCTCAGAGATAAGACCATGTGTATCTGCAGCCTGCCTGGCAATGTGCCATCTCCAGCATAACGCTGTGCAAAGGTCTGCATTGGTATTTGTCAGTCATTTCTTGGCAATTTATAACTGAGCTGAAGTCCTTCCTCCTCCCCTCCCCCATTCCCACTACTGCAGGAATTTGTGATGAATAGGATGGAAAATCCACAGCATGCGTATTAGTTAACAGGAGGCTGTGACTACAGTTTAAATCTGAACAGAAATCGAGAGGCCTCAGAGGAATTAAAGGGGTTTTAATTCATTTAAACTGACCAGCCCTGGTTTAACTACTCTACAACTGCAAGCCTTTATCATCTAGGATATCTATTGCACTCTACTAAGCATGAGAAAATATACATATTTTTCTTCTTTACAGCAAAATTATTAGCCTCCTTATTCACCTATATGTCAGGCCCTTTTGAGTTACAAAACCTACAACTACATAATTCAGCTGAGGTTTAAAAGCAGAAAATATCTATTGAGAAACCATGGAAAGTTATTATGCAGATACCGTGAAATATGCTGGCTGTGTCTGACCAAAGAGCCAAAACTAAACATTACGTAAATCAAGTCCTATAAGACTTGGACTGAGTACTGTCTCATACTGAGTGCTTCCCCCTAAGCCAAAGACATTTTCAGTAGAAGACTGCCTGGACATCTACTCTGTGGAGCAGGTGCCTTTGGCAGTGCAGAGTGCTCTCCCAGTTCCTCAGATGTTCGGCTCTAAGAAGGTGGTGGTTTACCTTGTGGGTCCTTTCCGGGAAAGAGGGAGAGATGCTGTGTTTCTAGGTCTTCCTCTCAGCAAGAGGAAAAGCGTTGTGAGCAAAGGCTGGGACGTTCCCCTGACCCTCTGAGACCATGTCAGGATACTGAAAAGACAAAATATAGTTTGGTGAACCTATAACTAGACATTTGTTTTTCATTATAGCATATAAATTTTAATCTAAAACCAAGTTAATAAAATCTACAAACAAACATGACTTAAGGCTTGAAAGGCTTTCTAGGCATTATATGTGCTTTAACACAGAAAACAAAGTTTGGCAAAGACAACAGACACAAAACACAAATGAGAAACCCAAAGACTAGTACCAACTACTCTTCAAGTTCATGTTTTTTACAGCCCTGTGAGTGGATAATAGCCAGGTCATTTGCAGTCCTTTAGCAGTCTGGTCTCAAATACCTCTGTGTAGAATTGAAACAACAGTGATTATGGGAAACCTTATGATGAAGTATGCAAAACTCAGAATGTATAGTCCTGCATGTATTTGGCTAACTGAATTTTAAACCCTCTTCATGGTTTAAAGAAATACTTTTTCCTTCTGTGACAAGATGACACGCCTAGTGGATGAGGAAAAGGCTGTGGATATTGTCAACCTAGACTTTAGTAAAGCCTTTGATACTATTTCCGACAGCATACTCCTGGAGAAACTCACTGCACATGGCTTGGACGGGTGTGCACTTCGCTGGGTAAAAAACTGGCTGGATGGGCAGGCCCAGAGAATTTTGGTGAATGGAGTTAAATCCAGTTGGAGGCCAGTAACAACAGGTGTTCCCCAGGGCTCAGTATTGGGGCCTGTTGTCTTTAATATCTTTTTCAATGATCTGGATGAGGGGATCAAGTGCACTCTCAATAAGTTTGCAGATGACACCAAGTTGCGCGGGAGTGTTGATCTGCTGGAGGGTAGAAAAGCTGTACAGAAGGATCTGGATAGGCTGGACTGATGGGCCAAGTCCAACTGCATGAGGTTCAACAAGGCCAAGTGCCAGATCCCGCACCTGGGTCACAACAACCCCAAGCAGTGTCACAGGCTTGGGGAAGAGCGGCTGGAAAGCTGTCTGGCAGAAAAGGACCTAGGAGTGTTGGTCAACAGATGGCTGAATATGAGCCAGCAGTGTGCCCAGGTGGCCAAGAAGGCCAAGAGCATCCTGGCCTGTATCAGGAATACTGTGGCCAGCGGGACTAGGGAAGTGATCATCCCCCCGTACTCAGTACTGGTGAGGCCACACCTCAAGTAATGTGTTCAGTTTTGGGCCCCTCACTAAAAGAAGGACATTGAGGTGCTGGAGTGCATCCAGAGAAGGGCAACGAAGCTGGTGAAGGGTCTAGAGAACAAGTCTTATGAGGAGCAGCTGAGGGAACTGGGGTTGCTCAGCCTGGAGAAAAGGAGGCTGCGGGGAGACCATATTGCTCTCCACAACTACCTGAAAGGAGGTTGTAGCAAGGTGAGGGTCAGTCTCTTCTCCCAAGTAACAAGCGATAGGACAAGAGGAAATGGCCTCAAGTTGCATCAGGGAAGTTTTAGATTGGATATTAGGAAAAATTTCTTCACTGAAAGGGTTATCAAGCATTGGAACAGGCTGTCCAGAGAAGTGGTTGAGTCACCATCCCTGAAAGTATTTAAGATGTGTAGATGTGGTGTTTAGGGACATGGTTAGCGGTGGGCTTGCCAGTGCTAGGTTAATGGTTGGATTTGATGATCTTAAAGGTCTTTTTCAACCTAAATGATTCTACAGTTCTGCGATTTTTAGGGGTATTTACAGGATTTGGAAAGATAAAGCCATTAGGTCTGTTATCACAACTGTAGCGTCACAGAAGACTGTTTTGCTCTTTCAGGAGCAAGGTCCGACTACAAATATCAAACAAAATCAATTCAGGCTGTCAGGATTCTGGGGTTCTGCATCAGTGATGGATGGCTCCTGACTGCTGGTATTCACAAGTGTATTTTTTCTTCAGGCTTGGCTGTTTTAGTTCTATATTCCCAAATGCTATGGGGTATTTTATATCCCTTTGTAGCTTGCAGCAAGACAAATAAATATCTTGAATTGGAAGTTGACCAAGTTCCTTGATTACGCTACAGTGAGGAAAGGAGCTTTCAAGCTATCTAATCTATATAGCTAATGTATGTCTAAAGTACTTCTCACATTTAGTATTTTTCTTGAACTGGCAGCTGACCAACTTCCCTAACAGTGTCTTTATACCAAAAAAAAAAAAAAAAAGAAGACTTATCTTCATTATGTCTAAGGAATTTAAATATTATTATTTGCTAAGTACTACAAAAGCTGAAGATTTATTAACAGCCCTAGTGCCAGAGCAGCTGCTGCTGGACATACAATATTAATGCACTTATGTCACTTCAGAGTAGAACTCTACCTCCGCATTTCATCATTGGGCTGAATGTGGCAAAGCTATCCACGCAGACTTTGCTAACAGCATAATATGTCTACAGGAAGCTGGAAAGATCTCTTCTCACTGGGAGCACAGGGATAAGCTGTGGCAAATTTTTGACTGCAGTTTCTTCACTACTGGTATTCAGTCTCCAGTGTATGCAAAGCAACACAATAACTCATGGGCCAGTGCCTCCAACCCTGTTACTACTCATTGTCACTAGTTTCAGTCATCAGTGAATGCTCATTTAACCAAAAGTGCTGTGTATTTAATGCACATCTGTCTCTACTCACCTGTCCTTAGAATTTTTTCTCTCCAGGATGAGTATGACACAGGAAGAAGATGAAGAAAACTACAGTAAGGCAAAGCCTTCTTAGTGAAAAAGTATCTACAGCATTTTTGTAGCTCTGCACATCTAAATATTGTGCAATAGTCTGTTTTCAAGCAGTAGGAATAGGAAGATCAGTTAGAGCTATCTATTGCCATCTTTGAGAACATCTTTTGTTTCTTCTACAAGTAATATTTCATTGTGAATATAAAGATCATTCAGCCAAATTCATTAGCATATTTCTTAATAGTCTGTCCCACTTTTTTTCAGAGATAATAACAGACTACATATTATGTGTTTGCACCAGACTTTTATCACTGATATTGGTAGAAAAGGTACATAATTGTAGAGATCATATATAGGCCTGCCAGCATGGGTTTTCCCTAGAGCTTTACCCATGTAAAAAGCATAGGGTACAAACCAACTTAAAACAACAAGATTAATTATAAATAACAGAATAGGAAGTCCTTTAACCACTTGCTAGGAATGCAATGTGAATAAACATTTATACAGTATCATCTGTTCAAAAATATATTATCAGTGTTGCAGTTGGATGAATGGAATAAAATGTTTAAGAATAACAATGAACCTTTAAATGATTTAGCTTTGTCTGTTTGTCTTGTTGAATATTATTGCAAATGATCCTGTCAAATCTGTGGCCAGGAATATTTCTAAAACAGTAACTGCTTACTCCAGTCAATAGAGTAGGTACTATCTGTTGTATTTCCGAAAATGAACATCATAAGAAAGCTCTAAATTGCATAAGGACATTCTGTTGCAAGATAATTGTCAGATTACGTGAATCCAACTGCAACTATTTGGACATTAGAAATGCAATAACAACTGTTTCATAGCAAAAGTTTGAAAGGGTCACAGCATTACGGCATTTCTGTGACTAATAATCACTCTTAGCTGGAGAGAAATTCCATTAAATCAGTGGTAAAATCATTGTAATAGAAAACATACATTTTCATTTGAATCAGTGTGAACATGATTAGGAGGCTCAAGTCAGTATTAGTTTATACTTACTTGCATGTCAAATCAGAGCATTACATAATTACTTGCTTATGCTCTTTTGTGCATGTTTGCCTACACAGGCAGTAAATTTACTCTGCCTTCCCTTATAATAAATTCAACCTTGTTGTATTAAGTTCTTTGGGTAACAAAAATAGATTAGATTTATATCTATTCCCTCTACAAAGCAACACAGAAATTCCTAAAAATGCTGTCTTCTTGAAAACCAGGCACTGGAAATTTCTGTCAGAACTTTTATGTGACATTGTTTATTTTTATTATAATTTTTACTGAAAAGTTTGGCTTTTATAGAAATGTTTCTTTTTCATTGGAAAAATAAATTACAGACTCATAGAATCACAGAAGAGCTGAAGTTGGAAGATCTCTGGAGATCTGTAGTCGAAGCCCCCTGCTCCAAAGAAGGGTCAGTTACAGCAAGTTGCTCACAGCTGTGTCCAGTTGGGTTTTGAATATCTCCAAGGATGGAGACTCCACAACTTTTCTGGACAACCTGTGCCAGGGCTTGGACACCTTCACTGTAGAAAAGCTTTTTCCTATGTTTAAATGGAATTGCAGTTTGTGCTCATTGACTCTTCTCCTGTCACTGGGCTACACCGGGCAGAGTCTGTCTCTGTCTTTCTCATCCCCCACCTGCAATCAGGCTTTTGCACACATTGATCAGATCCCCACAAGCCTTCTATGCTCCAGGCTGAACAATCCCATCTCTCTCAGCCTTTTCTCACATGACAGATGCTCCCTCCCTTCTTCATCATTGTTGCCACCCAGTAGGTTCATGGCTGTCTTTTACCAAGGAGCCCAGAACTAGATCCCTGGGTTCTCTGCAGAGGTCTTTCCCAGTTGGCTAGCCACCAGTGTTTACTAAAGCACTGTGAGAAATGAAATGTTTTCATTGACTATTCAACCTGCAGCAGATTTGGAAATGTTATTCTAACATGTCTTCCTGTTCAAATGCGCTGGTCAGAACTTACGATGGGCATAAACTGCTATGGACAGCTTGAAAATGAAAATATATGAAAATTAAACTGAAAATAAGTTAAAAGAACTGCTCAAGTAAACCACGTCCATAAAAACATTAGCTGTTGGTCTCATATATCTTCTTCACATGTAACCTACAAAAATGATTTGAAGCTGGGTTGTCAAAAAGGTTTGTGGTGATAAAAAAACAGTGGTGTGGCTTTACCCTTATTTTCTTCTTTAGGCCAGAAAAATATTAATTTTCTAGTAAGTTTTGATTAATAACCAGAAGTTGCACATGGCAACTATTAGTTGTGCTATGCCGGAGTCTCAGAAATAGAGACTTAGATTCATCTTGTCCATCTTTACAGGGGATTGGACACATGCACCCCAGGGTCCCTTTGTAATCAGCGAAGGGAGATAGGCTGCAACTGTTTATTGCCCTCTTAAATAAAACAGATAAAATAAAAACTGAGATGTCAATTTAGAATTCTTGGAGTCAGTATTAGAAAATGCCTAACTTGTTTTCTGGCTTAAAGAAAAAAAATATTTTATTTCCTCGGATGTACATTTATGCATTTGGTAATGTTCATATTTAGGTAGACAAATCCGACTTCAACTGTTGGAGTAAAATTCACACTCTTTAGGTGGACATATTTTCTTCACAAACTGGGGACTCATAATGGCCAAAAGGAACAGCTATCATGACTTAGTGTGAGGGCAGTCTGTTCTGTTGTGCTTCCTGCAACAGGCTTCACTCATGTCTGTAGTATCTAAAGTACCACTGACTAAAGAGTGTGGTGGCACCACATGCTCCTATCCTCCCTGCTGAATTCAATCCTTTTTATTTCGGGCATGCTCATACCAGACCTTGGGAACAAAAATCCAAGCTTAGGTTTACTGGCACATAAACAGATTTACACCAAGGTCAGGAAAACTGGAAAGTTTGCTATTTAGCAAAGTAAGTTTCTCATCAAAAACCTGCCTGCCAGGCAACCAGGTGCCTAGATAAGATGGCAGAAAGGGGCAAGCAGGTTCAGCCCATAATCTTTGACAGAGGTACTTAAATTCTGCCTTCATTTTATCTGTCTTTGTTCCTTTTGCTAAATGAGCATTCAATTTTTTAGCCTGATTGCTCTACTTTGAACTCCTGAGATGAAGAACAAGTCACTTACTGAACAAGGGCCATATAATACAAACAGCGACGCATAGGCTGTGTAGCCTGACTCTCAGCCTGACAGCCTCTGTGGTCTTTGTCAAAAGCACAGGTTTCTCAGCCGAAAGCATGATTTAAGAGGTTAGATGTAGCAACCATGAACCTATGCTGCTTTTTGGCAGAAAAAGATAAATAGACATTTTCCAATTAGCTCAAAATAAGAACAGAAAGACAACACATTTGAGAAACAGCAACAATAACAGGTGGTAAAGCAAGGAAACTATGGAAGAAAGCAGCAGTTCCAAGAAGAGAGTTGGAAAGACAGAGAAGACGCACCGTGCCAGAGACTGGTGAGAAATTGCCATCATGTTGATTGTGGAAGAAGTTAATGAGGCCAGCTTGGTTGTTATCTTCTTTTGACTCAGGTGAGAGCTATGTACAGACAAAGGAGGCACAATTGAGCCAATTTAAAACGTCTGAAGAACCTTCATAATGAAATACAAGGCAGGTGAGAGGGAATAGGTCTGCCCACGCTTAGGTTCTGGAAAAGCATCCCCTGAGCCTGGGGCAAACATTTTCTGCTCTGTGTCTTGTCCCAGGGATGTGACGTAGGGCACCGAGACAGGAGGCATCGGCACTAAGGGAGAGTCTGTCTCAGGTAAAAAGCTCTGGCTCATGTTTGGGCAATCATCTGCTTGTGGAATCCCAAATTATATCTGGCAGCAGATGTTCACAGAAATCTGCAAAAAAGGTTTTTGTGCAAAGCTTAGTGAGGCCAGTGAAAGCCTTTCTGAACTTAACTTCTTGCCTAAAAACATCCAGCCCTTACCTCAACTCATCCCAGTCTTGTCACCAGTAGCAGCCATATATAGTTCTCTGTGCATTTTCCCCCATTCTCTGCAACGCATGGATAATTTTTACCGCCTTTGTTTACAAACTCAACACCTTGCTTTCTAAAGCACTGTTTCTCTTTAAACACACAGAAGTGAATTTAAGAGAAAAGAAAACCCTCAAGCATGACATCGAGATCCTTAGCGTTTTCTACTGGGTCCAATCCACTGAGTATCTGAGAGAGTAGAGACGGGGATCATCTTTATTTGTGTATTGTATTAGGCAAGGATACTGTTAGTATTAAATAACTCACAGAAAATAAAAGTTAAGAGATCACTTTTACACCTGTCCATCTACTATATCATATAAAGTTGACAGCCTCCTTCATTTCTCTTCAAAAAACAATGGTCTCCTGTAGTTTGTACAAGTTGGTTTTTTTTTTTCCCTGTTACAAAATGGTTATCCACTTTTTGCTTCTTGCTGAGCCTTAGTATGGTTTCTTTAATTCAAAACAAATGTGCACACTGCATTTTTCAACACAATTAAAGACTAGCTCCTGATAGAAAAATAGCATTAGAATGAATTAATTGTTGGTACTAGTTTGATACCAGATACAAAGAATCTGGTTTTAATTAAGTGTCCCTCTGGTGAAAATGCTGTGTTATAAAAATGACAACTCAGCATGCATTTGAATACTGCATTATAACTTCTATGTCATGTTTGCATAGTTTACTGTTTTATGAAATGTATTGCTGTGCTCTGCCCTACTGGAATTGAATTAAATTATGAAACTCAAGCTGGCACAGAAATAATGGACTGAGGATGTATATAGCATTAGATTCTTCCCACTCCTCCTAATAACAAATAAACCAAAATGTCATCTGGTTTCATTTTTTTGGAGGAAGTGGAGCGGTATAGAAAAGTCAGGAGGGGTGCTTTCATACTTTTTAATACTTGCATTGCAAGATGATGTAAAATTCTGAAATAACTTTTGCCTGGCTGGAGGAACACTCAGAGGAAAGTGCTTCAAACATAACGATCAAGATCTCTTTTGTTATTATTTTATTTTTAGAAAAAAAATATACTGTGGAACTGTGAGTGCAGCTGTGACAGTATAATTCAGGACAGAAAACACAGGAAATCTATCTCTCCTTCAAAACTGAGACTGAGCTCTTAAGACCAGTAAAGCTCCGTGAGACTTTTTACAGCTTCAAGGTCTTAAGTTAGGGTGTCCCAGCTATTTCGAATGAGGAGGGTTTTCTGCTTACCTGCTGTTCTCCCTCATCTGCCCCAGCCAGCGTGTTCTGCTTTTCCTTTCATCAGCCTCTGCATGTGAAATGATTCTTGAACTTCTCAACCTAGTTTTGGATTCTTCCTCTGATTTAGGCAAGGGAAGAAGACCTAATTGAAAACTGATTGTTTAATGTGTGACTATGTGATGTTTAACAGCCATTTCTGTGGTATTTAATAGTGAGTGAAGTGTTTCACTTATGTGACTGGGCTTTTGGAACCTCAGTGTTTTGAAGTGTCTGGTAAATACTGAAATAAAGGTGCTTAATCTGCATGAATATTTTTCTATTTTGCCCTGGAAAAAGCAGTTATAAGTTTCTTGAAAGCATTTAGGCTATATTTTAAATGATGTAAAAGATAAGCAAGGTTGCACATCAGACTTAAATTGCTCAGAAAAGCTGTATGACTTGTCATAATATTTATATTGCTTCTAAATAAGGCATCTCTCTTAATCATTGATCATTTTGTGGTTGACTAAAATGAATTTAACTTACCAGTCATCTGGGTAGGAAATTTATTAAAACAGGTGTAAGATAAAGACGTCACAGAGACTTTTTCCCAATTAAACACAGCATGTTTGATCAAATTGATTCCTTTTTTCTTTGAGGAAAAAACCCCACCCAACAACTGTGAAAGGATCAGAGGGAGAAGAAACGTCCTTAGACATTTCTTAGACATAACCCTTAGAAGGTTATCACATATTTCCATCATCAGAATGAACATCTACAGAATTTGGCACGCAAGCCATGGACTGTTCCTCAGCCACCCCAGGAAAAGTTGGCCATCTTCTGTTTCAGATGAAAATCTGTGCCTCTGGTCCAGACTCCATCCTATCAACACTGAGGAGGATGCCTATTAAAAAGAGAAAGTATCTAAAGTGTACTACCTGACATAGAAACATAAACATACAGTCCCTATATACTTGCAGCATTCACAGTCTAATCTCACACACTGAGAACATGCATGTAGAAGAGGGAAAGAAAAAAATTATAAAGGAAGGCAACAGTAGTAAGATTAGAGATCTTTAGTCACTGGTTGTTTGTTGTTTTTTTTTTTTTTTCTTAAAGTTGCAGAAGGAGCACAAGACAAAAGGAGGCTTGAGTGGGCAAGTACCAATTGCTAGAGTTAGTGAAGGGAAACTGAAGAGTTTAAAGCTTACCACAGAAGAAGATGATGAGATGGTTGTAACAGATGGGACTTACGCTGCCAGATTGTAACTACCTAAAAGTTCAGCATTCAGTCTAAACTAGTTGTGCACTGAGTTGTCCATCTGCGGAGGCTGCTCAGAGACCTTGCATGACCCTATCTGAGACTGATGTATAAAGTGCACGGTATAAATAACTTTGGTCAATATACTTACTCTCTGTTGACTATAAAGGGAGTTGAGATAACTGCTGTAGACAAAATACCTAATATTTCTATGGTTGTAGTTAGGTGAGATGAATCTACTCGGTATGATGAGCAAAATTTGGAAGCAAGAGAGGTATTGAAAAGATAGGGGAAAAAAAAAGCAGAGGAACTGAAAAGAAGGTAGTGTGAAGGAAGGTGATAGGGAAAAAAAAGCAGAAACTAGGAGTAAGAAGTATAAGAAATTAAAAAAGGACGCAGAATATATGAAAAATATAATCATTAGTCACATGAAAAATGAAAGAGGAAAGAAGCTAGCTGATATCTCTGCATAGTAAGTTCAGAAGTTAACAGATTCAGGGTCTTAAAAGACCCAGATGCATTCCTTGGCAGCTGAATTTTCCACTATATTTATCAGAAAAAATGTCTATGGAGAAGCGCCTGTAAGTATGCAGCTCCATCTTTTGAGTCATTAAGTGCATTATCACCCAAGATTGTGGTGAAGAACAATCTCTGGAAACATCCCCTAACAGTAGAAACCAGGTAGGATTCATTGGCACTGTAGAGTGATAATTGTTTGGATGCTCCCAAACTATAGCAGCAGCTTATCTGCCACCATACTAGACCATTATATCCTATGATAATTTGTGTTACAACATTGAAGAATCTCTTCAAAAGCATTTAGAGTTTGATACAGCGCATTTATGCGTGACTAGAAGTTTGGGCAAGAAACAGAAGACCAATGCATACAATAAAAATATCATAGAGGTTTTGATTCTAATGTGTGACACAACACAGGCGAGTGATACATAATACGCACAGATCAGGCTTCCACTTGGATAAATAATATAAAATTGATTTGTTAACAGATTAAATGATCAAACAGCAAGTAAAGCATGTGATAGGAGCGATAAACTGAATCATTAGTTACTTGGGTATTTTTCCTTTTGGAGGAAAGGTTCTATCCTTATCTAAATGGAAGCAGCAAAATCTTTGTCAGCTGATCAGTTTTCCCTCAAGGAACAATGCCAAATCTCCTTCACGTTTAATCCAAATGGACAATCATTTGCAAGTAACCACACCAAAATTGAGGACAATCTAATTTAGACTGCTCATAAAATATATGTGCTATTACTGTTCTTTCATGTTCTGTCATGAAGTCACAGTTTGACTTCCTAATTATTTTTGGCTCTTTTAATATTGCAAATATCTATAAATAGGTTTGATAATAGAACGATAAAATGGACAAAACAGGATCAGACTTTGAAGGTTATCTGCAGCCTGTTCAGATTCTGCATCTTTTCTTTGTAGAGATTCTACTGCTTTTAGGATGTTATTTTTTCCTAGGTTGCATTCTTCATTTTCTAACATTTTTTTATATGAATAGCGGGTTGGCTCCTGGAAAAACTGTTGCTAAACCATAAGTGAGGAAGGATTTTTTTAAATTTTAAATCCTGCTTGCTGACAAAGAGAGACAATAGTTATTGCTAATGTTATGTTATTCAGAGAAGCAGGTCAACATTTCCTTACATATGGAAAAGGGTAATCAATGAGAAAGGAAATTAATCACTGAAAATCAAGGATGACTTCTAATGACTTAATATGACTGGAGCTAAACTAAAAGGGTAAAAACTTCCAGGGTCACCATAGCAGCCTGGGTATTGTCTCATGTAGCTATAGTAGCTGATTTTCTGGTTTACTTGTAAATTAAGCAATTTTACAGATTGGAAGAAGATTCATCTTCCCTAATTTAGGTGTTAAAAGACAGTTTTTTAAATTCAGGTTAGTCTCCCTAGGGACTATGTATAGTCAATGAGAGAAACAAGGAATCCATGTCATCCCAAACTAGTTGTATTAAGATAGGCAACATGAATTGTTTTCTGAAGTTACGTGATTTCTTCTATTGACCATAAAGGAGACCAGGGTGACCTGGACTACTAAAATGAGGAATCTTAGGTTACAGAATATGAATCCCAATTTGGGTATATTGCTACAAATCAATTGGTATTTGAGTCTGTCAGCTTTATTTCCCTGTTTTGGTGGGAGGGAAAAAACAGCCTCGCAACTGAATTAAAAAATGGTAATGTATTATTTCTATATTGCATGTTTTGAATTTTTAAATATAACTTCAGATGCAGAATATTTTTAAGAACATTCCTTACATTCTGATAACTAACAAAAGGTGGTAGAGATAAGAAATACAATAAATATTTCAAAACTAGATTGAAGCTTGTCTTTGAATAATAGCAATTACTGTTGTTCTCTGAATGATAGAATTAAACACAGTCTGTTCAGTTAAAGCTTGCTTAACAGTGCCACGAGGGAGAAAGGTACAAAATACCCATGGCTGCTAAATAAATAATGAGTCCTCTTCAGGGAAGTCTCATATCCACCCAATGATTAGTGTTTGTTTTAAAATCTAAAAGATATGTTTGTATGTTCAAGTTACAATTGTTGGTAGTAGTAATTAGTGTGGTGCTGGATATTCTTGTTATCCTATAATATTTGAGTCCTCTTTTAAAGATTTTTCTTGAGCATAACCATGACAGTATTCTGTCCTTTAATTACTGGTTGCATGAAACTTCCTTTTGATAACCAGGTATAAAGTCACAGAGTATAGATTAGCAATGCCAATTCATTTTGTATATTGTGTTTTAATTTTCTTTCTGTTTTGTTTTTTTTTTTTTTAAAAAAAATGTCTTGCAGAAAAAGCTTTGACTCCTCTAAATGGAAGTCCAAATCAGTATAGTATGTGGTATTTCCACAGATGTGAGCAATTTCATTTCTCTGTACAAAAATCCATAGCATACAAATGAGCATGAAAATTTGGAAGCATCAACACTAATTCCTTTATATCTGTGACTATTATTTAAAGACAATAATCGCTGAAGAATTTGCACAGATTTAAGGGATGTATTTTTTGTATTTTTAAAAAGCCTTTGTACAGTGACAGGCTTTTCCCTATTTACTCTAGATTACAGACGATGCAGCTGTTGCCTTCAGAAGGTGGAATGTAAGGGGCATATTTTCAAAGCATGTTCTAATAGCATGATTTATTTTAGACCCTCTTATTTGTTGACTGCAATGCTCAGATAACTTTTCAAGGATATCTTTCGAGTTTACAGAATAGCTTTTTAGGAAACAAAGTAACTTTTAAAGAAAATAAATCCCAATAGTGTCTGTATGTGAAAATAGTTCAGTTAAAAGAAAAACCTCGAAGAGCTGAGCCTTGGTACTTCTTCTACTGCAGTCAGTCAGAAATTATGTTATTAACTCTGTGGGTGCAGAATGTGCCCTGCTGTACTTTTTGGATATTGACGAATTGTAATTATTCAGTCCTGTACAACTAACCGCTTTAAGTTTTCATAAATAAATCTAGCAGTTACATCTTTTTGGTTTTACTTTAAGAACTATATAGTGATCATACAATTTTTTGTTATTCTGTATTTTTGCTTTTTTGGCTCTTTATATAGATAATTTAAATGAAAATGAATTATATTAGAAGTCATGACAGCTTTCCAGACTCAAACGTAAGCACTGCTCTTTTTTTATTATTTTGTTCCTCTCATTTTGTCTCATTCCATTTATTTTATAATTCAAAACTAACCCATTTAATTTTAATATGCATCCTGAATTTGGTGCTCTGACATGTGTGCATGGAACATCACTGTTCAACAAAACGACAATGGAATGACAATCAGTTCGTGGTCGCATCTCACAGCAGTGGGTGGGAGAAGGGGAAAGTGCTGGGACTTCAACAAACGCATGACAAGAAAAGAGATTCTGTGTGTGGTTTTAGTGAAATTCCAGTTCCCAGTTTCAAAATTTCTCCCTGTATATTTACAATTTCCCAGAATAAATGGGAAATAGAAAGGGAACATAATCCTTCAAGAGGCAGGACAACTATCTATTCAGGGAGGTTGTGGTCTTCTTCCAGCATTGTGAAATCTCCATACATTGGTATGTGAAACCACGGAGTTCTGCTCAATGCTGACAGCATGATACGGATGTATTCACCAGCATAGCTGGAGAAAACTTTCACAGGCTGCTGATAGCTTGCAAATTTGCAGAATAATTCTGCCTGGGTTGCATCATCCAGTCTTTTCCACTGCCAAAGTGTGACATATCTACGTGTTATATTTCAGCTCTTTGCCATGAGTGAAGTTTCGTAAGAAATATTGAACAAGATAAGAATAAGAGATTTTGGAGCAGAAAGAGTAACAGCAAGACAATTCATCAAGATTTCATTGTCCCAACAGTGAGTTTATGTAAGGCCATGCTCTGAGATATGAGGGAAAGACGGCGTTAAGTGAATATGCAGACACTGTAAGTGGGAGGGAAGAAGGAACTGACATTCGAAATCTTCATTGACTGGGTGAGGCATTAGTTTAGTTGCAACAGCATTATTATGAACAAACACATAGCCATTTACTTTCACTCACATATCTATTGATTAGTTGTTTCCTTACAGTAAGGTATCATATGGTTTAGGCACTTGCTTTTGTTGGAGTGAACTGGTCTAAACGCAACTGCAAAAATACTAGAAAACATGGAACAGAACGATTAAGTGTAGCTGATGGATACACTGAATAAGAACTCATTTACTTAAAAAAGGACTCTGCTTTTTATTTATTTATTTATTTAATATCTTTATTATACTAAAATTCTTACCTGTATATCTACCTTCTGCACCTTTCACCAGCCTACTATCAGGAATTGCTGACACAGGAGAAACATGTCACAACAAGATCTGGCAACACGTGAATAAACACCGCAGAGACAAGAGAATACAATGTCATTTTGTTTCCAGCATTAACCTGGTGGGATACCTGGATGTTACTTGGTTTTGGTAACCGCAGCGGTAAGTGGTTTCGCTGTAGCTTCCTGGGGCAGTAGTGCAATGACGGCATCGAGCACGACACTGCACAGACAAAGATCAGAATTACAATTCCCACCTCAGAGCTCACTCTCTAGTTGTAAGGAAAGAGACTGCAGATGGATTGAGCCATATGGGGACCACGAGGTAGCAGTGAGACAACCTGTAGCCTAAACAATGTCAAGTTTATTGTTAAGTTTCCTGTATGTATCGTGGTAAAAGAGAGCTCCTAAAGACAATTTAAAACAAGATTACTTGTGCAGGTATTTACTTCAGATTTTTTTCCGAAAATGATTTGATTTCAGCTGCCTGTTGCTTATGTTGCAGTTGATGCAGAATGACACAGTGTAAATCTGTTTAATTTGAACAGACTTTACAAACATGTGGGAATCACTGGTAATAGCAAAATGAACCCTTCAGGGAAAAAAACCAAACCAACCAACAACCAAAACTGTAATAAACACCTGAACAGATAATCATACTCTGTGGTATAAATTATAAAATAAAAATTACAAAAGAACCAGAAAAAGCCTGTAATTAAAAGTAAATCCTGTCATTCTGACTCACATGAGAGGCCAAAAGTTTAGACAATGCATCTAGACATGAATTGGTCATATAATTGAGGAGCGTAAACTTGAGGCACTATTTTATCGTACTAGAACTCATCTGCATGTGATTTGCCACACCAGTTGAGCTGTTCCTATATTGCTCACTCAAGTTTCTTATTTCCTTCTCTGGGGTACTTTCAGAGGGTGAAGTAGGCAAGAGTAAAATGCCTTTGAAAAACAGCAGTGAAGTTATTCTTGTAGCAAGAGGCATTGGGTAGTTACAATCAGCTGTTGCTGATTTTGGCTAACGTTACGGTTGACTTCGACATTGTTTTTACATCTGTCTCATCACAAAGTAATCTTGGAATACTTATGCAGATATATTGATTTCTTTCCAGGAAACCGACCCAGTGGGTTACAGCAAGAGGATATTGTTTTTAACAATGAAGGAATAAACAAAATCGTTGGCTTGGAAGCGCCAGTGAAAAGCAACTACTCTTTTCAAAAGTAATGTCTCATTAAAAAAAGCAAAAGGTTTCCTACCCAAAAGATTAAAATATACTGATTTTTCATTAACTTGCGTTAACTAAGCCTATCGGATTTACTTCAGGTCATTTGTATCGTGGCATTACCATTAAGCTACAGACATTATGCCACCGTCAAAACTATTTATTCAGAGCAGTGTGAGTTGGTGTAGTCTCTTTGACTAATAAAATACCGCTTTGCTTGGAGTAACCGTATTTCAGCCACGCCAATATAAGCACATTGCCGCATGCCCAACTCGGCTACTGCGTATTCCACCAAATGAGGGAAGCTGGGCGGCATTGGGCGGTTATTTCCCTCTCTGCAGCTTCCCAACCCCACCGAGGTGCCAGGGAGAGCATCCCTGCTCCCTGCCTCAGCACAACCCCCTGCGCCGGTGGCTCCTCCTATTCCTTGGGAGGAGAGCTGCCTATCTGATTTTGGAGCTCTGGCAAAAAGCCTGAGCTCATTGATTACAGATCACTGTTAATAAAGAGCATTTGTAATGCAGCAGTGGTGATACAATCTCCACACGCCAGTTCATGATGGCCCTTCAGTCTCCACAATTAAGTCGTCCAGCAGGCATGCCCCCTGTTGCAGCTGCTCTGTCAATCTCATTTTGTAGTACAAATGATCTTAGACCCAGTGTTTGACATGGGGTTTTAACACCAAAGAAGGCAATTCTGCAACTTCAAATGAGCCTAATTGGTTGTGCGCTCAGGCGTTCACTCAAGCTGCTTCAGTCCATCAGAGAGAGATTTCCAACTAATTGAACAGCTCAGAAGAAAAAGAACCACGGAAATCACAATGCACTGGGCCGTTTGAGAGGGTTTTTCATGATAAAAACCTTCAAAATAAGATTATTTTTTTTTTCTTAAATCAGCCACCTGTCAATCTAGAAAGCGGTTTCATTGGTACAGAAGCTCTTAATGAGATACGGCCTAAAATTCAGTGGCTGTTAATAGCAAAGCCTCCAGGTAAATGTAATTTTTTTCATATTTAAAAATGTTTGGTTTGGATTGTCAGAGTATTTTCTTTAGACTGGCAAGCTTATCTTATGGTGCATAACAATCGTGGTAATCGCCAGATTCGGCAAATACAGGACATTTCTTACCCGAGGAATGCCATTTGAGACAGTCTTACTGCTGAAGTGTGTAAAGTTATTCATGTGTACAAGTGTTGGGAGTGGGCTGGGTGAGATTCTGCTCACATAAATATTTGCCTTTCTTATTCTTTTTTTAGCACTACTGAATGTAAATTTGCATGTTTGTTCTAGGAAATTATGAATCTGGTTTCTCTTCTGAATTGCACCTTTTTTACCTCTTGTTTTCACCCTACTGATTTAAATAACTTTCCTTCAAAGGTCAATTCAGAGACTTTTGCCCTAGTGTTTACATACTGTATGTCTAATAATTCCATATCTATTCCATGAGTGATTCAAACATATAATTTATGCAATATTTGATTTGACGTTCAAGGTAGTAGTTCACATCTGAACTGATGACGACTCAGTAGCTGCTTTTTTAGAAAAAGGAAGATAGAAGGGACTCAATAATATATATTTATTTCCGTCCTGTTTAAAATAGGAAAAAGCTGAAGACTTTTGGTTCAGTAAATATAAGTACAGAATTCTTTTATTGAAATGAAGGGGTGTTCTGGGGAGAAACTGATTAACCCAGTCTAATAAAGCACTTCAGCAGCTGTTTAATTGTAAGCATGTAAGTAGTGCTCTGATTCCAAATGCCAAGTTGCCTTTGCCACTGTCTGGACTGTGGTGGTATGGAGGGACTGCACCCATCTTTAAATCCCTGTTGAATGGTGTGTAGACTTTAGTTAGGGACAATGCTTACACCGATTTGTTTACAGATCTTGTAGAAAAAAACCCCAACAGTGTGTCTATATATGTATATATAGATGCATATATATTGATATAAAATAATTGTTCCAGCTTGTGGAAAATTCCAGAGGCTCTGAGGCTTATGCCTGTACTCGATTGTTTTTCAGCAATATTTACACAATCAGACTCTAAAATAATTATATATCCCAATAAAATAAGACCTCAGTTGACCACAGAGAATGCAAAACTCTGTGAAGTCAATGAGAGGTAATTATCAACCAGGTAATCACAGCAGTGTTTATATATTGTTGTCATCTTTAAAGCCCAGTGGCAGTGAAACTAAGCCCAAAGTAGTAAACAATTTGGTTGAAGTCTCATAAATTCATATATCCTAGCATTTTACAGGCATCCATAGATGTTAACAGCAACACTCTCATTCGACTTCAGTGAGAATAGAATCAAACACTCCAGTTTCATGATCAAAGACTAAATGCTTCGTTGAAATGAACAGTGAAAAATAATATCTGCATGTTCAGAATGTACTTTTTCCAATCACTTGAGGTGCCTTATTGCTCTGGTGTTGAATTATGACTCAGAATTTTAAAATTCCAGCATATGTAAGAGGATATAAACATAACATGGTTACTTAAGTAAAATATCCTTTTATTTCAGGAATATATACTAAATTAAATTAAAACATCACGATGATTATTTCTCTGAGGATATATTTCAGTGTGAACTATACCCCAAGAATATTTTTGTGTAAAATCTGAAGGATCGTAATATACATATGATATCAAATGCACTTGTAATCCTATAGTAAAGACCGTAATTGTTTAGTGCCTTCTAGGTCCCCGAACAGTGGGGGGGAGCTGTAGCTACAGGGATCCCTGTTGCTGAACTCAGCACACAAGCTGCCCATGTGATTCCAGATGTTTCTGTTTTTTGGGGCAGGGGACCTCCCAGGATCAGAATGCCAGCATGGCTGAGGTAGAGAAGCCACCCTTTGACACTGGAAACTCAGTAGTCCTAACCCTATAGCTCTGCATGGAATTGAGTTGGATCCTTAGGGGCAGATGGGCTAAACAGATCCATGTTGTCAGCTTCCTTAGCCAATTGCATCTGCCAAAAATCTCATGTTTAATTTGCCCGCGCGCACACACACACAGAGTACATTTCTAAACCAAGAGGAAAATAAAAAAGCCAAAAAAAATTCCCAAAACCTTATGCAGAAAACCAGCTGCACTCATTTGTGCTGCGAACCAGCTGAGTCAGCCCTTAAATCGAGCCCTAATTAATTTGTGCACACGGTGTAACCAACAAAGAATGGCAACAGACAGAAGAATGGATTGTGTTGAGGGGGATTAGTCTCCAGCAGAAAGGGTGCCTGAGAGAGAGAGCCTGATGACAGCTAATTGCTGCCAGGAGGGCCGAAATAATGGGCAGCCTGCAAGAGAAAGAGAAAAGAAAGGGCTGGTGGAAGCAGTCATCAGGTGTTTGCGGTGATGAAGTTCATTGCCCGCACTGTTTACTCTGGTGTTCAGCCTTAATGTCCATTTGGAACTGGCACAGTGAGGAGCCTTGTTAAAATAATAAGATCTGAGTGTGGCGTGTTTTGCTGGAGTCAGAACTCCATGCAAATGCCCCTTTCACAGGGGATATTCGGTCTGACCGGCGTGTAGGGTTCAGGCACTGAGCTTTGGAAGGAGCTGAATAGCTGGTGGTTGCGCACAGCAGCTCCTGCGGACACTTAACATCTGTGCTTAATACAGCTTCCTCTAATGGCAACTGTTTAAGTGGGTGATGTCTGAAGAGATTTTTTTGCCCTTTTAAGATTTGTTCATTCTGTTGACATGCTATTTTTCATCTAGGAAACACGGCACGGTGTTACTCAACCACTAGTAACCTAAACATCACTCTGCGCTATTTTAAACCTGCCTTGCTAGAAGCGGAAATAAGTTAAACGTAACTTCTGTGGTTCCATTTCTTAAAATCCAAATAATGAATGTTTAATATTTGATAAATACACAACATATTAGGCTGCCCTTGTGGTTTCTCATGTGTGAATGTGTTAATATTTCATCAGGAAAAAAAGTGGAGCACTGCTACTGCTCTTGAAGTCGCTGTAAATTGCCAGCAATAAGTACCCCTGAAATTCAAGCCCCGGGTGTTGCAAGCTAAGCACTGAAAACTGATGGTCTGCAAAATCCTAACTTTCGGCTCTCTTAAATGTTTTCAGCATTTTGCTTTACATATCCATTACAGCAGGACTGGCTTAAACTTGTTAGCTGAGAATTGTTGAACAGTGCTTTGTGGAGGAATGAGTAGTAATTCCAAAACAAACCAAAATATTTTCTGTGACTAGGAAGTTACCCCAGTTAGAAAAAAACCATGGGAATATCATGCATAATGTATATGTAGACAAGCCATAGAAACATGTGTTCATGCATATAGAGATATATGAATGTTTCACCAACAATAAATGTCATCAGTGACTGATAATAGACAAGGGATATTATCAGATATTTAAGAATTAATGCCTACAAAGTAAGAGAGAAAAAAGAAAATCCTACTGTTCATGTAGTTCCAGTATGAGATAAGGGTAGAACAGCTATCGAATACAATGTAAAAGCTACCATCAACTCACAAGAATGTTAAACCAAATCTAATATAATAAGACAATTTGAATCAACAGGGCTACAAAACCTACATCCATCATAAATCAAAGTTAGCTCATTAATTTCTCGGTCACTATTCTTGATATGTAAGAAACATGGAAACACTGTCCTGATATGAAAAAAGTTAAACAGTGTATTTTGAGCATTCAAACTGACTAGTCTTCCGATCGAAGCCATGGAAACGCTCGTATCATGTGTAGTCAAATAACAAATTAAAACACGTTTACATAATCAATGCCAGCTGATGAAGTTAACTGTATTGACGTCATGTGCAATGTAAGGGCTCAGTACCACATTACGTTCTGGTTAAAAATAATTTAAGAAAAAATATCATGGAACCCATGTGAAAGAAATTAAACTGGCCTGCAAACACTAATTTCAAATAGAAAATCTACATCCAAAAAGGGGCAAAAAGTCTAGTTACATCCTGCCAGGTCCTGTTCATGAATGATATATACCCATTTTCTGTTGTGATCTAGAAGAAAGCATAAAACCATTGCTTAGGAAATAATGATGATAAAAAAAAAAAGGAATAACAATAAAACTGTGAGGAAAAGATTGCCTGACAATGAACTTCCTTTGCGTGGAGTGTGGAACAAACTAGGAACTCAGAATTTGCCTTCGTGAACTTATACTGTGAACTATGAACTTATACATTCTGCATTAAGGAAAAACAATTAAAATAAATTATTTGACTACATTTACTTTAATATCTCATTTTAATATTAGTTACTCAAAAACCCCTCCTGCTCAGAAAAGCAGGTATCTTGCCCTCAAACTGTAAATCTCAGCATTGCCTCTAACATCTTTCTTCCAGAACGTAACTCCAGGAAAACCTTTATGATTCTGATAGAAGTGGATATTCAGATGGAATATGAGTCCATCAATTTTTCTCCAATTAGTCCTGCTAATGTAGGACTACAAAGTAGGTCATGCATACCAGATGGGCGGCATTGATCTGGAATTAGGTGACATGGAAAAGAATCCAGAGCCACAGTAAGGGATCAGCTAGGGATGAATGAGGAATATCAGCTCAGGGTTAAAAGAGAGCACAACAGGCAGTGTAGTTTAAAGTTGTATAATCCACTGTACAAAAAGCAAACTGAAACACTACAGAAATTATAGAAAAGTCACCAGAATTGTTGGAAGTCTGAAACATTGCAAATATGCGGGTTATGGTTAGGCCATTTCTTGGATAAATAAAACATTTTAAGCTTCCAGAGGAAGACATTCTGAGATTGGATAGCTATTTAACCTGGCACAATTTTTTTTCTAATATCTCACATTTGCCCAAAGCTGAAAATACATCAACGTGGGTTGAAATGTTGTCTTTGAAATAGTGATGAATGTAATGACTACAACTTTACCTGGGGATCAGACACGGCCAGGACTAATCCCTGGCCCCCACAGCAAGTAGCATGGGACAGTTATGTCTATAAAGCTAACCTCATCTACACCCCCCTGCCCACAAATCCCCGTTAAGTCTGTTGGGAGCAGACCACACCTTGTGTCCTCTCCTGAATGTGCCAGGGCAGTGCCTGGACCTACGGGGTACTAACTAAAGCTGTGCCGAGGAGCACAATAACAATTAAACAATATGGAAAAGTCTGATCCTGGGTAGTTTACTGGGACAGAGGCAATCAATGTAGCCACATGAATTTAGTCTTCCTTCTCTTTTATTTTTTCCCTTGTTCACTGTTGATTGTCCTATACTTAGAACCCACTTGCCCTCATGGCTGACCGACACCACCACCAAAACGGTTAAAGATGGTGTTCTGATCTCAGGTTTGTCATTGGTGCATGGCTTTGAGCTACTGAATTAAGCTCTTTCACCAGATTCTGCCTACCAGATCTAGACATGGAGTGTGCTAGCTCTCCCCGGGATGATCCTGTTCCTCTCGGGGCTACGCTGCAAACCTGGGTGAGGTTCCTCACTGAAGAATGTGAACTAAGTAGGATGGATCCAGATCTTTGCGCCTTAGGTTGTTTATCTGTAAAAAAGACACTGAGTTACCTTGTTGAGGTGGTGAGAAAAATTAATTGCTGTTTTCCAGTCTCAGAATTTTCCATGAACAAATCTTATACAGCTGCTGAATGTTTCTTATTTGCTAGATAGTGATGGTGTGCTTTATGGTTTTGCAGCAGACCAATTTTGTATTAGTAGATTTCAGTCAATTATACGTATTATTTTCTGATTAAATGAATGTACTTAATAAAGCCTAGACAGTTTTAACACCAAGCAAAAGTACTTAAGTCACACACAGATAATGTCCTTTTACAGAAATCCTGTCAAATCCACTCTCTTCCCAAGGAATTTCTGTCTTGGCAAGTAACCTTCATCGCCAGCCACAGTAGTATGCTCTGCCCCCATCAGTAGTATAGCGCTAAGCTCTGTCTACCTGAGAGACCCCTAATCCAAAGGTTAGACACACCAATAACAGCCTCAGATGTTGTCTTCTGCAAAGAAACAAATTGCTTTTATGTCTGTCCTTCGGCTGCCTTGGCTCAGCTTGGGTCCCCCGGGGTATATCGAGCTGGCGGGCTTGGGCAGTGAACTTCCTCCCTCCTGCCAGATTGAGGCAGCATCCAACAGTTTGCACAGCTCCGACTGCAAGATGGTCTTTTTTATGTGGATGTAATGGATGAGGACTCAGGGGCAAACGGTTGACCATTTCATAACACACACCCTGTGATATGCAAAGCTTTCATGGAATAAGGACTTATGCTTGATTTCAACTCTGCACTCTCTGTCTGTTCTAATATCCTTTCAAATTGTGTGACAGGGTTGAGAGACACGGCAAGAGGAAAGTGCGTTAAGAGGTTTACAATAGTTCTCTTTTTTCCAGGAGCAGCGTTAACAAGAAAAGACCACGTTCCTGGCACAGTCCCATAGTAGACATTAATCTCATCCCTCTGGGATGATAAAGGAATGAGACCCTTGAAGACTCAGCATCTTTTCTGAGAATTACTTTTAATAGTCCAGCTAAAATGATCAAACTGACCAAATCATGGACCAGTGCAAACCAGAAGTATCCTATTTAAATTGTTATTTCTTGGTTTTTGCTTCTTCTATCAAAAAAAAAAAAAAAAGTTTTTGAATGCTCTCTTTCAGCTTAATCATCCTTGCATGTTTTTCTATAGTGCTTGTGCAAACATTTATGAAACCTTTGGTATTCTCTTTCCTAATGTGACCTAGTGGCAAAAGCTTATCGACATTTCTCAAGAGACTCTGAAGTTAAAAGCACCAAGGCTTTCAGTGGAAATGCAAGCAATCATTTCTATATGTTGGCATTTTTTTCTCCATAGACCTGGAAAGCAATGTGATAAAGGTTTATTTGTGATGGCTAGATGAACAAGGTGCAGTTGAACAGAGGGTAAATGATCTGTGGTTTCGCTATGTTCCTCAAGTTGGTTTTCTTTGTCTGAAGACACTAACGCTCGTGTTGGCTTTGGTTACTTGGCACATTTCTCATCTTGATATATCAGATTTTCCCATTCTCTTGGCTTTTGCCTATTTAATACATCTCTTTTGGTGATTAATGCTGTGGACTCCTCCATCAAAAAATCTTTCATCCAGACAGCAGTTGGAATGAAAAGCTCAGGGCTCTGCCATTGAGCCCTGATCGCAGGACTAGGAAAAGACGTAAGAGGATTTGCATGTTCTGGTGTGTACCTCTTTTTCTGTATATATTTATCATATTCACATCTAAAAGGAAAAAATCACGTTGTCTTCTTACTGAAAGGGTATACAATAGAAATCAGTTTAGAGGAAAATGTGGTTATGGAAAAACTGACAAAAATATATTCCCAGAATACAGCCCATGGATTCTGCATAAGCTCAGAATTATATCTGATCACCTGTCATAGACATCCTTCTTTTTAGAATGATAAGATCTCTAAGTCTCTTTAATCCCACTTGTTTTAAAATCTCAGATTGGCTATTTACTTAATTATCCAAAATGGAAGAAGAGTCTCAGCCTTCCTTCATTAAGTGCAAATATTCAAATGGGCATAAACTGTGTGACATGCACTGAATACAAGCCAACCTGTTAGGCAGGTGGTCATCAATGCCTGGATACTTCAGGCAGGTAACTGTATTTGCAAACACTTTCGGGCACATCTAAAAGCTAGTTTAAATACTAAAATGTCATTTTTCATCTAAGCAAAGGAAGTACATCATGCAAGAGAGATTAATAATTACTCATTAGTATTTCTGGAGGGCTAATATATTGTTATGAAGCCAAATAATATTTTAAAATATTCAAATAACTCAATGTTATTTCATTTTTAAATTGATATTGAAAGGGCTTTGGTTTGATGCTGATTTTGACTATTATGTGCTATGTGAATAGATGATATCGTTACTAGGAATCTCATCAGTTGGTGTTATGATTGAAAGATAAAACCAATAAATGAATTTAAGTTGTTGCACAGATATGAGAGCCTTGAGTTTTTATCCTTTCATTGCTTTAGTTTTATTTTTATCATATTTCTTTTGCTTACATGGCTTGCTAACTATGTAGTTTCTATAGCAACACCCATTGACCGTTGAAATAATGAAAGCCACAGCAACTCTCCTGCAGTGAAATCCTTCATGCTGACAAGAACAACTCCTATTTTCTTTGTCCAGTGTTGCCCGTTACTTACATGACTGACTCATTTGTCAACATACTTGAGACATTTGCTAATTACTTCTGAACTTGACTGATATAGACAAGACATCTAACCTTTAGTGTACCTACAAATTAACATTCTAACAAAGAGTTAAAACAGGAATCCTTTTTGTGTGCTGGAAATATAATTTCTTAACTGTGGAAGGATTTCAAGGGTGTATTTGTGACATTTAGAAGAAAGAACTACTTGAATTTTGAAAAACAAAACCAACCAAACAAGTTTTAGTTTCTTTAACTTAACTTTAAAGTTTTTTAAGGCTATTTCTCTGAACTACTGTGTTTTATGGCTCTTGAATTTGATTCCAAATCAGCAGCAAACAGGATCAATGCCTGGATGCTGGACGCAAACGAAGGACATAGGAAGAGTAGGAAGTGGTTCTGGTCATTCAGTAGGTGGCACTTAAGGTTTGTATCTCACTGAATCAATGGTTCATCATGAAGTTAGTGGACCCTTTACTGTTGGAGGTGCCATCTTCCAGCTGAAGTAGAGAACTAACCACTGATGCTAGCTCAAGAGCCTGTAGCACTTTCTGTGTGAATCTAATGATGCTGACCATTGCACCCTGCAAGGAATTGTATTTTTCCACGTGCTTATACTATATAAAGCAGGAGTGACCTATTCATGGCTTTTAGTCAGATGCAGCTCTTCCTCTGTTGAAGTGAAGCTTCCAGACCGCATGCTATCTGTAAAATGGAGGATGGAGGCTACATCCTCTGGACTCCTGGTTATGTGAGTAAGCAAGCCCACGGAGGCTTCTGCCTTGCCCTACTGTGGCTCACCCAGGCCCCCTCTGGGCAGAGAAACAGTGAAATCTTTGGAGATCAGCTGTGGTCTTTTGCCTATGGACCACTTTCCAAAACTTTTCCCTAGTTCTCCGATCTGAGTGGCTGCTGGCAGCATGAGCGCATGCATTGGTATGAGACTAAGAGGAGTGATAATGATGGCTGTTTCTGATACAGAGTGATGATACCCTGCTTAGCTTCTTCTCTTAGAGTGGTATGTGTTCTTGCTCTGAACTATTAATTACTATATGCACTTTGGAGCTGGATGTAGCACTTACCTACTTTTGTAAGATTTAATGCTGATGAACTGATTTCAAATGCTGGTGGAATTGTTAAGTTGAGCATTAATTAAAATCAAATAATGAGTCCTGGTAAATTGTAAAGGCACTTGACATTTTTTCAGTGACTTTTTTCCCCTTTTAAAAAGATTGGTTTGAAATGAATCCAGACACCACAGAAGTTATTTATTGTGTCCTTTTGGATTTGCCTCAACGATGCAAAATATGGCTTCTGGGTTTTTTATTTGATTGCTGGTATGATTTATGCCTTTTAAAAGTAGCAAAGTGAAGGAAGATGTGGGGACAGGGGTAAAACCTAAAAGAGTCAAAATACATTAACAATTTAAATATTTATATAACGCTTTGACTGAATACAGTTTCTGATTTCATTTTGCAGAACAACAATGCAAAAAGCAGTGCAGATGAGCAACGCTGTCAGCCTGGTCAGCACAAAGCAACATTGCTGAGAAGGACAGGTAGAGAGAACAGAACTGAGAGGTTACTCCACTCGAGGAGATTAAGTTCTGCAGAAGGTTAATTGCTGTTCTCTGTAAGGCTACTCTGATTGATAGTGTTTATTTTTTTTTTCCCTGGTCATATGACTTGCTTCTGTTTATAGAAAGGATAAAAAACAAGCAGAAAAACAAATGTGGTGATATGAAAAAGTAATATTTTATCTGGTCACAGCTGGTTTAATAATTAGCTTTGGTTCATCTTCCACCTGGGTTTGTGAAACACATTATTTGACTCGCCTTTTTTTTTTTTTAATGTGGAAGAGCTTTCACTGCAGCTGGCCAGCTCCGAACTTAATAGGTCTTCAGCTCAGCAGTGGGCATAACTGATAAGGAACTGAGTCATACAGGGAAAAACACAGAAAATTCTCAATGGGACAACTCCTGCCTTGCATGGGACGTCACAGGGCTTAGAGGAACTCCACAGGAACTGAGAGAGCTTGTGAGTCTGGGAACAGCTGAGGTTAGCAGGCTTATTCCTTAGGTTCGCTGGCACTGGCAGCCACTGCCTTGGAGATGTGGTAGCCAGTGGTCTCCTGCAAGGTCTCCTAGCTCCCACGACGTTTGGGACCATATTCTTGCACTACCCCCTAGCACCAAGGACTGGGTGCAGACAGGTTTGAATCAGCCTGTTGTGATACCTGTGGGCTAAATGAGCCTAAGTACCCGAAGTGCCGTGAGGATGCTGAAATGCTTAATGGGTTTCAAAAGGAAAATTCTGACCAGCTCCAATTTTTAAAGGGAAAACACAGGGACTTTAGGCATGTGGTGTATTAGGAACTAGTTATTTGCTGGTTTTGATCATCGCCATTTGGTAATGGACTTGAATCCCTAAAGTCCATGTAGGTCCTCAACTTCATGTGTTTAATCTAATAGAAGATAAATATGAAAAGTATGCTTGAGTACATATGAGATCAGATTAACACCTATAGAGATGGTAAGGTTAGAAGAGGAAAGGCCAAAACCTGCTGTCATGCATTTGGTTGAAAATAAATAACTTTATCTGCTTCTTTGGAGGTGGATTGATGTGTCCAAACCCAGCATTCCACTCCATATCTGCAAAGTGAAACAACATCTTAGATTTTCCTGCTTTATATCTCAAACTTTTATTTTAGCTTTAACAAATTTAAAGTTATTTCGCTTTCTACATAGGCTGGCAAAAGGTGTATGTGCTACCTCTATTGTTGGATAATATAGCTGGGATCTGAAGCTCTTTATCTGGATTCATGGAAAAGCCTTTTTTTCCAAACAATTTGTTGCCACCATCTCAAACAATTTCAGATAAGCCTTTCACAAGGGAAAAACAGGGTCTTCAATAAACTGCTTAGTATTGCTTTAATGCAATTGATTTTTGTGTTAGCGCTTGGTAAGCTCTTAAGAATTTAAAACCCATCAGGCATTTAACATACAAATGTTCAACACTCAGGTTTGCACCAGCTTTCGTCTGAAATAAACCAACAGAAGTAAGTAGGATTGCACAGGTGTGATTCACCAAAGAGCGTGATCTAACTGGTTTACTTCTCCTATCACATCAAATACACTCCTTAGGGTGAGTCAATCTCAAGTTTAGTGGCGAAAACTGGCTAAATTTATTAGTAGCATGGACTCTTCTCAAGGTTTATGCCACAGTAGCCAAAATCAGCTACGGTCTCTTCAATTTAATAATGTTGTATTTGGACAGATGATTGTTCACTTGAGTATTTTGAAACAGGAGTCAGTTACTGTGCGGACTCTGTTCAATCAATTTCATGGCTTGGATACATTGTCCTTAGCTAATGGGTATCAGCTTAATTGCTGCATGGAAATGTTCATCTGCTGTACAGTTCTTGCCATGGTGGTATGCTGTTTTCAGTAATCATCTCTCAGGAGTGGGTTGATGCTAATTTATATATTTAAATTCATTCATAACTAGCTGACCATTTACTAGGGCATGAAAATTGAGAATTTAGTTTGATTTTTTTCAGATGAGCTTGTCAAATCTTTTTATTGCACAGTACAATTTTATGGGCCTAAATGTCTAAATTTACAAGTTACCTACACTGATAGACCCTTGAGCCAAAAAAAATACAGTATTTTGGATGGTCGGCCTTGATGGATATAGTCTGGTGAGTCTTTTACTGGAGGAAAAATACCCCCTTGCATACTGTTTAGTGTAGCATTGTTACATCCCTGTTAACATTCATTTTTAGTTCAGTTTCAAAATAAGTAACAATCATTAGGAATCTTTGATAATAAAAAACTAAGCTGAACGTTGTGTTCAAGTTCATGTCTCTCCTTTTCATAGACTAATGTAATATATTGACTATAATATTACCTACTGGACCTTTAAAGTTGTATTTTCACTAAAACAAGTCTGCATTGAATCTACAGCAGTTCTGATGCATCTGAAGGCATTCATAAAGCTGTAGTATATTAAATCGATACCCTGTACTGCTTCAGAATTTTTCAAAATCCTTTCTTAGGTGATGCTTATTTGTTCTCAGCGCACGAGGATGATTCTCTCTGCTTATTAGACATATTTTTCTTACAGTGGAAAGAGCTGCCAGAGAAGACACAGAACACAGAGGCAGCCAGGTGATTCCCGCAGACTGCACACCTAACTTCCTCATGGATGAACTTAAGTGAGACAAAGTACACTCTATAAGATGAACACACAAACAAGAGCATCTCTCGGCTGTTGTATTTTTGACATGGAGGGAAGGTAACTCTAGTTTTGTTTTCTTCTTCCAAACAGACTGAGCGTTTTCATACCACTCCGGAGCTGGGGTGGCAGGAAAACAGTAAGAGGACAGGTGTGGTAGTAAAGCCCATCGCCCAAAAGCTGAGCCCCCGCGCTCCGCTCCTGGTTTTACCTCACACCATAGCCAAGTCGCATCATTTCTCTAGCATCTCTGTTTTCCTTCCCTTTCCATAAAATGTGGGTAGCAATGCTATCCTGCAGTAAACCACAGATATGTAAGAGTGCATTAAGCTTCTTGTATGACAGTTCTCATGCAAGTGCTAAATATTCTGTTATGTAATATGGATGTTCTTGCATGTGGTTGTCTTTTGATGTTAAGGAAAGACTGAAACAGTTTAAATACAGCACAGATTTACGGATGGGTGATATGGAGACAAATGACGAGGCAGTCCATCTGCTGCCCTCACTGAAAACATTTTCCGTTTCAGGGAATTTATGTTTTAATACAGATAGTTTCCACACAGTATAATATTTTCTGTGATTCTGTAAGACAAATAGGATCAAAAAGTAAACGGCCTGCATTTCCACCCATAAAATGGATTGTTTCTAGATTACGGACAAGACAATCAGTTCAATGACACTGGTAGAAGACAAAGAGGCTCTTGAGAGATCTAAGTAGTCCATTCACCAGTACTCTGGCCCATACCCAGCTATGAACTGCCTTCCCTCTTGTCAGATTTTTATGACAACCAATTAAATCAATATGACTATTGAGACATATGGCAACAATAACGCTCTGAGTTTCTACCCATTACCACTCCAGCAGGAAACCAGGAACACACAGTATTTGTTATTGCTTATTGCAGGGATTCACTGAAGAATATCTCCTTGTTAAATAATAGATTCACTGTGACTGTGTCAAAGGCAATCAATACTGTAGATGCTATCTGTGGAGTTGCTAACATATCAGTGTGCAGAAGGAGTTCTCCTGCTTTTCTGCCGTCTGGAGCCGTATTCAGAAAATGTTGCCGGAATCTTAATGCGCATCTGTTCTTGCCAAGACATATTTTAAAATATTAGATATTAATCTTCCTACAGAGAACCCTCTGAGACAAGCCTACGCTAATGTGCATTTCTGGGGTTTCTGCTTCATGGATGACTAGACATTTGAGTGGTGCAGACTGTGGTGAGAATTCACTAAACAGAACTTCTTTCAGTGAGCACATTAGTGTCGTGATTTGTAGCCTTTATCAGCCATGAATTTATTTTGGAAAATACGCATTTTGCTCCCTGTATTTCTAGGTCCTGACAGATTTTTCTTCAGATGATGCTGTGTTGGTAGAGCTCGACAGGGAATTTTAGTGCAAGGCTGTTTCAGTGAAAAGTTTGCCTCTGGAATTTCCATTTCTGCTGGGTTCAGTGCATAAAATGGACATGATCCAAAGTCTCTGGGTGTTCTGATTAGTCATTCTTAAGTAGGGCTAATGACCAAAGAAGCTGTTTGGGGATTCCCTCCTGCCTCCTTTTTTGGCAGGAGTTGTTGTTTTGTTGCTATGTTGGGAAGAGAGAGGTCTATTTTTTTTACTGTAACTGTGATTTATATGATATACTGCATGCGCTCCCAAGGCAGAACAAGTGTGGACATATTTAAGAGGAAGAAAACCCATGGGACTGCCCTGCATAAGATGACCATGAAGTTGAGACATGGGAAATGTGGTGATATTAGAGCCACAGAGAGCTGTATGGCACTGCTGGTATCTCAGTTGACTAGCTTCTGCATCTGTATCCTAATTTCAGATTAATAAGTAGATAACCAAAGAAGCATAACAGCTCTCTTGTGCCACTGACTGAAAGAGCCTTTTTGATGTTCCTTCTAATTCTTAAATTGCTATTAATCTCAATCACATTGAGGCATAAATTTGTGCATTAGTGTGTGATTACAACTTCCCTTGTGTATGTGATCACAAATGGCTTTAATTTAGAAAATATACATTTTAAAACTACTCTATAGTAGGTAAATCTACTATATAGTAAATTTATATTATGGGTAAGGAATGTGCAGACTTTCTAAATTATTGACTTTTAATTTTGAAATTAATTTTTCAGATATCTTTTTAATGCTTTACTACAATTTAAGTCTGACATCTTTCAGGTTGGAACTCAAAGTCTTCAAGAAGATGTATACGTTTATACATTTCACTTAAAGAGAAGCAACAACTTGAAATTTACTTAGCCCTTGCCATTAAAATAATCTAATGGTTCTTACATTAGATGAATCTATGCGTAGAAATAAGGCAATGTTTTTTAAGAGTTCATGGGAAAGTTTGATACCACGTTAAAGAGCCATGTTTGTTTCCTCCTTCTTTTTTTTTTTTTTTTTTTTAATTCAAATAACACCCCCTACCCCTAAATACTGAAGTTAAGTACCAAATGAATTCTAAAGTTTTGGCTTCTTTGCTCCTAACCAAGTTGTGGGAGTTCATGTGATTAGGAGGGAACAAAAACCTTTTGGATAGAGCCAGTCATTCATGCTTTTAACGGATGTCAAGTGTCAGCTTCCTTCAAGGCTTACTTCACTGATGAGAATAGAATTACTTATAGAATAAATTATTTTTCAGCATGAAAAAAGACGATATCTTCTGATCCAAAATAAAAACCTGGAGATTAGGCTTTAAGCACACTTAAAATGTGAGATAAAACTTGCAAAATCAACTTAGGTTGGGGCTCTTGTATAATGCTGGCACCTAAACCATTGAACTGATTTAGACAGATTATCTGCAGCATTATATAGCTCTAGAGGCACCTACACATTTCTAGATATCTTGCTGGTGGTCTTGAAATTTTGCTAGATGTCTCAAGTTCACGTCTTATACATATGCATGAATGTTTTGACTTGAGCAACTGAGTTACCAAATTCCCTCTCAATTTTATCATGATCCAGCTGGAAAGCAGAAAAACACATGAATACATTAGCCCTGAGAAACACCAGACTCTACGGTGCTATCACTGAGCCTACCATAGAGAGCACAAACTCCATTTTGGTTACAAAAGACTAACAACAAAGGGCACATTGCTGAAGGGAAAAAGGAGAGGGTTACAGCGTGGCTCTGTTTTTATACAGTGACCTAGTGATTTGAGCAACTGCCTAGGAAGGCAGAAAATGAGGGTCAGTTCCCTTCATAGCCTGAGAACATAAAAATTTCTTAAATCTTCCACTTGCCAGGTACATGCTGCACTCAATCCAGACAATGTTTGAGAGGCATCCTTCTCTCATCTGACTGACATTGGCCACCATGGAGTGCATCAGTCATGGAGTTAGAAGAGGAACAAGCCAGGAGGGACAAGACTTGGAACTGTTGGTGGTGTGATGTCTGGCATATTCAGACTGGCCAGAAGACGTCTTAGGCCTGGCTTGCTCTCTGAGCACCGTTTCTGTAGCGAGCAATTGATTAAAATATAAATTCCACTTAATTTCAAATTAGTTCCACATACCAAATATAGGTGTAGATTTTGAGAGGAGAGTGCTTCTGCACAAGTCCGGAAGCTAAAGTGAAGGAAAGCACGTCAGAAGTTTTTACGTTCTCTTCTGTGTCATAGCTCTTAAGAAGGTGATGAAATTGCTTTATATACTGTCAGGCTTTCTTGAGCTGTTTTTCTTGGACTAGGGACCATGGTAGCACCTAACTCAGCCTAGCAAGTCTGTGTTTGTCAATGTCTTAAAATCTAAGTTGAGTTTCTCATGTGGACATTTTTGACTGTTCTGTGACATTTAGTTAATCTGTTTTCTGAACAGATCTGTTTTCTGAAGGTGTCCCACTCATTCCCTTCAATCTGCTAAGGCTATTAATTAGAGAGTTCTGGTAGCTGATTTAGTGTGTTTGGATCATAGGTTTAAAACAGCATGTTATTTTGTAAACTTATTATATTATAATAAACTTAATGTAATTATCTATAATTACAAAAGAATATTTAAAGGTTTTTTAAAGGGACATTAATGCTTTTAAAATGAGAAGGGATTAGTTCTACACATTTTACTGATTTCTTTCGTAATGTTTTTAAAAGTATAGAAATTTTCGTAGTTACTTAAATGGCTATTTTTATCTGGTAAAACATAGATTTCTTTTTAGGAAGGTGTTTCTTAAAGAAAGTGTTTTCAAATATGCATTTCAAAAGCAGCGCATGTAAAAGATCGTTACAGTACTTCATATTAACATTTCTACATCTTAAATTTTTACCTCTATCAGATCACACGAAGGGAAGGCTTTGTGTTTGGAATCATTGTTTCTCTGAATCTCCTTGACATTCTAGAGACGTCAGCCTCCCCTGGAGTATGTCTCTGATAGTCCATCCAATTCCTTTGTTTCACAAGGGAACTGAGCTGAGCATGGCTTTGTGATTTTCTGTTCTTGAAGTACTATAAAGAAATAGATAATGATCGCATGCAGTGTTCTATACCGCATGTTGGTGGCTACTCAGATCAAAGCAGGGAATTGCTTTCTTATCCACTGCTTTAGAAAAACATTCATCTAAATGGTTTGGGGGAAAAGGGCATTTTCATAGCTCTTGCTACACGTGCATGCCTTGTTGTATTTGACCAAGCTTAACATTGTTGTCAGTTTTCATAGGTGAATGAGAAAAATAAATATTTCCACTTATGCTTATGCTTCTAACATAATATTTATATTATTTAATTAAATCTGTCATTCTGGTCTCATTATCAGTGTCATTCCACCATGAAAACGCTAACATACCGATTTTCTTTTTTTTCTGCATTGTTTCGTAACGCTCCACCTTGCAGTGTGTAGCCACTTAGCTTTTGTTTTCATAGAGATAAGCTACTTCGTTGCCACTTCGGAAGTAGAACTTCCGAATGGCTTGCAACAATGCTGAAGAAATAACCAAGACCAATGCAAATTCAAGTCGTGATAAAATACATGGCTAAATATATTATGCTAAAATCTTCTTCCAACCATTTAGAAAGGCTCTCATTTTCATCAAAAAGCTTTCAGTACTTCAAAGAAGGTAGTGCCAGGTATTTGCCAGGAAACCAAGAAAACCCTTTCCCAGATAGGTGTTGTCAAAGGAGTGCATGGGGTGAATACATATGAAAAGCATCATCTTTAGATGTTGGATCTTTATTTCTATCAATTCAGTCTCTTCCGTGGAAATTATTATGGTAGAAGGCCACATTTCTAATATTTGATTTTCATCTTCTCTAACTTAAAATGTCTAATTATATACAGTGTATGGCCTAGTGAGGTACACCTAAAAGCACAGACCTAGCTAGAGAACAAAGCAGCTGTTCGCAATACGTCACAAGAAGACAAAACCAAACTGATTTATGTCTCTTTCCCCAGTAACAGGAAACTGGCTATTATTTGTTTTTCACACCTGTATCATTTCCGTAAAGAGATACAATATGAAACATACACTTCTAAAAAATTCTTTATCCAAGAGGCACAGAAGGGTTCATAAGAGCGTAAATGCTGTCCAAATTAAGCTGCTAAGCCTGGGGGTATGAAGCATAATTTGAAAAAAAAAACCCAACAATGAAACAATTCTTTCCCAGTGCCTTAGCAATGATTTCATATTACTACTTCCAATAACTCTTTAGGACATGACTGGCTGCGTATGGAGGAACAGATCGAGAGCTACTACTGCCATAAGCAGATTCTTATGGTTAATTCATAGTATTTTTGCCAGATGCCTACAAGAGTTTCACCTCAAAGTGAAAAATATTAATGGTCACTTCCCACTTTTTGATCCTTGTTTTGGAGAGCTGTACAGCTGGAAAATGTGGTTAACAAAAAGTGTAACATGTTGGTTGGTTGTTGATTGAGAGATTCTGATGGTCAATGAGGAAAGTATCAGGGGAAAAAAAAACTTAGAAAGTCTTTCTTTTTAGATTTTGAAAAAGATGTAGAATTAGGACTTAGAAACTCTTCTCTCTCCAGACTATTAAATCGCTCCCATTTTTGCCCCCACCATGTAGATGATATTCTGCATTTTACACAATAAATCTTGTAAGTACAAGGAATATGGAGTCTTTTTTGTGGTTAGTCAAAAGGGCCTGATTACACCTCCAGAGTTAACTCAAGAACAAATATGTAGTTCAGAAAACCTAAGTAGTTACTGATTTGAAAGATGCAATAATGCAAGGACATGATGTCATAAAGAATTGGGACATTGTTTCCTTTCTTTGAGAGGTGCCTATTAAAAAACCTTTTAAAAAAGAAGTTTACATTTCCAAAAAAGTTTAAATAACCATTTCAACAACAAACCAAGCTGAGTAGTCCAATTATACTTTATAGACCAATTTTGTTGGTTCAATAAGATGTGTGCTCACATTTAGTATCGTATCTGTCTAACTTTGACAGCTACTTTTAGTTGCTTGCAAAGTCAGAGTAGTTGTATAAACTTATCGGTTAGGCAGACAGCTGATCATTAAATGATTTAGCTGAAGGTAGAGTTGCAGCCGTAGATTACCATCTGCATTAGAAAATGTGATACTTTTAGGAACTTTGTCATAAAGAGTTAAATCCTCAGTTTTGCAGGCTACTGTCTGGGCTCTTGACTCATCGGAGCAGCTCTTACACACTTGGGCTGAGCTCAGATAGCATGGATACTGCTCTAAGTCCATTGTCTTAGTGGAGTCTCTCCTGGTTTAAGGTTGCATAAGAAAGATGCAAATCAGCTGTATGGCTCTGCCTGTGCAGCCAAGGGCATCCCACCCAGGGAGCAACCCCTTGCCTCCAAACCAGGTGGTGTAAGGTGGCTCCTAACTGTCTTTTCCTGAACAGAGTGAATAACGTAATGAGCATGTGGCCTACACTGTCCTCTGGGCCTGCTGTCGTGCTCCCATGCCTTCAGATGCTGGTTTTGTGTGTCTTTTTCAACAAAAATGCTTTAAACAATGTGAGGAGTGCCGCAACCACCAGACCAGTGTTTTTGCAGCATGAAGTTGCAGGTAGGTGTTTGAGAAGGTGAGCTCGGTGTCCAGGTTGAAGGCCGATGCTGCCATACTCAGCTCAGTCTTCTTACAGGGATGATGTCAGGGTTAAACCATCCCGGGAAGCATGTGCAGCTTGGTCCTGGAGGAACTGTCTGGATCACTCTGAAAGAAAGCTTGAGAATAATTGTAGGCAGTGAGACAATAAGAGAGTGAAACATAGAGGCAAAACACAGAGGTAAAGTATTTGTCAGTGGAGGCTGACCCCGTAAGACTTATTAATGGCAAGACCAAGGTCTTGTCATATAAATAGAAGTTATCTTACAGAAGGTCCAGCCTCATCAGTAAAGATCTGTACAGCTGGTTATTAAGAGGATTGCACAAAAATAGATAGTGGAAGCTTGCAAAATACAGAGTCACAACATGTGCTTTTTCATTTGACATCAAAAAAGTCTGCCAAACAAATATTTTTGTAATGCATAATTGTGAGTACTCAAAAGAAAAATTCCGAAAAGATATCGCCAATGTTTCTAGCTGAACTGTTTTTTTCCCCAGGCAAGTAATCAGATTTTGGTAATGGTTTTAAATTGCGTGCTTACATGTTACAAATGCTTTTAAAGATTTTAAATCTGTACCTGGTTTATATTCAGATTGTGTCTCTCTGTAATTTAAATCTGGTACGGTAATGAGGAAAATAGTAACCGCAATAATCAAAACAAGATCATGGAATAAAAGTGATTAAAGTGAAAATGCAACCTAGCTGTATAAAATAGTGCTAATAGTAATAGCTGAAGCAAGGATATTTAAGATCTAAGGATCTTGCATTCTTTTTTTATGATCTAATAGAAGCTACTATTACAGCACTATTGTTTTGCTATAAGGCCTCTGACTAAATGGAAAAATGTTCTTTCCAAAGAACTTTCCGCAGAGACTTAATAAGCTGTTTTAGCCGAAAAGACATCTGATAAAAGTTACAAAATTCTTGCGATAAGTAAAAGTTATCTCTTCTAAAAAACCTCTCTCCTCCCTTCTCTCTCACTCTTTTCTTTTCTGAGTAACTGTAAATCCATTATGGTCACATTCGCGTACTGCGTGGTAAGCAACTGGGAACTGTTATAAGTTAAAGAACTAGTATTTGGCACTTGTGCATGTAACTGAAATACTGTTTCTTCCTGCATAATTCGGGTGTGCTTTTCATCAGCAAGAATCTGTGTCTGTAGTGTGAAATTCCATTAGCTGATACTGGAATCGCCTTAATGCAATAACAGCAATATGAAAAGGCTCATGTCTAATTCATTGCAGTACCCCCAAGCCTCCCCCCACCCCATGGATGAAGGCATGATCCTCCTGTAAAAGAATGCTGCGTAGGCCTTCCTCCAGAATACATCTCTCTGGGATGAAATATGGGACAAGTTCATTTTTTTGTAGACTTCAGGTACCCCTGACCTCTTGATCTTTTGTATGTCTCTATTTTTTTGGCTTGACAGACCACATGCCAACGTGCAGCCCAGAATTCCTCACCCGCGTGATTTATTGTTTACAGCTGTTCGAGTACTTCAGACATGGCAGCTGCTTTTCAGATGTCCTCAAATTAGAATGAAAGTCTTAGATAGAGGTCTTAATGCAAACCTGTGTGCTTGCAGAAAGAAGGGGGAAAAGCTAATGAAAAAATCATCTGAATTCTGCTCTAAAAGCTCTCAATTGATCCTAGCCTTGAGGGCAAAGGAAAATGTTTGGTTTATTTCGTAAGCTCATTAGGTGTGGGAGAGCCTATTTGGCATTTGCTATTGACCGGGTCTAAGCGAAAAGTGATCACCAGCAGGATGCTCAATAAGAGATCAATAACAAGCGTGTGATTGGATTAGCTACTTGATCAATGCTTTGTGCTAATATATTAACAAGCAAATTACCAGGCAGCCCATAAGAGCAGAGTGCTGACTATAATTGTATTACAAACTATCGTGATCTAATGACCCTTGAAGTGCAAAAGGTTATTTATACAGTCAAAAGGCCTAAAAGTACTTTGAGTGGTGCTGCGTTATTTCAGAAAGAAAATCTTTCCCTCAATTAGTTAGCATTCAATCATGTGATTAAAATGGGTACACGTGTTTTGCATTCTTCCAAAATTTTCAGACCAGTTTTAGCTGTGCTGGTGGGAGAGAATGAGTGACAGTATTTCAGAGGGCAACTAATGGTGGCAACGCTTCCACAAGAGCTGGGAAATGACTAGAGGGGAGAGTGGGGAAGGAGGTGGCTCCTGGTGGGACAAGAGAGCATTATGAAGCAGCACCAGTGACTGAGTGGGAAGACTGCCATGCAGCTGAAGGAGCTGATTAAAGGCACCTAAGCCCATGGAGAGGGCTGCGCAAATACTTAAATTTAAATCTGAAAATTCTGTATGAAATTCAGAATTAAGGTGTAAAGTATTGTAAAACCAGAAATCTTACACTTTCTATAGTCTACATTGGCTTAATTTGTCTACCACGAGACCAGAATAAGGTATCTGTTGCTTGGATTTATGTTGCCTGGGTTCTCAGCACGCAAACTGTATCTTTTAGGTTTCTGTAAAGAGCACAAAAGCATGTTTAAAAGCAAGATCAGTGTGGGTCTTTAGACAAGGGGACAAGCTTGTCTTCTAAAGGGAGGTCATCCTCCCCCTCCACTCTGCCCTGGTGAGGCCGCATTTGGAGTACTGTGTCCAGTTCTGGACTCCCTAGTTCAAGAGGGACAGGGAACTGCTGGAGAGGGTCCAGCAAAGGGCTACAAAGATGATTAGGGGATTGGAGCATCTTCCTTACAAGGAAAGGCTTAGGCACTTGGGTCTTTTTAGTCTAAAGAAAAGAAGACTGAGGGGGCATCTTATCAATACTTACCAGTACTTAAAGGGAGGGTGCCAGGGGGATGAGAACAGTCTTTTTTCAGTGGTTTCCAGTGATAGGACAAGAGGTAATGGGCACAAACTTGAACATAGGAAGTTCCATCTTAACATGAGGAGGAACTTCTTTACCTTGAGGGTGGCAGAGCACTGGCAGAGGCTGCCCAGAGAGGTGGTGGAGTCTCCCACACTGGAGACATTCAAAACCTGCCTGGATGCCGTCCTGTGCAACCTGCTGTAGGTGACCCTGCTCTGGCAGGGGGGTTGGACTAGATGATTTCCAGAGGTCCCTTCCAACCCTGACCATTCTGTGATTCTGTAAATTTGGTCCTCGAAGTTAAATGAAAAATTAGGAAAAATTATTGTAATAAAAACCCCAAACAATTCTATTCACTTTCTAGGTCACAACTTTCCATTTTATAGTGCAAAACCCAAACCGGTTTCATTTCTGTTTTTATGGTCGTTATCCCTGATATACAGCAGGAACAAGGCAGGTAAGCACACAGCTGTTCAAAAAACAAAAAAGGCGCTCGTGAAGTCCTAGATTTCATATACACCTGGACCGACGTTTTAGCTGCAATTTCAGATTTCCGAGGCTTTGCCGTTGCCCTCCCCCTTCCCTTCCCCTTTGCCTTTCCTCCCTTCGGAGGTGAGGCTGAAACGATGTCAGCGAGCTGTTACTTGGGGGCAGGCGGGGGGCTCTGCCGCGGCGCAGGGGCCGAGGGGCAGACCGGCTGCAGCCACCAGTGAGGGGCAAGGCCTGGGTCGGGTTCCCTGTGGTGACCAAGGTCCCTGCCCGGGCTGACAGCGGCCTGCTGCAGCTGACAAAACAAGCTGCCAGGCTGCGGCCCTCGGGGTCCTGCTCTGGGGGGAAGAGGAAGCGCTGTCAATCAATGCGCACACACATAGAGCGGGAAACATGATCGCAGATGGAGCTGCTTTGGGTTTTGATGGGTGCTTGTCAGTGGTTTCTGATTTCTCAGGCGAGTAAGGGTGTTTCGCCCCGGCGCAGACGTGGCCAGGAGGGTTACCTGCAGCATCGGCATGGGCTGGTTCTCCTTGTGTGCGCCCAGATAAAAGGAGCGTTTTTGCCCATTTCCCTTCACACTGTGGCTTTTTTATTTTTTTGTATTTTACAGAAGGAGCTTCCCGCAGATGTTAGATGATGAAACGGGGCTCTCTGACAATGATGGCCTCGAACCATGTGTGATTCATTTGACTTCTCCTTTCTTTTCTTTCCCGTTTTAGAATTCCAAAGTGACCGTCTGAAAGTGAATGTTTTCACAGCAACCAACACCTTTACAAATGACTTCAAAGTAATCCATTTCCTTTCCAAAGCCACATGTTAGGACTTGAAAAAATATCTGCAGCAACTATTTTAAAGCAGGTTTGGAGGAATTAAAAATTATATATATATATATATATATATATTTATATATATTTCTTATTTCTTATATTTCTTATTTCAGCTACAGGTCTTATTTACCTTAAAAATGTATAGGCCCCAGACAATACAACGAAACTAATTGCCTGTGACAGAACAGCTCAGTCAATAGGTCTTCCAGTCACCAGGTCACTCAGCATAATTTCAGCACATACATTATACTGTATGTGTCCATGAGGAAATTACTAAAGGAACATTTTGCCATGCATCCTCCTAAGCAAGCACATCCAAAATCTTGCTTGCCCATTTTAGGCTTCAATTTGAAGCTGAGGGTAGCAAAGAAGGGCATAATTTCAAAACAGTGTCGAGTCACTGAACCAGTCATCATTTTTACTTTAATTGGCTATTACTCCATAAGTCAAAACGATATACAGACTCCTATCACCTGCAGTGGGAGGGAAAAGGAGTGGTCACATATAGTTTGTAGTTTAGCTAGTTTCTATCCATCCTAAACTTAGGGTCTAAAACTCCTTGGGAGGTTTTTTGTTAAGAAATAGATATATGCCTTTTAAATTATTATTTTTTGGTGTATTTTCTCACAGTCATTCTGATAACTACACTTGATAAAATCAATTACTTTTCAGATTTTGAGTTTTCCACAAAGGGTTTTGTCAGGTTATTATAGACTAAGAAGCCTGATAGTTGGGAACGCTGTTGGCTTTGTGCAGCTCGAACACATCCTTGCAGCTTAAAATAAATATTAACTTTTTTTCCCCTGTAGCAAATCCTCTCAACCAGTCTTCACAGGCAACAGGTTCCCTTTCAGTAATAACAGTGATAAGGAAAATTGTAGCTCCTGACTAAGATAAGGTTTGCCAAGATTGGACCAAGAGCATTTTTAATGACAATTTATAAATCATTGCCAACTGTAGTCCAATACTGTTATGTCACAACCTGCAATATAAAACAAACCCACAAAGTGGAGTTAGTCATTACATCTTCAGTGGAGAATAATGCTTCTTTACTAAACAGTAAAATGCCATTTAATTCTTAAGCTTCCGTAACTCATCCACAGGTTTATCAAATGCTTAAAATGAGCCGTTAGAGAAAATCCTACATCTTAGCAAAGTTCCCTAAAGCTATTAGCTCTTCTTGTGAAGCTGTAACATAATATTGCTCTCCATCGCGCACAATATGTGGCTAATTGTACTTCTAGGAATAACCGCTGGAGATGTTTCTTCCTAGAAGGACCCGTTGCACAGGGTGAACCCCACCTTCTTCTGTGAGGGCCATCTGATGAAATCTCTAGTGAAAAAGTAGTGCCCCTACACCGTGCCTTGTGATGGCTTGTTGGTGAGTCTGAGCTGGGAGACAGAAGAGTGGGCAGCTGAATGGGAGAAAGAGAGGGAGAGAGAGAGAAAAAAAGAATTCGATAGTTTCTTAACTGTAGGCCAGGCCGGCAGTACTGTGTAACAGGCTGGGAAGATTAATCATATACTGCTAGGCCATTTCAGTGGCGCCACTAAATGGATAACTTAAAAGAGAAATTGAATTGGAACCTTCTGACTGGTTTATACATTTACTTACGCAGTGGCAGCCTTTGAAGCACAATCTGTTATGCTTCAGACAACCAGCTAGATAAAACAGGAGAGTCCCAAGCATATACTTTTCAAAGCCATAACCCCACTCGAGCATCGTGGCCTTGGTTTGTATCTAGAATGATAATAACTGTGTGTCTTGGGATGGGCATATCTTCTTCTAACAGCAAAAACAGCCACCATGCCCCGGGAAAAAGTGGAAGCAGTTCTGTCCTCTTCGGATGGGAAAGGAAAAGATTTGTATCGTGCTTATCTCAACACCTTAGATGATAATGTTCAGAGCCTTCCTTTCTCCACCTGACACCATGTCATTCCTCACTGCAATGGTATTATTTTCTGGGCTACAGAAGAAAGTGGTCTTGAGAGTACAATCCTACTGAGCTGCAAGAGATAGCTTTCTTCTCATAGAGTTTCTTTCTGGGATTGCTTCAAAACCCAGACAGGCATCCCTGCGTTGGTTATAGTTGGCTTTGAATTTCAACCCTTCCTTAAAAAATGTGGGGCAGCGAGAAGATGAAATTTCTTTTGAAATGAAAACTGAGATTGAGACATAACCATATGAAGTCAGGAATTTAGACCACAGGCTAGGCATAAAGTACCTATGCTTTAATCAGGCCTGTCTCTAAGCCTGTTTTATGACCTTTTCATCCTTGTTCTTTGATGAGACCATTTCAGGGTTTCACTCACATTAAGTCTTGATTTATACTTAGAGAAATTAACCATTGGCACTGAGAATCAGTAGCACTGTAGCTGAACAAGGATGGGTAATTGTCACGAATCCTGATTTAGGATCTTGCCAACTATGCCAATTTGTCGTGAATGGGCAATTTAGACTGCCTAAAGGATCACTGTCAAAGGTGTCAGCAAAAGTGTTTGTATTGAAATATGATGTTTTAAACTTAACAAAGTTTGATGGCAAGGTTGACTCTATTACTTACCGCACGAAGGATGTAACAATGATTCAAAACTACCAAGACAGAATTGAAGTTACCAAGACAAAATCAAAATTACCAAGACACAAATCAGTTACCATAATACAAGGTTATGTGTGATGTTGGTTGCTTACCAACTGCAACTGGTGAAAGGTGCAACCTTGAGAGGTGTCCCAGCTCAAAGGGAGATCAACGCCACTCAGCCAGCTGCTTAGCAGGGAGAGCTTAAAGAAGGCTCACTTAGGTTGTCGTATTTATGGAATAAAGTGGTTGGCTTGTAGTCAAATTCCATGCAATGGAAAAAGTATGCATGACACTGCTTCACTGCAGAGGACCCTCGGAGAAAAGGAAACCCCTCTATGAGTGAAGAGGATCGAGTTAACCAGGCTAAGGGACTCGTGTGGGCAGCGCAGCTCTGAGACCCAGCATTACGGTAGGGTAAGTGACCCTTCTTTCTTCCTTGGCTGACTCTCCTGGTGGTTTAGAAATTAATGAGGAAGAAGGGGGTGAAGCAGGGTGAATCCAAAGAGTATGTAGTCAAGGATTATAGAAGAGCCTTACCGAGGTAGCCATCGGGTAGCCAGTGATTGGGATCAGAGTTCTCTGCATCCTCTTTTTTTTTTTTATTTTAAGCAACAAACCCAAATACCTTCCTTGTGTGATTGGCCCCCTTGTGAATCTCCTGCGTTGTTGAGAGAGTCTTTTATTGTATTGCCTTTCCCGTACCTCTGGTTAGAGCTCTTGCCCAGGGATTTCTAACCTGCCAGTGATCCAGCACATGGGCATGAACCACTGCCTGCTATTGTTGAGGTACGTTCTCTCTCAACTCATTCTAATTAAAAAGACTATTTCATTAGTGCAGGATCTGGAACTCTATTCTGCTCAGTTCCGGCTCACAGTGTAGGTCCTTCTAATATTTTTTCAATGTCTCTAAGTGAAATGTTTTCCAACCTTTTCCTACACACTACATCTTTTCAGATCAGGACGTCTCAGTTGTAAAGTAATGATGGTAACGAATGTATTGTTGTTATATTGTCCAAATAATGAGTTGTAACTATACAATATTTACAAACATTTCTATAAAAATATTTTGCATACGGTGTGGGTAGCAAAAAGGGAAAAATAAATAGCTGTTAGCATAGAACAGGTTTTATTCTTTTTCTTCACTGCCTGGAACACTACGTGTGCAACTTCCAAACATACTTGTAAAACTGACTCTACACATATCCAGAGGAAGAGAAACAGGTATTCTGTGTGTGACAGTGATGACCTGGCATTTTTGTCTTGCTTTTCTCCCTTGCTCATCGCAAAACAATACAATGCAAGGTATCTGTGCCATATACATAGTTTAAGGGGTGCACATCTGCAAAAGTACTATAGCATGGGTATTTCTGAGAGTCAGTGGCATTTCTTATTCTTATTAGTACTTCATTGAAAAATAAATTTAATGGAATTAGTAAACATCAAAGTGTGCAGAATATCCTTGCACATATATCAACATACCAAACAACTTCCCAGTATTGTTAACTGCAGAAAAATCACTGCCGAGATTTACCAACTCTATGGACTTCAAAACAGCTCACTTAAAATCCCCCATTCCTTTGATCAAATACCTGGAAAATATGCCTTAATGCATTGACAGTCTGGAATAATCATGCTTTGGTCATTCTAATGCATAGTTAACGTTCAAAATCACATACAGATTTTTGAAATAGAACAACTTTCCTCTTTTTTTTTTTTCTGTGGGCATTGCATTGTGCTAACGCAAAAGTTGAGTTGCTTTGCAAATTTGTAGGAAATGTTTTCACACTTAACATGCAGAAATTATTTTGCTGGTGATATGTTTGTCCACCATTGTGGTCAGCCATTGCATCAAGGTTTTCGTGATGAACCTTGATGTACTGCATATATAAGCCTTTCATTCAGACATCTATTTCTTATTCTCTGTGTGGTGCAGGATATCCTACAAAAACTAGTTATGATTGTAAAGGAAATAGTTAGTTAATAATGGAAAGCAAAAAGTCCTACAGTCCTTGCACATCCCAAACTGTCTTTACATTGTAGGAATATTCCAATATGAGCCATTATTTTCCACCGTTTCTTACTGTCACTAGTTAATGTAATCTCACTGCACATCTATAACATCAGCAATTATTATTATTAGCTCAATTTCATATGCAGGAAAACAGACATTGAACATCTGTGCAATTTGTTCAAAGACTTACCTCAGCTGAATGAGAAAGCAATGAGGAACATCCAGATCTATCCTTAACCACATGACAATCCTGCCAGACGTAAAAAGGCATATTGAATTCTACTTAATCAGTTCTTGGAGCCTGATAAAACACTCACCAATAAACTTTGATGAAATAGACACTTTCAAAGTATTAATGATTGGCCACTACCATTACTATATAAGCAATTAATTATGTTATAAAGACAGAATTGTCCCTCCCATCTGCGATATGGATTTCTCTATGTATTATGCCTGCATTTCTGTACTAAGGCATTTATGTGTGAATGTCACTTCTAAAGAATTTGATATTCTTGACACTAAACAGCTAGTTCCTATCTTTCAGACATTTTATTCATGTTAACTTTTTTTTTTTAAAAAAAATTGAATACTAGTATATATTGGCTTAATACTTATGGCAAATCGTTGAACCATTCTCATTATTCCCAGTAGATGAATTGATTAAGTAATTTATTCTGAGCATATTAGTCATCCTGCAAACTTTCCAGTGGTCCTTGGTGGAGCCTGCATTTGTATGAATGCAAGTTTTATGTGCAAATCATTTTTATGGGTCTTTCAGCACCCTGTCATTTTTGTGCAAAATCAATAGAATGTGCACACATCAAACCTCATTTAGATGTGAAAATAGCTTTCATGCCCATGAAGAGAAGCCATTTTGGAAAACACAGGGTTTTTTTTTCCTTCTCAAGTCAAACTTGGCTTCTGAGAACACCTAGGCAGGACTGTGAAGTGCCTCCAAAAGTATCCCATTATTCCATGTTACTCTCTTTTTACAATGTATGTCTGTATTTATTTATTTGTTTATCCAATGTGTTTCAATGTGTGCAAATATGTGTGTTGATTTGGTAGTGCTTTGGTAGTGCTTTGGTAGTGCTTTTTTTGGTAGTATTTTAAAATGTTCTTTACATTTCTGAAAACTTTAACTTGTTCTTTGTATTGTCCATTGCCATTGTACTACCTGCAATATATATGCGTAAGTATGTCAATGAACAAACTTCAGTGATTGTAGAGGGTCTGTGCATTTGTGAATACAATGATCAAGTGGTATTTCATTTCTAATTTGTATTTGTGGAACATTACCTCGAGGTAAAAGAATATTCACAGTATTATAAATTATGAGAATGGGCTTCTTGCCTACTGAATGAACTACATATCCAGTCTGTGCTTCACTAAGCTTTCTGAACAAGGAATGCTACCGATATGTAGAAAATAGTACAATATAATGGATATACGATATAATAACTTTTTCATCTGTCTCCTTCGAAACTCAGTTAAAAACTATTGGAGTGCTAAGGTTGGAAAGGGGAAAAATTAAATTTCAGAAGGCCCAAACTGAAAATAACGAACACAATCTTAACATTATCCTCTGTACACAAATATCATGGTAAAGACTTTGAAGCTGTGATGATGTATCAACGTCTGTTCAGGTCCCTGGTTTTGTCCAGGTTACAGATTTAGGAGAAATTATGAAAGAATGTGGCTCCTCAGAGATCCTCTGCTTCCCTTGTTCAGTCGCTGATTGTGTGCAGGGGACAAAATATGAGAGATTTCTTGAATGGAACGACAAAAAATTTAGTGATGCATTACTGCTTCACCACTCTTCTCCTTCCAGAACAGGAGGGCGTGAGACGGAAATCATGTACGCTGTTTACATGTTTTATGTAAACAATGTCCGTGTCATTCAACTAAATGCTGTGGCCCTACATTGGAGCTATACCACTATAAAACTGAAATTATAATCTGGATGAAGGCTGTTTGATAACACATATATACAGAGGGCAGAGCTAGAAGCATGAAAATGTCACATTTATTACTGAATCTCTCTGTACTTCTCTTTAAAAGCCATACTATAATTTCAGTGTAGTTTTTATAGAATTTTATGCAGACATGCATACATAGATATAACTTTCACTGAGATACTTTCAGTGCCCATTGTGAATGACTAAGAATGAAGAGCAAATAAGCAGTTTGAGGGCGCTGCATTAAGATCTGTTTTGCTTTGTAGATGTTTCCGAGTCTTACAAGAATTTGCACTAAGTAAAGTCCAAGTAATATCTTTGGAATGCATTTGCAAAGCAGTTTGTAAAATAGTATGGATTTACGTCCTTCAAAACTGGGGAAAAATATGGCTGATATGACCCCCCAAATTGGCTGGTATATCCTATGTCCCATTTAATTTACATAAGTGGCTCCTTTAAAAAAACAGAATCTGTGGCGAAAATTAGAGATGTGGCATAAGTAGTGATACTGCTCCATTAAAATGCTGTTTTAGGATGGTGAGCAGTAAACTGGATGTGCACTCTTGCACAAATAATTGTTTTTAATGAATTAATGAATAACTTTTGAGGAAACTTGAAAAAAGGAGCAGATTATCATTTCATTTTATGGCCAGGTAGTAACAGGGTTAACCCGTTTTGCTACAGTTGACAGCACAGAGTAGCAAATTCAGATCTTGTCCAATATTCATTTTTAAATGCTAAAAGAAAATACAGTTCAACTCATAGAAACACCATTCAACCTTTTTAATTGAGTTCATCAGTCACCGGCCTTTTATATTTTTATTTACTTATTTGGTTGTTTTAGAAAAATTCTCCATTGCATTAACCACATTAAAATCCTTCTTCAGAATAAGATCAACATCGGAGGCTACATTTAAACCTCAGGAAAGGTAAAAGAATCTTTAATTTATGAAACTGAACAAGTAGACTTATGAAAACATCTCTAGGGCTTTAATGGGGGATATCTATAATTCTCTGAATTGTATTCCTTTCACAGTGATATTTTGTAATTCCATTCTATTACCCTTGCTTAACATTAATGAGATAAAAAGATCACATTATGGCGATTGATGTTCTTCAAATTAAATGCACGTTTCCATGTACAAAGCTGTCTGCTAATTTAAAAAACATAGCATGTAACATAGAATCATGACCATGGTCATCACTCAGCTGGGATCAGATAGCATTTTTTATCTATTCATTGGATTTAACAAGGCATGAGATGGAAGCAGAATACAAAGTGTGGGTAGATTATCCCATATCCCCCTTTTGGCCACTTCTTGGCAATCTCAGCAAGGAAACTGAGGCTTCATGTTGCCATGGAAATAAACCTCAAGGTCAAAGGGGCATATGGAAGGTCAGGCAATGACAAAGGAACATCTGAGAGGCCATCTGGATGAGTGACCTGACATAATTAGTCATTAATCCCACTCTTGGGAACAATAGAGTTAGCCGAGAATGTGTTTGGACTTTGATCGTGGTCAGGGTGATCTCATGGGGAAAAGGGAAGAAAGCTCCACTTGGTAACTAAGCAGATTACCCTGGCATGCTGTTAACTAAAGAAGAGTAGTCAGAAGAGGCCGGTGGGATATGCATTTTACATATGCTGTGTTTTCCCTTTAGTTACTACAGGCCTCTCTAGAGCCATGTGGCTCTAGGATTAGCTTTTGGGTAGTGATTTTTTTTTTTTTTTTAACAGTTTTCAATGAAAAGAGAGCAAGTGTCCCAAAATACTTCGCTTAAAATTCCCAGGCAACAGATGGGAAGAGAGCTGAAGAGCCAAAGGCATCAGCCAGCTTGGTTTACAGGTGTCAATATTTACTAAGCAGAGTTGGCCAGGGCGCCTTTTGGGAAAAAAGGGAGAGAATGGCTAATCAGTAAAACAATAGCAATCATCCCTGTTGCCTGTTTTATACTGAATGGTTAGAATTATAAGATGACCGAGTGTGTGGCAAAAGCTCCCCATCAGCATCTGTCTTTCTACTCCCACTCATTTCCCTTGCATGTCATGTTTTCATTATTGAGACCAGTGCCTTGATGAGAAGGTATCCCTCACGTGTATCTGAGATTCTTCTACTTGAACAGTTGGTGATATTTGGTGATTGATGGTCTACAGTGTTGTGGGGTGTGAACGTGATAATGGACTGCAGCAAATGCATGCAACCCAGGACAAGCAGAAATTCATTTTTCCTTGGGATAAAAAAAAAATACGCTTTTAACTGTGCCATCAAAGGAAGTAATAAATGAAATAGACAAAGGAGACTATAGAGTAAGAACAGAGGGAGATTTCAGAGATAATATTTGGCTTTTTTTTTTAAATCAAGTGAAATGCAGCATGTAAGGTGCTCATTTTCAGCGAGGGTATATTTGTTAAGTATTTTCCTGTTAAATAAAAAAAAAGATATTCGTTCCATCATGTTGTACAATCTTTGCTTTAATGTATTGTCTTTGCCTGTGACAAAGGCATTTTCCTAGGCTAAGAGCAAAAGCTAAGCCACTGATACTTCACTATAAATACAAGTAGGCATCCAGGAACCTCCATGGAGAAGGTCAGATATGACACCAGCAACTGCAATGGTTTGCTGTCCCTGTGTAATGAAAGTAACTTTTGCAAATAATTTCTGCCACCAACAGGTTCCACATTTTAAATTAAGTCTTTAATAATAGACCAAACCCAGGAGGAATATGTGCTGCTTCTCTATAATTAGTACTCGATTTAATAGTGCACAGACGAAACCCAGTATTCTCTTTTTGTTGTGATTTTGACACCAAAGGCCACTATTCTTTACCAAGTTCATATGGTTAATCTGTTTTATTAATAAACAGTAGTTGTAACCCAGGAAAACATAATATTTGGCAGCAGGAATTGTCAAAATCATTGGAAACTGTAGGTTTGTCACACTCTTCATTCCCTTTAAAATTATCAACTGAAAGACTGACAAAACTGTATTGGTTTGTCCTTCCAGAGACCTATACGGTGGTTATACTATGAACATCTAAATCCTTTACCCAACTAAAAATTAATTTTACTTTTGTATTTCAGTTTTCCTAACAACTTTTTATGGACTATAAGAAATTGCTGATGGCATCCAGAAATGAAGCTATATTATCTTTGAGGAAAAGTTGTTATTCCTTGAAGCACAATCAGTATCATAGCTGTCATTAACGGATTGGACCTTAATGAATAGACTTTGCATGAATAAACACAAACCAAATCTTGTCAGTTTCATAAGAACGTAGAGGCAATTTTGGCAAAATTTCGGCATTACTCGGAAAGGAATAATCCAGCCCAAATGATCAGTGGTGTTCACACAATGGCAGAACTCAAAACTATACAGGATGCGGAAGACATTAATTTGGAACAATCTATGAGCAACAAATAGCCTCTTTATATTTTGCGAAATCATCTTGTTTTCATTTGAGAGAATCATTTTATTAGGGAAAAAGATTTCCACATTGTCCCATTTTCTTTTTTCTTTAATTTTTTTTTTTAAGAATAAGAGTGGGGAAGAGGGGGATTATGTAATATGTTGGCCATTGTGCACAACTTCAGTGCTTCAAGTTCTTCCTTCCTTCAACAACATATTCAGATGCAAGCACTTGACTTCAGTAACAGTATTCTAGCCTTCACAGATAATAAGTGCTAGCATAGAATCAGTTGAGAGAAGTCATTGTATTCGACGAACTTGCAAATCTATAGATTCGTTTATTTACTTTATAGTAACAATGTGATCTGTTCATAGGGCTTTATCCAGACTTCATGTGCCATACTGTCCATGAGCAAGTCAGAACAGAATGGCTGAATGGGGATATAAACAGGCTATTGTTAAATAGTATTATTGGATTGCCTAAGGTTTGACTTGGAGTTGTTAAGATATTGTATTTCAAAATGACTCATCCCAGTGCCAGTGGTAAAAAGTTGCATTTGGTTTCATTTATCAATACTATTAAATAAAATACATCTTCCGTGTCCCCATTGCTGCCTAATACCTAGACAATACTCAAAGGACAAAACCTTTTCCCTGCGGAGTTTGATTTAACAATTCTGTATCATGCAGGGATGTGTTGTTTTCATACATTTCAGTATGTTTATTTCTTGGTTGTGTATAGTTTTGAAGATAAGACCTTAATCTCCTTGTTTTAATTAACATTTGGGGAGATTTGAAAGTGTTTAATTCTAAATCTTTTTGCCATCTACCACAGGCAGGGTCACATTGTCCCTCTGTTGCATCAGTGAGAAATTTCTGCCCTTGATGAAAGGAGTGAGAACGACACTGTAGTCTATTCAACTTTGCATAGGTTTCTTATATTCCTCTTCAGAATTACTAAAGCTTTGCATGCAAGAAATCTAGGTCCTAATCTACCAATTTCACTGCACGTGCCAACACCTGACTGATGACTGCCAGGCTAGGCGAGGTGGCATTTTAGGTTGGACCCTGAGCCGGGGTTTCTGGTGTCCTTGTTGCAGTTGTTCTCTCATGAAGTGCGACGGAGGACAGAAACTAACTGCTGAAAACAATAAAGCGTTTTTTCTTCAGCTTCCCCTCAACTGCATCTGTCTGAGGGCTCCTCGTTTGCTCCAGTGCTCCCCTTTCCTCCCAAGTCAACGAAACCGATAAAAAACTAAAAAAGAACAATTTCCCTCAGCTTTTAACCTCTGCTTTCCAGCCCGGCTTCTGTGTGGCTTGGTCTTGTTCTGGCTCACCAAAGAAAGCCCAGGCCGTCAAGCGAAGCTGGCTGTTATCTTGCTTGGGATCACAGCCCAGAGCGGGGGATCGCACCTCAGCCTGGGCGCTGAATTAGCTGGTGGTGGAGGCGTGTGTGATTTCATACAGCAAAGCTGCAGGACTAGAGCGTTCATTTCCACCTACCTCTCACAATATTCCATAATCCCTGAGCTGCTCTATTTATTCTCACAGTACTTGATTGAAAAATGGCTTAGAAATACTGAGAAAATTCTGGTGATAATTGAAATATCGATTGAGTACTGCTATTGATATTCTACCTTGGAAGATTCATAGCGCTCTGGGGTTATTTCCAATCCTGTTATTTGTTTTCACAAAATGGAAGCCAGAGGTTATAAGCTGATTTCTTATGACCTAGAAACATTCCAGATATAGACAAAGAAGTTGCAATAAGTTTACTGCTTCTTCTGAATTTGTCATGCCATGTAAATGAGAAAGAAAACCAAAAACCTCTGAACTCAATTTTTACTGCTAGTCTTCAAAGACTGACAAAGTTATAAAAATATTTTTAAAAGGAGATCTGAAGCAGTTTTTCCAGTGTTAAAATCTTATTTAAAAATCTAAATAACGAATAAAAAGTGATGCTTTTTGAAACTAAAAATAATTTAGTTTCATATGAGAAAGGTAAATAAATAGAATAATGCACATAGTTCCTAAAGAAATATAGTAAGCAAAAAAACTATAGCTCAATTATCTTCTTTTTTTTCATAACAGGAATACTGAACATTTACTTCCGTGTAATACAGGAACTTAAACTTAGGTCTTGAAGCTGACGTTTCAGATCAAAGACCACTTTGGAATAAGTTTTACTTCATTACTTAATCTTTTTAGTAGTACACGTCAGGAAAAAAATCCTCATAGGAAAATAATTATGTTTGAAGAAAGCTTAATGTGTTAAGATTCATATTAATTCAGTGCTAAGATTCATATAGCAAGCCTTAAATTTGCTAGTGAAGTAGATAAACCTTGTACTCATATTGCCATACTGTTATTACAGAATTCAGAAATAGGACTGAAAATCCTGTTGTTGACTGGGTAAACCAATTAATTAAACTAATATGCAGACTTGATACCCGTCTGCAATGTTCTATGCATGCAACTGTTACCATAAAAGCAAAAAATAACAATTTTGTTACATTACAGTTCAATTGAAAGTATACCTGTGCTATAACTGAAATGCTCTGTGACTGATGAACTGTCCTAAAATCTTCTCTAAAAGAAATATGAACTTTTTGTCCTATGATTTAGGAACATTTGATCAAAGTATTATATATATTCATGGAGTAAAAGCAAACATCACTGAAATAATAATTCCAATCAAGCAAATAGGAGAAGCAGTTTTCTAATATGTTTGAATTTAAAACGGAGCGTAACATATTAAAATTGTCCTAAGCACATATCTGTCAAGAAGACTAATAGAGGACCTAAAAAGGCCTTAATATTTCGTACTCACATTCATGAATATATTGCTGGACTGAAACTCACAATGTTTGATTTATGGTGCTCTTAAAAGAAAAGAAAAAAAGAGTTGAAACACTCTACGAGGTGATGTCAGACATGTCAGGTATCATTCAGATAAAATAAATGTTTTCAGAAAATCATCTGAGTGATGTCTGCCGAGCTCTCAAAAGCCTCTCAGTGTCACTACGGCAGCTTTCGCTATTAGCAGTGAACTCCACAAGGCTACAGTAAGTGCCTTCCATCTTTACGTAGCAAACAAAAAAAGCTCGAGCTGAAAGATGAGTGCCACAACAGGTAGCATGCTCAGAAACAAAAACACCTACACTCCGAATCCTTAGGAGAAATCTTGAAGGACTGTTGTTTGGTAGTCTGTTCTGTCTAATTGACCACATCAGTAAATCGTTAAGCTTATTCTTTTAGTTGTCCATCTTCATCACCCAAAATGAAATTGTTTTGGGGATGAAGTGCAGAGTCTGGAGGGAACATACAAGTGCTCGAGCTCTGAAAATGGGCTTAACCATTTTTACTGTAAAGTGCAGATGGAGGGGACTTGTGTGCTATTTTTGAGACTAACATATAACAGGTTGGTCTTTATTACTTTTCAGGTTTACATTACTGGTTTCTGAGAGAGCTATTCTGCTCTGTTTCAGAGCAAAGTTAAAGATGCAAGTTTAAATCACTGAGAGTCATGGCTTTCAGTCTTCACCTGTTTGATTTTGCTTTCAAAGGGACTGCATGCATCCTCACAGTCAGTTACCAGTTCTTAGCTGGGAGCCAGGATCAAACAGCTGAGAGATGATAGAAAACAGGTCCATAAACTACTTCTCACTTATTCCCAAACATATGAGCACTTCCAACCTGCTTGTTTGATTTTGGCATGAGGCAAGTTCAATTTAAGTTTTAGTCTTATGTTATCAGCTTGCCTCTGCCTTGAAAAGGAAATGCTCGCAGAGGTATCGCTGGGAAGCAGTTTAGGAAGCTGCTCCTTGCTGCCTCTCAGCTGTACGCTAATGGCTTCCAGCTGAACTAACTGCAATTCCTGCTTCTCCCCCAGCCTGTCCCCCTGCAAACCGCGGCTGGAGACGGCCACAAGCCCAATCAGATGTCTTGGGTATCAGAACCGGGAGCCGCTGTTCCTTAACAGTAACTTTACTGCTTTCCTGCCTGTCTCCGAGTGAGTTCCTGTCTTCAGCTCTGCTCCTTCAGTGGTCTTCGGCGAAACGGGGTTAGCGCTCGCCTAGGCGGTGTCTGTGCTTCAGCTGGGAGCCATTAACTGACAGCTTGTGAAATGGCAAGGAACAATTTCCTAATTGCCTGTCAGCTGTAGCTGCCTGAGGAACTCTTCCAGCATGTGTCACAGCGAAGTCAAGCAGGTTATTTTGGTTATTTCAAATAACCCCCGGCAGAGATTTAGGCTACTCTGGTTTCATTTTTTTTTGTGATGGGTTTGTCTAGGAGCACTCAGAAATTCTGTCTGGTGATGGAGGAAGCCATACATCCTTAAAAACACTCCACTTGTAGTTACTTGCTGTCAATCCAGACACAGCTATCCATGGCCTCAAGTTACGCCAGGGGAGGTTTAGATTGGATATTAGGAAAAGTTTCTTCACCGAAAGGGTTATTGAACATTGGAACAGGCTGCCCAGGGAAGCAGTGGAATCACCATCCCTGGAAGTATTTAAAAGACAGATAGACGTGGTGCTTAGAGACATGGTTTAGTGGTGGGTTTGGCAGTGTTAGGTAGATGGTTGGACTCGATGATCTTAAAAGTCCCTTCCAACCTAGACGATTCTACGACCACATGGTCACACTATGTGCACGTGAGGCACAGAGTGAGGAAGCCCGCTGTGACCATGGCAGGGATGGACACCATGAAGGTTTGCCAACAGCCCGGAGTACACCCTGGACAGAAGCACACGCATCGCTGCCTTGTGTATAACTTGCATGTCGTTTTATTGGGAAGGCAGAGGAGAGAGAAGTCAGTACCTGCCTTTTGCATAACAGCTTACGGACAGAAGGATTCATGCAGGAGGAGAGACACCTATGTTAACTGCTCCAGCCTCAGTTGAAATGGCTTTAAAGCCACTTCTCACGTGAGGCTGTTTTACCTGCCAGGGTACAGAGGAGTCTGGACTGGGGAATGCTTTACCATTACTCTTAAAGCCAAACACCAGCACAGCCAGGAGTGCAAGGGCCTTCAGTTTGGAAGAAGAGGAGGGAGGAAGTAAGTCTATATGTCTGTAGCCTAATTGTTAGAGCTATGAGATGTTAGACTGGGTTTATGTTCCTGTTTCCTGAATGGTTTGTGTATTTTATCTTAGCCAGTTTTATATATTATTGCCCCAGGAACAGAGCAAGTGGGATTTAAATTGCATTTTGTTTTAGTTTTCACCTGTACAAGCTCCATAATCAGGGATCTTCCAGTGACAGTATGCTGCCATTCACCACAGTGGCAGTAGTCGGTATGGAGAGGAGCAGAAAGGGCGATTGAAACACCTCAGCCTTATCTCACTCAGGGCGGTATATGGAGGGACAGCGACTAGAAGCCAGAATTTTGCAAGTTATGAACTTGCAAAAACTGAATGACATTTTTTATACTAAGAGCCAAATGTGCTCTAGTGGCTCTGGATAAACGTGAGAGAGTGAACTATTTGTCTGGAGGTGAAAGAGCATGATTTGTCTCAATAGATCTCCATCCAAGAAATGTGCATAGTATCTGCACATTAAAAATGAAAAGCAGCCTTTCTAACTGCTGTCAGCCTGTGAAAGCCTGATTTTTATTTTGGAAGCCTCTTTGTTTCAGAAATTGCTTATGCCGAATCGGTGGAGATTAAATAAATTGGCAGGCACTATAGCATCAGGCCCTTACTTATGAGTCCGACAGGTCTCCAGGCTGACATCCAAGAAGACCAGAAGGGGCCAGGCAAAGCTATTTTGGAGAGGTAGCTGTTCAGTTTCATACGTAAGATTAGGACATAGCTCAAAAACTCTTAGTTCCAGAGATATCTAGGTCTCCAAACCCACTTCACTACCGGGTATCTCTCAACAGTTGTCTTAAAACAGAGTCTGGTGACTGAACCTCACAGTCCAGTGCATGTATGTTACACTGCCAGCTATAAATTCAAACCCCAGATGGCTTTGTGCTTCACGCTGCAAAAAGATCCCTCTGATACATTAGCGTGACTTAAGTGACCAAATCAGCAGATGAAATCAGCTGTATTAAGTACCGAAAATGTGCTTCTTTCAGAGAGCAAACCATACACAGCCTTCTGAATGCCAGAGTTGCAGTGTTCTGCCATTTAAATACTCGACTGTTGGGAAGGATACAGAGTTCTTAAATTCTTATCTGAAGCAAAAGGGCTTCTGTATATTTTTGACAGCGTATTTGAGCAACACCTAGTCCTGCTGGAAAAGGAAAGCAGCTGAGGCTGCTCACATGACTGCTCTAATTGTCACAAACTACTTAAGTGCTTTCAGCTGTGTCTATATTGTGCTATTGTTTACTTGGCTTGTTCACACTCAGCTGTAGGTGGCTCTTCCAAACATTCCTCTGTTTATTACTTTTGTCCCCTGTATCAGCATGGTTTTTGAGGAGATATAATTTTGACAAACACGTCAAACTTAACTTTCACACTTTGTCTTGTAAATAAATGGCTTGAAAACATGCTGATGGTCACTATAAGGGAACGTGTAGAATGCAGATGTGGGTGCTTGAAGGGAACAGTCGCCCTCGAAACTCCAAATCTGTAGCTGCTTTCAACACAGATTGAGTGACCGGCTTCATTCAGGACTGTGGTGTAATTCCAAGCATCAAATGCCAATTACTTTTTAGAATATTTTTATGATATATATATCCTTGTGGCAACCAAACTGTAATTACAACCGATATATCACACTTCTATTTTCAGGCGCCTCAGGTGAAGTTTTGAAAAGTTTCATTTGTGAACTGAACTTTCCCTTGCTGGTTCCTTCCCAGACTTAAATTTATGAAATGTGTAGTAAAAATCTAGCTATTTTAGGATTCTGAAGCTGACAGTAAGCCAGTGTTTGACTAATTTCCAGTTACCTTATGCCTATATATAAGTAAAATATCCTTTTTAAAATCACTAAACACACGGCTTGTGTGATATGACTAGTGAATACTGACAGCTAATTTTGATTATTCAGCTCCAATTGCCTAACTAGACATCATAAATTAGAAGTGATGAACAAATCCTTGTAAAATTTGGCTTACCTTATTTAAAACTAGTTTGGTTTCATCTGAGAAAGGTATGCAGGGTATTGTAATAAGTTTGTTGCTTTTTCTTTTTAAATAGTTTCCCAATCATGTAGATGGTTGAAAAAATCACAGATCCAAAGTTTGCCTGCTCAGCACTGCCATGCAGACTGACCCACCTTTTTCACGCTGCTTGACGTTTGACATGTAAGTTACAGAAAACATAATAAGGTGCAATTGTGCAGGAGGTTGGACAAGATGACATCTGGAGGTCCCTTCCAACCCAGATTATTTTATGATTCAGAAGGTAATGAGTGAACAAAGAAGGTATAAAATCAGAATAATAAGTTTTCTATACCTGCTTACCCCAGTGCTTTGTAAGTAACTACATAGTTATTAGTATAAATTCCATTCGAGTTAGCTTAGTTTGAGTGTTAGCAAGTGGCAATCACATTACTGGAACTGTATTCACTTTTAGGAGAAGCTACTCCTGGGAGGAAATCAGAAGGACCTTGGCAGGGCCTAAGTCCTTCCTTCTGAATGGAGCGAGGTCTTACCAATTTTTTTTGGTTTAAAGGGGCAGCGTTAGGTAGAAGGGACCAGAGGTCAGTCAGTGTTTGAAAAAGTCTCTGTACTGACTGCAAATTTGGGTGAATAGACTAAAGGTAGTAGAAAACATACTGCTCCTGGCACCTGCCATGCGAGTGCTCTCGGAGTAAGCACATAAGAACAGAAGAGTTTTGTACGAAATGGCTATGATGAGGGTGAGCCCTGAGTGGAAGCGTGAAAGAACGCTGCAGTTCAGACTTGGAGGCTGCAGGCACACCCGAGTCAGCTCAACATTAGCTAACCCCTGTGCTGCTGGCATCACGACCCAAGGGTTTGCACAAGGTAATTTACCCTGTTTCCTATTTAACAGTAATCCTCATGTTACTCCTGCGGCCTATCATGCGAAGATATACCCTCTGTCTCTCAGCGAGACTGGAGGAAAAAAAAAAAAAAAAAGGAATAAAAGCTTAATGGGATGACAGTTCCCATTGTTCTCAAATTGCACCCAGATACAGTGGAAGCATTCCACTGCTGCAGCATGTGTTCAGTGGTTACAGTCATGGGCAACAGTAGAAAATCCTATGACAAATAGATGTTGATCACTTTTGAAAAACTCACCCTCAGTTTTTGCTGAACACTCCTATAAGGAGGCTCCTCTATGCTCTGCAGCGCTGTATTCAGTGCAGGAATGTAATAGGAATGCAGTATGTATAACATTTATATATCATTATCATCATCATCATAATCATGATGTGTTATCTGTCTGGCAATCTGCTCACAATATGAATGACAATTCTTCATATTGGTCATGTTTTTCCATGAAGCAGATAATCATTGCTGGCAGAGAAAGGCAGCTTGGATTTAAGAAGGCACCAGATGTTGCTAAAACTGCTTTTAAACTCCTCTCTGTTGCTTCCCAGAGCTTGCAGCATACAGAGAAATGGCTGCAAAGTACTGCTTCACCGGAACTGGTAGCCTAATCTCTTCAGCTCTTTCTGTTACGCTTTAGCATCAATGTCTGTGTTGTGGACAGCCAAGGAAGCCAGTAAATCTAGTCCAGGTCCTCACTGGTCCGCTGGCATAAATTAAAGATACTCATGGCGGCTAGTATCTACCTTGTTGAGAACAACCATGACTGGGACCCATACCAAAGGATAGCTCAGCCTGAGGTAAAGAACTGCCTAAGTTTACTTGAAAGCCAAACGTCTTTCCTTTTAGCAAAATACTTAGGACTGAGTTTTGGCAGCAGAGGGCCAGGCTTTGACGCTGAACATTGGCTTCAGTATCAGCTATTTGAGAATATATATATGTATTCTGGAACATGGTGTCCAGTTCTGAAACTGGACACCAGCTTCAGAATTTCCTGCTTAAGAGATTGCTTCCACTTGTCCAAGACCTGTATTTTCTATGGGTTTATCCTAAAGTCCACATCATATAACTACAATTAATTACTTGAAAGTTCCTGAACAGAGATACCATCAAACATAATTTTTTCATAGGTTAACATAAAGGAGTTGGGAAGGCAGTTATGGAAGGAAATCAACGGGACTGAATGTTTTGCGTGAGTGTGTTATCTATGGCAAGAACCAGTATCAACACACAGTATTATATAGACAATAATTTATGGATCTCAAGAAGTACACCTTTTCAATTATTTTTTCTAGTTGCATAAGGCTTTGGTGTTTTGGTTTTTTTTTAATGTTTGTCAGCTTTCTGACTTCCAAAAAAATGGGTGACACCATTTATTTTCTCTGGAAAAAGGTAGCCTTCATTAGCTAAAGGACTTTTTGTTAAGTTTTAAAGAGAATTACAGGTGGCTTAAAATCACAGTAAGTTTCTTTTAAAGATCTCTTGGGTCCGATTCTCTCTTTACACAAGTGTGATTATGTTTGTGATATTTCACTGGAGATACTCCCAGGCCTACAACTGTAAAGCAGCAAAGAATCAAGAGTCTCATGTAGATTTCAATTTCTCCAGATTATGCTGGGCTATAGTGCAAAAAGGGCAAGGAGAGAATCTTCCTGAACAATATGCCAGTCCATTTTAACCTCATCAAACAACAAACAAAGTCCTTCACGGAAATCGTATAATCAAGCGTTCCTTTGCATGGATAAAATATGTAGGTATCCGACCGAAATAATGGGTTTGATTATCTTTATAGATAGTCATTTGTGTCTGAGATACATTTATAAGCCAGATCCTTAGCCAAGATAGGTCAAACCACCTTCATTTCCTGTATCATTATCTATCATCTGAACATTTTACTGTCTGTAAGTGGGGAAAAGTTTAGTGGAAAGAATAGTTGGAATGTTAAAAGTATTAGCATTTCATTATTTTTCTTAATTAAAATGTCACATAAAATGTCTCATATCTAGATGCCATGATCTCGTTTTCTAAAATGCTATGCCTAAAAGACAAAGCTAAAGGTTAAAATTAAATGCAATTATATTCCCCAGGAATAAAATGGATATACATTAAAAGTATAGTTAGGCTGTAAATTCATTTAAGCTTTTAAAAATTACAAAGGAATATATAAAATGCAAATTAAAGGAGAAAATCTTATTTATCTCCCCTGTTTGTATGGTAATTGGCTGCTTTTAATGAATTAATCTCATGCACAGACTCCTGCTAAATTAGACTACCTATAATGTACTGTCTTCAAGTAACTTCACATTCTCATTATGGCCTCCCTAATTTCTAAAGTAAAATTAATATAATTAGGGAGCAAATCAATACATATTGATCTTGAGTTACTTCAATGGAACAAAAGAATAACAGATTAAAAGGAGGTGATTTTTGTTAGCATTGATTTTGTTAGCATGCTGAAACAACAGTGCTGAAGAATTAAGTCTTAAAATATTTTCCTTCCCTGAATGATATCCTCTGGTCATTTTATATTCTCTGTGAAGCAAACATTTTTGCATGGCTGTGTTTGAAAGAAATGAAAAAATAATCTTTTTGCCCTCTGTATTTGGGCGACCGTTTTCTTATGGCATAGTTTTCTTATGGCAAAAGACATTGAGTATATTTTCTTTTCATGGAGATACATTTCAGGCTGCAAATTATTTCATCAGCCTATGTTTCTTTTTCCAAGTGTAAATTAAAGGTGGATGCATGCTGGCAAACACTACCTGAATAAATAACTGGTGGTATACTGGGATATAATCAAGCATATGCAGTGAGGAACTTGAGGTTCATAATAAAAAATAATGGAAGCATTCACCGAAATCAAAGCAGCAATGCTTTTCTACATACCCACCAACTTATTTCACGTGGATGAAAATTACACTTCCTGGCAGAAGAGAGTAAGTTCTTTTTATTGTATTCAGGAAGACATATTGCTATATAATGGCTTTAGGCAGACATTTATTAGTAAGGTGTGAAGGAAAAATAATAATGTGTTACCTCGGCGGCTGAAGTCCATATTCTAAAAGTTGCTGCTGGGGATGGAAATGTCTCAGGTGGTTCTAGACAAAGGCTTGTGTCGCTCCGTGTTCCTCTGGAGCCTCCGCAGGGCACCAGGCTGCTGCTGCAGGTAGACTTTACCCAAACTCATAAGAGCATGTTGATTGAAGTCAGGGGCAGTTAATTTGCTTTTCACATCTTAAAAGTCTCTACAGAGCGTAAACCCTTTTTCCTAACTCATATTTCATTTCTGTATTTCACAGAAGCTTTATAATATGTGAACAAATTCCCTTGCTGGATGTGATAAATCTAAATTGCTTTGTTTAAAAAGGTAATTAATTTAGAGTTTTTCTTTCAATTTTCACACCATATGAACATGAATAAAGCTTTTCATGGTGTATAAATTTATGTGCAGTGATTACCCAAATGAATGGCAGAAACAGCTGCACCTTAAATCTTTACACTGAATATTCTGATTTACTTGAAGCTAAATTGCAGATTCTGGTTGCATTTCAGACATCCATTTAAATCATAATTTTAGGGAAACAATAGCCATACATATAAGAGATGTTGTAAATATTAGAGGAAGAAGAACATTTATGTTTTATTTACAAATATATAAAAGGGTTTGCACTATATAATTTTGTTTACTAAAAATGGAGCTTAGATGGAGGTAAGGTTATTTGACTATTTAACAGTATTCCACATTAAGTTATATGTTGATACAATTCTAATTCAATGAATTGTATAACAATCCAAAAGTAAAACATACCTGGCCTTCTACATAATGGGTGAGAAAGCTATTGCTTAATATTAAGTTTTGTCATTGAAAAAACAAGTATACTTTTAACAGAAAATCTTAGTGAAAACAACGTAGATGTAATGTAGAAGCTGCCATCACTAAAAAATAATGCTTTTTCTTTGTATTGAGACACAACCCCATTCTAAGCTGGCACAGTAGAGGATAATGGCATTTTAAATATTTCTTTTTATTGATAATTTAGGAAAAAAATCTCTGTTATTATAAACAAAACAGCTACAGTTGTGCAGCAATATGAGATTACCAGGAAAACTGAGCAAATTCCTCTCTTTTTCTTATAGAGTAATATTTACTTTACCTCTTCTTTGTATTTATTGATTATGTTCATGCCACATTAAGAGATACTAGTAAACCTTATTTAATAATTTTCATATGTTCTTGATCTCGGACCCCATTTGAACAAATGAAGACCTAATGGTAGCAAATTTTGACTTGAGGCAAAGTCTGGGCATCTGTGCTGGAACCGAAATAATTTAATCCAGTCTTGCTGGGTGACAATTATTTTGATTTCAGTTTCATTGGGAATCTAAAGAAAAAGTAACAGGAGAAAAAGCACCATTGTCGGGAACAGACTGATCCTGGAGCTCGAAAGATAAATGGCACTTCCTGTTGGTGTCCATGAAAAATAAATTTAATTTGGGGGACATCCCCTGAATAGCAATATTCCAGGTCAAGGATAACCTCTTCTCTTCTTTTCCTTTCCTTTCTTTTCTTTTCCTTTCTTTTCTTTTCTTTTCTTTTCTTTTCTTTTCTTTTCTTTTCTTTTCTTTTCTTTTCTTTTCTTTTCTTTTCTTTTCTTTTCTTTTCTTTTCTTTTCTTTTCTTTTCTTTTCTTTTCTTTTCCTTTTCTTTTCTTTTCTTTTCTTTTCTTTTCTTTTCTTTTCTTTTCTTTTCTTTTCTTTCCTTTTCTTTCCTTTTCTTTCCTTTTCTTTCCTTTTCTTTCCTTTTCTTTCCTTTTCTTTCCTTTTCTTTCCTTTTCTTTCCTTTTCTTTCCTTTTCTTTTCTTTTCTTTTCTTTTCTTTTCTTTTCTTTTCTTTTCTTTTCTTTTCTTTTCTTTTCTTTTCTTTTCTTTTTCTTTCTTTCTTCTCTTCTCTTCTCTTCTCTTCTCTTCTCTTCTCTTCTTTCTCTTCTCTTCTCTTCTCTTCTCTTCTCTTCTCTTCTCTTCTCTTCTCTTCTCTTCTCTTCTCTTCTCTTCTCTTCTCTTCTCTTCTCTTCTCTTCTCTTCTCTTCTCTTCCCTTCCCTTCCCTTCCCTTCCCTTCCCTTCCCTTCCCTTCCCTTCCCTTTTTCCTTTTTCCTTTTTCCTTTTTCCTTTTTCTTTTTTTTCTTCTTTTTTTTCTTCTTTCTTTTCCTTTCTTTCTTTTCCCTTCTTTTTCCCATTTTTTCCCCTCTGTTTCCTCTGTCTCCCTTTTTCCCCTTTTCCTTCTTTTGTCTTTTCCCCCTTTTTTCCCCTTTTTTTCCCCTTTAGCTCCTTTTTTCCCCTTTCCTTTATTTTCTCCCTTTTACCCTTCCCCCCCCCCCCCCCCCCCCTTTTTCTTTTTCCATTTTTCCTGATTTTTCCCTTCTCTTTCCTCCTTTATTCTACTTTTCCACATCGTCAGCAACCTTCTCTGGCAGAACAGTGCTTTTGACTTCCTGTACAGATTCCCACACTAAGACCAGAAAAGGGGAAGCGAGTCTTCTTGCTAAAAGTGGAGAACCGTCCTTTGTGGGCAGAGTTAATGTCCAGCATGTCATACAAATGCCTAATAATAATAAGAGGTAGAGATATGAGACAAACAATAGGTTCATTCAAAGGGGAAAAAAAAAAAAAAAGAAAAGAAAAAAAAAGCAAAAAAAAAGCAGAGTTGACTCCAGAGCCATAAACTGAGGGAGAGCTCAACCTGGTGCTGGGAACTCACCTATGACCCGAAAGTCTAAAGCTGCTGGCTCCAAAAGAGTCCATCCATGTCTGTGTAGTGTTAGTGCAAGACCTACACTGAGTGCTAAGTTCACTATTGTGATGCAAAGATGAACACCTAATTCAAAGGAGCTTTGTTTTCTTTTTAACTGGAAGAGACTGGCCAAATTCACATTTGGCTAAGCCAACTAGAACAGCATCGTGGATATGAGGAAAAATGTGTCTTTCATGGTTTCTTCTGTTCCTAATTTTTAAGCTATAGCAAATATATTACTTGGCCAGAGAAACAGGCAAAATAGCCAATAGCCGAGACCCTGACAATAAACGATTTCCACACAGATCACATACAGCTTGAAGATAGAAGGCTTAACAGAAGAAAGCTGGTAATTAAAAGGAAAAGTAACAAACCCCAATGTTTTCTAAAAATTGGAAAATGAAAAAGTAAAATTTGAAACTCATAAAAATATACAAGAAAGAGTCAAGCTAGAGCTCAGGAGAAGTTAATTTGAAGGAAGGCCAATTAACATACAGAGGTAGTCCCAGAGAAGCTTGAATGGAGGAGCAAAATTGAGGTAGAGGGATGAAAAAAGGGAAAAGACAAGTAAATGGAGTCCTCCTGGTGTCTGCCTCTTTGAGTGCAAGTCTGGAAAACCACTGGAAAGACTGCATTGGGAAGATTTGCTGGGAGCAACATATTTGTACCTGAATAGCCATACAAATAGGATAGAAATCACCAAAGCCAGAGTCCTGGGAGATCTTTCTTGGGGAAATATTCTTCCTTTAGAAGGAAGTAATCTCTGTCACATAAGATTTCCCAAAGATGTAAGATTTATGGAATGGAACTGACATTTTAGGAAGAGAGGTTATCATCCTTATTTCCATATCCACACCTGGATATATTCCCATCCCAGAGAACTGGTGAGAAGAAGATATTGATCAGTAAGTTAATTTTAGTTTAAGTATAACACTGGACTGTACTTATGTTTACTTTTGGACTTCAATAGTTTTTTAGCCTGCTTATAACATCTCTCACAGGATCCAGTGAGAGATTTTTTTAGTCATTGTTGTGAGCCTTGCTAGGCCATGGAAAAAACCCTTGCAGCAGCCATCACCTCATGGAGCGGTAGAGAAAAGGTACTAAAAATATTGAAAAGATATTAAAAATATTGAATGAGAAAATGGGAAAGAGAATATGCCAGGATATGGTGAGAACTGAATGAGGGAATCTAAAATGAATCTTGGACATGGAGAACTATGCAAGATGGATTAAGTTCAGTGGATTTGGAGAAGCTTATTACTGCCACTTATGCAAAGATTGTATTATTTTAAACACAGAATCTCAGAAAAGGGGTTTTAGAATTTTAGGGCTACTTTAGGTAAGAAATAAATCGGATCCCCACAAAACTTCGTATTTCTTGGGAAGCACCAAGATTTTTTACAGAAACATCTCATTTATTGCCAAAAAGCATGGAGAAAAGTGTAACAGCAGAGTGGTTGGAGACAGACAAAGACCTCCTGAGCCATAACAGCCAGAGCTGTCAGGGACATTTCAAGTTTAAATACTGGTGGGATTCTCTGATGTATCCCAGCATTGCCTGGTACAATAATTAGTGATTACCTTACCCATACCTTTGGAGTAGCGCCAGCCATACCCTTATGTTGGCAATCTTGCCAACGTAACCATAATACCCAATAAATATGAAGGTACTCAATAAATCCACAGGGCAGGAGTCAACAGGGAGAAGGTAGGGGTACACCATGAAATAAGTTCACAATTACCTTCAGAAAGTATAGCTTCTTTTGAAAGTTAATTTATTCTGTAAATGAAAGTTACTCTTATAAAACAGATGGGCTAATAGCCAAGATTTCATAAGAGAAGCCCTTTATGCCTCACATGCAGAGTTCCTCGTGCAAGCCTGTGCAGGCTGTCCAGCGTTCCTCATTATTTTCCAGAAGGCAACGGGGAGCCCTGGATATTTATTGGCTTAAATTATGCATCACCTTGATTGTACATGTCTAGGTTCCCCTTGGGTGCCATAATAGCATTTGAGAATGGCCCTAAAGTATTTGGTAAAGGAATTAATTATTATTTCTTCTGCAGTGCCTGGATGCCTAGATTATGCGGATTGGTAATATCTCACATGTTGAGTATGAAGACAAGTGAAATTTGGAATTGCTGTTTGAAATTGCTATTATGCAGAACTTTAAAAAATGAAAGCTTAAGGCAAAATCAGAATGTCCCTAGGGAAAATTTGCTCTTTGCCAAAACTGTGATTTTAATTGGGAAATTGGAAATTAATTGGAAAATTCTATCAGTTCTGGTGTGTGCCTATTTTGTAGTCCAAAGTTTCATCTAGATTCTGTGTCAGTGAAAATTCTAAATTATCATTTAAAATTCTTTTACCAAAGCAGGCTTACAGTCACTGTGGACAAAATACAAATAAGCTATTGCTACATTCTTTTCTAGCCCACATAAGCTGGTCTAATAGGGCAAAAAAAGCAGATGAGCATGAAGCTTTCTTTCCCTCTTTCCCGTTCCTTTTTTTTAATGACCTAGTAAGCTAAAAATTATATTTGACAAGAAAAAAACAATAAAGCAAGCACTGGGAGTAGGGTATCCTCCCAAAATCTTCAAAACTAAAATGAATTTAAATACAGAATATCAAGTTTATATAGCCAAAGTCAAGAAAAGTCAAGAAATCCACAAAGTTTTCAACAATTACTGATCATATTCTATAAATACTCCATTTATAATCCTGTTTCCTTGTTAAAGGTGAAGCTTAATAGATTATTGATTATGCTGTAAAATCTATACCATAAAATATACAAGATATGCGCAGTGGTAACATTGAGGTTGCTCTTCTAGCATTAACTTTTATGTTTCCTGACTCTCTGGATTTTAACTGCAACCTTAAACATTACATTTTTCTACTAACAGTTCATGGAGCTCTTACTAAAATAAATTGCACCTATCTTTAGCATTTACCAACAGACTAGAAAAGTAAGACAATGGTCTTTTTATTCAAAATTTGTTGTGACAGTCACGACAAACATATGGATAGTAACAGTCTTACAAGCAGGATGCTTATCTGTTTTACTAGTTCAGAAAGGTCTGATTGATGTGAAAGACCAAGGTCTCTCTAAAGATAATTTAGCCATTTCCATACAGTTTACGCTTGTGTTAGCTGTATCCTGCAAGGGAACTCCCAGGGGGATTTTCTCTGACCTTCCCTCTAAAAGGTAACACATAAGAGATTCCTAAAGGAACCATCATCTAACAAGACTAATGATAGCTTCCATGCCTATTATCATTCAGTGAGAGCAAAAGAGACTTTAAAAATGCAGTACCACATTCCTCCCTTGATGTTTCTCATGATCTATTAAGGTATTAGATGCCAGATAAATTAATCATTAAAAACTTACAGTTAAGTCTTTACAAATAATAACCAGGTGTACCTTGATTATTTTTTATCTCACTATATATATTTATATATTTCTGTCACTAAGCAGAAGTGATACAAGGCAATTTGTTTATTAATGACGAATGGCTAGCTAAAGTTCACAAAAAGACCTATATTCTTCAGCCTTTCAGTGCTTTAGAAAGTTAGGAGGATTACAGAAAACCATCCGTTCTTCATTTCTGAAATAGCTCATGATTTGCCATTCAGCTATCCTTTCATGCTATTTTAGGGAGTGTGAGCTATCGTGATGACTGTTTATTGGTGTATGTAACCTACCACTTGATTTATTTTTTTCTGACCAGTAGTACTTCGCCTAAAAGTCCCCCAGTACAGAGTTACTACAGAGAATTTGGTTGGGAACTAATTTTTGTTGAAGCAGTCTTCCTTTGTTTGCTTAGCTGTTTTAGCATAAAAGAGATGATCTGCAATTCTGTTTAAACCCTTCTCACCAAAATATGATTATTGAAATATTTTTCAGTGTTATGCAATGTATATTTTTAGTAAAGAAAATTAAAGCTCTTTCAGAGTAATGATGACTTGTTGAATTTCACTGTTGTAATAAAGATCTATTTATGTTTTTCAGGATTTGTAGTCAGTTAGTCCCATGGGGACTGTGTGCCTGTATTTCTCTAGTGACTCTCTTGCTTTCCACAGATTTTAAGCTTTCAATTTAAAACAGAAAATGATTGACTTGTATGGCTGGACCTTAAGTTTCCTGATGTGAACTAGTTCTAGATCCCTAGGTAAGCATGCATTTGCACAGAATATGGATAATTCTTGGTGTTTCTCCACTGGAATATAAAAAATATAGATTAATTCAACAGAGTAATTCTAAATATGTTTTTAAATGCTGAAAAAGTATTCCAACAATACTGTTTATAGTTTATTTTATGAACCAACATGTTTATAATATTTTCAGTATGGTGCCTTAATATCTGTTTAGTTTTATTTTATTAAGAGTCTTGATTGTTATGTATGGATACTTGGAAAAGTTGTGCCAGAGTCCGGACTATTCATTCAACCAAAGGCACAAGATTTCTCACATGTTTTACAGAGTGATGTACTGATACAGATATATTACTGTATAAGAAGGCCATCTGGAGGTCTTTGTGATCTCCTGGCTGTTCCTAGTGGATCCACAGCTGCCACAGATATCACATCATTTATGACAATCACTGCTAGCATGGACTGGCCAAAGGCAGTAAAAGCACACCCATTTTTGGAGGTGATTGCTCAGTGTTGCTCAGTTAAACAGAGAGGTGAGGTAGTGTGGAAAATGTCTTTTATCAAAAAATTCTTTTTTTCCCCAAGCCACTGATTTGAAAGATACAGGAACACGCTTAATAAGTAAGGAGGTGTAGTGTGTGTGACATTCTGGAGGGTGTTCAGGAAGAAAAGATACACTTCCTCCCTTTCTGTCACCCATAGTCGGACAGCACGACAGATGCTCCACTGTGGCAAGCCTATACCAGCCAATAGACCTTGCGTGCTATGATGCACACTCTCCATGGGGCGTGCCAAAGCTCTCTTCTGCTTCCCTCAAAACTGTGTGGAACAATGCTATCTTAAACAATGGCAAAACTCCTACTGAGACAGTGCTAAATACACATCTACACCCAAGGTACCTATATCTATGGTGTGACGTGACATCTAGCAGTAGTTTTGCTTTCTGAAGGCAGCAAAACTTAAACAGAAAAGAAAATGGAAGGATCAAATGGTGATTAATGAACCAATTAATAATTCATTTAAATAACTGTAGCTTTTTTCCTCCACATTATTTGAACAAGGTCTTTACTTTCATATGTTCTTTGGCAAAGTTATTCATTATTTCTGGAGGTAATCCATAACCTGCCAAACAACAAGTAGAAATATCCTAGTATATTTTTGAAACCTGAAATCTGAAAAGTTTTAGTCATGAAAAGTTAAAGTGATGATCAAAACTATGAGGGTTGGATTCTGATTTATATGCTCATTAATATAACTTTAGGTTTCACTTTAGGTTTCACAAAGCTGCTTTCTTTGAAATATTTTTCTATTTGTTTCTAAGACCTACAGCTTCTATCCCACAGTAGGGTTGCGGTACCCATAGGAGTTTCTCAGCATTACAGTAGTATAACTGAGCCTACAAAACCCCCCGATTTTCTAGAGAATATTCCTGCTGCTACAGTTAATTTCTTACTATATTAATAGAAAATGTGAGAAATTAATGAAAAAAAATTGAAATGTTCTGTTAGTTAGTAAACCCATAACTTATGCAAGTCAATGGAGAAAGGTTCTGCTCCCAATGGTGTGAGCTTGCTAATACAGAACATATCTGAAAGTTAACTACAATCAATGGATATGATTTAAGTTAGTTCTTATGTTAGGTGTAGGTTTTCTAAGAATTTTCTAAGAATTCTAAGAATCTACCAGAGTAGCTATGTAAATATTTGAAAATATTTTTGCACGATATGTTATGAGTCACTTAGTTACCCATCTCTATCACTGGCACTTGAACAAAGAAAAGGAGATGTGAAATCCCTTCATAGGAGAGCTGTCCTCAAGACTATATTTAGTGGAAATGGCAAGACTCCAACAATTGTTATGTTACTCTATAGACACTGCTGTCCTTTCTTCTAATCCATTCATTTAGACATCAAACTGCAGTGCATTTTGTAGCGCTGAAAATGTGTGTTACACAAGGCAAACGGCTAAGAATAATATTTACACATAGAATCACAAAAACATAGAATGGCTAGAGTTGGAAGGGGCCTTAAAAATCATCTAGTCCCAAGCCCCTGCCATAGGCAGGGATACCTACAACTACACCAGGTTGCTCAAAGCCCCATCCGACCTGGCCTTGAACACTTCCAGGGATGGGGCATCCACAGCCCCTCTGGGCAGCCTGTTACAGTGTCTCACCACCCTCAGAGTACAGAATTTTTTCCTAATATCTAATCTAAATCTACCCTTTTTCAGTTTGAAACTGTTACTCCTCGTCCTAGCACTACAGTTCCTGATAAAGAATCCCTCTCCACCTTTTCTGTCCCCTTTAAGTACTGAAAGGCTGCTATAAGGTCTCCCCGGAGTCTTCTCTTCTCCAGGCTGAACAAGCCCATCTCTCTCAGCCTGTCCTCATAGGAGAGGTGCTCCAGCCCTCTGATCATCTTCGTGGCCTTCCTCTGGGCTTGCTCCAACAGGTCTATGTCCTTCTTATGTTGGGGGCCCCAGAGCTGGATGCAGTATTCCAGGTGAGGTCTCACGAGAGTGGAGTAGAGGGGTAGAATCACCTGCCTTAACCTGCTGGCCATGCTTCTTTTGATGCAGCCCATGGTACTGTTGGCTTTCTGGGCTGCAAGTGCACATTGCTGGGTCATGTTGAGATTATCCACCAACACCCCCAAGTCCTTCTCCTCAGGGCTGCTCTCAACACACTCTCCGCTGAGCCTGTGTTTGTGCTTGGGATTGCCTCAGGCCACATGCAAGACCTTGTACTTGGCCTTGTTGAACTTCATGATGTCCGCACAGGCCCACCTCTCCAGCCTGTCAAGGTCCTTCTGGATGGCATCTCATCCCTGTTGACTCAGCCAGTTCCTTATCCACTGAGTGGTCCAGTGGTCAAATCCATGTCTCTCCAATTTAAAGACAAGGATGTCGTGTGGGACAGTGTCAAATGCCTTGCACAAGTACAGGTAGATGTCAGATGCTCTTCCCTTATCCACCAATTCTGTAACACCATTGTTGAAGGCCACCAAATTTGTCATACACAATTTGCCCGTAGTGAAACTTTGTTGGCTGTCAGCAATCACCTCCTCTTTTCTGTGTGCCTCAGTAGAGTTTCCAGAAGGATCTGATCCATGATCTTGCTGAGCACAGAGGTGAGACTGACCAGCCTGTAGTTCCCCAGGTCTTCTTTTTTTCCCTTTTTAAAACTTGGGGTTGTTTCCATTTTCCAGTCAGCAGGAACTTCACCAGACTGCATGTTTTCCCAATACAATAGTGGCTTGGCAAATTCATCCACCAGTTTCCTCAGGACCTGCAGTTGAATCTCATTGGTTCCCATGGACTTGTGCACCTTCAGGTTCCTGAGATCGTCTCAAACTTGGTCTTGTCCTACAGCGAGTGGTTCCTCATTCTCCCAGTTCCTGCCTTTGCCCTCTGCAACTCAGGCGGTGTGGTTAGAGCCCTTCCCAGTGAAGACTGAGGCAAAAAAGTCATTGAGTATCTTAACCTTCTCCATGTCCTGGGTGACCAGGCCTCCCATTTCCTTCCTGAGAGGGCCCACATTTTCCCTAGTCTTCCTTTTGTCACTGACATAGCTATACAAGCTTTTCTTGTTGCTCTTGATGTCCCTGGCCAGATTTAACTCTAACTGGGCTTTGGCTTTCCTAACCCGATCCCTGGCTGCTTGGACAGTTTCTCTGTATTCTTCCCAAGCTACCTGTCCTTGCTTCCACACTCTGTAGGCTTCCTTTTTGTATTTGAGACTGTCCAGGAGCAATTTGTTCATCCAGGCAGGTGTCCTGGTGTTTTTGCCTGACTTCTTTTTGGTATGCATCGCTTCTGAGTTTGGAGGGTGTGGTCCTTGAATATTATCCAGCTTCCTTGGTCCCCTCTTCCCTCCAGGGCTTGATCCTGTGGTACTCTGCCAAGCAGATCCCTGAAGAGGCCAGTCTGCTCTCCTAAAGTTCAGAGTAGCAAGCTTATTGTGCGCTCTCCTCTATGCCCTAAGGATTTTGAACTCCACCATCTCATGGTCACTGCAGCCAAGGCTGCTCTTGAGCTTCCCATTCCCCACCAGCTCCTCCTTGTTGGTAAGAACAAGGTCCAGCATGACACCTCTCCTCGTTGGCTCCTTTATCACTTGAAGAAGGAATTTATCATTGACGCATTCCAGGAATCTCCTAGATTGCTTATGCCCTGCTGTGTTGTCCCTCCAACAGATATTGGGGTGGTTGAAGTCCCCCATGAGGACCAGGGCTTGTGAACATGAGGCTGCTCCTATCTGTCTATAGAGGACCTCATCCGCTTGGTCTTCCTGGTCAAATGACCTGTAGCAGACCCCCACTGTAACATCACTTTTCCCTGCCCTCCCTTTAAACCTGACCCATGAGGTCTTGGTCGGCTCCTCATCCTTCCCCAGGCGGAGCTCCATGCACTCCAGCTGGTTCTTGACATAGAGGGTGAAAACCCCTCCTTGTCTTCCCTGCCTGTCATTCCTGAAGAGCCTGTATCTTTCCACTCCAACACTCCAGTCACAGGCACCATCCAACCACGTCTCTGTGGTGCCAATAAGATCATAGCCCTGCAGGTGTGCACACGTCTGACTCCTCTTGTTTCGTCCCCATGCTATGTGCATTTGCATAGAGGCAATTAAGTTGGGCCCGCAATGAGGCTGACTTACTGACTGGAGTGGGTAATTTTCCTTTGTCCTGCACTCCAGGTTCTCTCTTGCTGACCTGCAACCCTTCTCCAGGCTCTGGGCATCTATTACTGGTATTGGCATCATATCGGTAGGAGTGGGATGGATTGTGGTTCCCCTCCCCCAGTGACTCTAGTTTAAAGTCCTCTTCATGAGCTTGAAAAACCTCTGACCAAAGATGTTCTTCCCCTTCTCAAGAACATACATCAGGAGACTTCAAATACCTGCATGACATACCTTCCCTAAGGGTCAGATACCTAGTCTAGTACTGGTCAATAGTAGGACCAAAGTATAACATGTTTTTCATATTGTTGAACAAAGTACTGAAACCCAAGAGTTGTATAAGCTTTTAACCAAAAAAAGTCCTTACCTGGCAAATCTGTGATACAAGAAAAACAAGGGGAGAGGCAAAATTGCACCTAGAATTTTGAGACTCCCCACAATAAAATAATTTCATAAAAATTATAACATGAGCTAGAAGGGAAAACATTAATGATAGCATCTTCAGTTTCCTCTTTTGGATTCTTCCAAAGCTGAAAACCAGCTTCATCCCATCTCTCTTTGGACATATGCCCAATTAGGATTCTGGTCTATGGGCACTAAGGAAGACCATCAAGGACAGATCAGATCTTAGGCAGGTTGAATTGATTTTGAAGGTTCCTTTCCCTCTCTCCAGTAGGGGAAAGCCCTAAAAATAGAAGTCTTAATTTTAGCAGCATTTTACTGACCAAGAATGGATTAAATGGAAAAGAATACCCATAGAGTATCTGTCTGCTAAGCTCCTTCAAACTGGATTCAGGTATGATGGTCACCTCTAGGATGGCTTGGTCCTTGTTCTGGTAGATAAAAGAAAAATTTACGCTGGTTTTCCTTCATAGGGAGGGATGGAATATAGTTCTAAATGTGTCAGAGATTATCACTTAAGTTATTACACATTGTCTATTCAGGCTGGATGGTGGACGTGGCCCAAGAGGCAGTTGCGCAGTGGGGTAAGGAAGGTGAGCAGAGACAGAGAAAAGCTATTGGATATTCAGCACGTGTAAATGCTGAATGTTATTCTCTAAACAGAACGAGTTTGATGTTGAAGATACCACTGCACATCTGACATTTTTCCTGTTATCTCTATGTAAGTATTCTGTGCATTGATTAATTATTTTTTGGTAACCATGTTGCCCTTTCTAACGTTTCCTATTTGGTTTCCTAAGTACCCTGTTGAAGACTTATGTTCAAATCCTATAAATGTAGAAGTGAATGATTGCCTTTAGTGTTAATAAACAATAAAACCTCCAACATAGCATTCATATAAGACAAATGTTTTATTATGGGAATTAAAAAGGTGTAGTGTGGAGGAGATGTAGAATCTGGAATGTGGAAATGATAGAGATGCGGAGCACTGTCATAGGAAAAGAATGTTATACGAACAAAGAGCAGTGAGGAAGTGATGGAAAAGCACATCAGAGAACCATTCTCTTGCTCTGTGGCCTGGCTGTTTCTAAGCATAATAAAAACGAGAGATATGAGGGTAATAAAACTCATGCTAGACACATCTCTAAAGAGGGAACTGACCAAGGAACAAAAAAAGTGCTTTCCTCCCATATGTTTTAAATTTCCCAGAGTGTATTCACCTCCAGTAGCAAAGTACAAAGGTATCAGTGGCCCCTGGCTAATTTAAGACATAGGCAGCTCTGACGAAGGGCAATGTATGCATAGAGCAAAAACTTTAGGGCCATTCTGAGGGACACCTTTTTTTTTCATCTGTTCCTTTTACAAATGTCTGTATCATCACAAAATACCGTGAACAGTTTAGGAAGGGATTCATTTTGGATGTCTGTAGCAACTGTATGTTTCAGGACTTGTGGGTATCATTCATAGCTCCATCAAAGGTTTTAGATCAGATGACTGTGCCTTGAATTCTTCATTTTGTAAGAAAGCCTAGCCTCATGTGACTGCTAATGAAACATTATGCTTTAACTTCAGCTTCAACATTACAGAAAATCACTGAGTGGCAAAAGTTCAATTCATTATTTGATAGTAAATAAAGCTTTTTTTCCCCATAATCTGTATATGTCTTCTCTGTGTTGTATTGTCTTGAAGCTTTAAACTTGTTGACAATGAAAAATACAAATGTGGATAAACTGTTTTTCACCATGTCCTTTTTGAAGAGCTCACTCACTTGTGTGTATGGGAAAAAATTATGCAGCATCTCTCCAACAGGTCAACAATGTATCAGCCTCAGGTCTTGACCCATACCTCCTGCTTCTGCTTTGGTTCCAAGGAATGCAGAAAATATGTGTGGATAGCAAGAGAATTATCATGGAAGTTTTAAAAGAATGGACAGAACACTTCAAATGGCTTAATTAGATCTTCACTGCAGCTAGCAAACCAAAAATGTAGTGGTTTCAAAAAGGTCTTGTTGCAAATAATATTGTCCACAAGGCAGTCTTTTCCATGGAACGGGGACTCAGGCCAAGTCTGAGGTGTTTGACATGTTAAGGTGTTGTTTCACAGTATCTTGGCAGCAAAAGCGTCTGAAAGTGTAACTTCTCCCTCCCTGGCTGCTTGTTTCCACGGCTGTGTTGCAGCTTGCCACCAACTATGCTGACAGACTTGCATTTTAACCCTTTTTCTGCATACCCAATAGGACAATTACAGAGCAACTTGGGAAATGACAGCACAGGGATGGGAATGAACTGTGTAGGGGATAAAGTAGGTCTTTTTCTGCCAGTTCTGGTAGAGTTTCTACCAGCTCTTCTGGTAAAAGAAGCGAGAGAAACAGAACTGCAGCCTTAGTTAGAATTACAAAAGGCGTATTTATGAAAAGTTCAGTTTTAAACTGAATTTTGATGCATTTATCACATCTTAGCTTCTTTAGGAGGTGGAGACCGGTATGAAATTTTCTCCAAGGCTTTGAGAGCAGTGGTTGGATAGCTGCAATTAACCTTCAAAATGGGCATATTAAACCGGGAATCCATGTAAGTCAACAGACAGTGGTGGCCATCTTGGCCAACATTTCCCAGAAGAAATTTAGATTTTTAGTATAACGTCAAAAGTAGATTTCTTTTTTCCCATATTTGAAAATGTTTGTCATAGTCCTTTAGCTTAATCTTGTAAACTGCACGTTTGGATTCAGTAATATCGAAAAATTCCGTGGAAATTGCACTGCAGCTGCCTTGTGCATGTTATCCTATATCAGCTTGTTGACCATCATGTGCTATGAAATCCGTAAATCACCACCTATGTCTTAAAAATAAGTGCCACGGTGAATTCAGAATGAAGAATCCTGTCTACAAAAGAGAAGAGAGGCATTTGTCACCCAAAAGTGAACCCCCATGAGGAGATGGAAAAGATTTTTGTAAAAACACACCTTTTTTTTTTTTTTTTTTTTAAAAGAATGTGCGTTTTGGGGTGGGAGGGGGAGGGGGAGAAGAAAGATCCATCAAAATCTGTTCTCCCTTAAAAGCAAGTTCGACTGAAATTTTCAGCCACCTGTAGCAGTCTCTTAGGAAGGCTGCTGCTATTGCTTGGAGAAAACTGTTCTTTATATCTTTTATTTGCTCAAAAGATTTTCAGTGTCCTTTCCAAGGCACTGCCAGCTATTTTCTGAATAGGTGGACTCTTGTTGCTATAGTAATTAAAGCCAAAACTAGTGCCTCAGTCAGAAGACTGCAGGGCAGTGTTTGTTCCTGAGCCGCTATTGCAAGTAGGACTGTATTTACACAAGCTCCCTTGACTCTTCATGCCAAGAGTAGCAGAAAAGAAATAAAAGAGACATGCACACTCAGATGAACGTGCACACGCTCTATTGGAGTTATGAAGGTTTTATTCAAGGTAAACATTTTAAAGATACAGCCCCAGAAAGTTCAGGAGATGTACAATTTTGTCCTGAATTGCACGCCACTGACATGAACTTACCAGACGTGAAGTTAAAAAGAGACCTTAAATGTATTTAGGCATTTTAATTAATGTATTTCCAAAAGAGTTAGGTGTCTGAATACTTTTGAGAATTTGGCTGAAGTGCTACTAGCTGTTCTGTAGCATCTTACTGTTAAACTGAAAGGTGGTAGAAGGGAGGGTTACCAACAAAATAACCTAAAATCATATATTCTGACACCCACTATTTGTATGGGTTCAGTGAGAGACTGGATGTGTTCACATAAAAGAATTCCTCATTCCCTCCCTCTCTCCTTGCCTCCTTTCTACCTTTTACTTTCTTGTCAATTTTCTTTCTTTTCCCTTCCCTTCCCTTCCCTTCCCTTCCCTTCCCTTCCCTTCCCTTCCCTTCCCTTCCCTTCCCTTCCCTTCCCTTCCCTTCCCTTCCCTTCCCTTCCCTTCCCTTCCCTTCCCTTCCCTTCCCTTCCCTTCCCTTCCCTTCCCTTCCCTTCCCTTCCCTTCCCTTCCCTTCCCTTCCCTTCCCTTCCCTTCCCTTCCCTTCCCTTCCCTTCCCTTCCCTTCCCTTCCCTTCCCTTCCCTTCCCTTCCCTTCCCTTCCTTTCCCTTCCCTTCCCTTCCCTTCCCTTCCCTTCCCTTCCCTTCCTTCCCTGTCTGTCATTTTTTCCTCAGAGCTACAGGTAGTTTACAGGAGACAATCAAGTCCTGTTCACACTGAAGTCAGTGGTAAAAAAAAAAAAAGCATTTTGATGCCAGCAAATTCAGAATTTGATTTGGAAGTAACTGTAGGAATGTAATTAGTAAAAAATAATTTAGAAATCCTTTCCTCAAATAAAAAAATTTCAAGGCCATTTTACTACCTGGAAGGCTCAAGGTGACTAACGTAGCTCTTAAACCAGAAACATTAGACAAAATTTAAAAGTCTCAAATGAAAAAGTTCTGCAGAGATTGGTAACTCAAAAACATTTCAAGTTTTGGAAGAAATAATTCTCCGTGCCCTTGGTGTAAATCCAGCGGTTTTGAAAATAAAAAGCAACCAGCAAATACTTTCAAAGCCAAGAACTGGGTTTTGGTGCCGAAGATCCTGCATACCCAACATGAAACTTGTTAACGTCTGATGAGGACATTCACCAGCCATGTCGTAGCCCTCAAAGAATAACAATTTGGGCACATGAAAACAGAGGCAGTCAAAAATCACGAGTTCATTAGGAAAAAAACTGGTAAAAGAGGCTTTTCAGTCAAAGTTAAAAGAATTGTCAGTAACTGTAGCTCTTAACATCTTAAACTAGTAGGAAGAAGCTATGGAGTTCCTTTACTGAATACAGAGCTTAAAAGCAGGGACGAGTGCCCACGGCACCTCCTTCCGTGACACAGCCCTGTGTGGTTTCACCCGTAGGCTGGGAACTGATTGCACCGAAGCAGATGCCTGTGCCTGTGAGGAAGAAGGAGGGGAAATGATGTGGAAGTAGTAAGAGCAGTGGAGGCACAGTCACCAAAGCACAGAGCCTGTGCGGCACTGAGCGCTGGCTTGAAAGGAGCCCACAGCTGCAAATATGGAAGCTGTCTTCTGCTGCTTGGTTCTTGCTGTCTTGAGGGAAGTAGGACTGCGTTCCTTTGGAAACAAACAGGATTACAGCTGAGACACTGCTGACTCAAATTTTTCCTCCCAACAGACAGCCAGCCCACAGGGTCCTGAGTTTTGGCTGAATGCCTAGCTAAAACTATTCAAACTAGTTAATAGTAACATTGTATGATGATAGTATGTCCCACTCAGCTTCCTATTTACATACATGAGACTTCTCCCCCAACGCGCAGTATATTATTTCTCCATAAAAATATTTATTTCTCTTTTTTTTCTGTTGCTTTTTCATATATGTCAATACGTTACAGATAGTATGCTCTGGTACCTCTGGTGCGTGGCTCAAGATGAAAAAGGATGAAATATTAGCCCACACATCTTAAGACACCATGTTTTTGTCACATTTATAACAGTAGATAGCAGTGGTGTCGCAGCATGTGTTAACAATTAGCAGATGATTCATTTTAGTAGCAGCTTCCCTGTAAAGGCTTCAATATTTCTGAGCACAAGGACTGTGTCATTTGGCTAATCTGCTTATTTTACTGTCCAAACCAATGCTTGCCCATCCTTTGAATTTCATGTTTGCATTCAGAATCCTTTTGACTGCAGGTTTGGGAAGTACCAAATGCTTCCCCATCTGGGAAGGTCATTTTAATCCCCAAAATGGACTTGCTGACATGAAAACAACATATTTGGAATCGCTGCCAACTCTGGGCTGGTCCTTCACAAATGGCACTTCAGGCATGGGGCATGGGAAATAGACTTCTATTACCCACATGTCCTATTTATAGAAATGAAAGTAGTTAGTAAAGCATATTATTCACATGTTTTGTCTATTTATTAGTGTTATTTTCCTTTTGTTTTTCAGCCAGTAACTTTCTACTGGCCAGCAGGATCCTTAAGTAGCTGCCTGCCATCACAGCTGCTGATGTTAAGGTACATACTGCAATGCCGAGTCCAGCCTCTCCCGAAGGGAGTGATATATGGGCTCATATCTGACAACAACGGAAAATAAAAACAGGGCTGTATAACCACACAGAGCAGGAGGTTGCCTTGGGCAGCAAAATATAATGGGCTGCAAAATGTTAAGAGACTGTTTACACACTGGCAGCTTATTGTGCTGCCCCAACACAAATCATTTCGTGCAGATAAAATTGCATTGAAGTATGTATCCACATATATGTATAGCTGTAGGGAGTATGAGAGGTGTCCCTCAGCTGCGTGCCCTGTTTTCCTTATTGCAATTAACTGTGTCTGCAACTTTACCTAAGAGGCAACACTTTCTGGATTCCCTTGGGTAGAGGTATCCACATATTTTTTCCAGCTGGAGACTATGCTGGTTATTTGCTGCAAGCCGGAAGACCACATATAGACTGTTGAGGGTGGAGCAAATTACAGCTACTCCCAACTAATATGAGAACTCGTGTTTTAAAGCCGCAGTTCCCACCTCAGCTTGATCCAAGCCACTCTGCTAGAATCAATACAGCATATGGAATGCTGGGATCTTTCTGGAGTGGTCTTACATACACCACTCTGCCCTTGGCTGTAGCTAGCGCTGGTGGCTGGGACAGCTGTAGGACCTACAGAATATCCAGTGTTTGACAGGGCTGTTGACGTGAATGAACAGTGTTAAGTCTAAGATCAAATAACTGGCTGGTGTTGACCATGTAGGAGGAACTGCTGTTAGAACAACAGCTGTCTTAAGCTAAAAGTCTTAATAAAGTTGTGTCCATTTAGTTTGGAGATACATGCTTCCATCTCCGACGTCTATACACGCTTTGCTCTCTATAGATTTGAATCAGTACTTTCAACAATGTATGTCGTAAAGCTGTAGGGTTTTTTGAGTATTGCAGTCAATGCTTAATTTATAGAGCAGTAACTCTCCACATAATTACCTATAGCTTCTTGGCTCACAGTCTTCATTTTGGAGTAAAAAAAATACATTAAAATCTACAGCTATATGATTAATAGACCCAGGGTAAGATTTTAACCTCTTTTTTCTTTTTTTTTTTTTTTTAACTGTGCTTTTCCTGTAGAAGAATCCTTAATTTGGAATTAGTTCAGCCTTCCCACTCAGATATGCTTTACCTCAAAGGGTGAGAAGGTGAAAGGTAAAGATGACTTTGTAAAGGACTGGTTATCAGCTACATAGTCAAGATTTTAATTTCCAGTGCACTGAAACCTGAATACGATGAAAAGGCATTTCTCTATAAGAATAAAACTGAGGAGAGCTTGATGAACGAGGCAAAAATTTTCTATTAGCATTTGGTTAAAAATTTACATTGTTTTATTCAGCTATGATTGTGCTTGCTTTGTGTGCTGATTTTCTGCAAACATTGGAGAAATTGAATTTGAATATCACAAATATAAAACCAATTTCAAAAAGATATGCATAATTGCAGACAGAAACAAAACCTTTAAATCCACATACAGAAGTAGTTTGTGCTGGAAACTCTAGGGGGCTCATCCAATTGGGGAAAAAAGTCTGTACGATTCTAACTAACAGAGAGCACTTAAGTTTTGAACACTTGTGTGTATATGTATTGACACAGGAGGAACCTATAAGTGTAAATTTCCCTGTGTAAATATACTATTTTAATGTAAAACACAACTGGTCTTTAATGTTTATTCTGTGGCTGAGAAAACAATGAATCAGTTATTTAAAATCCTGGCTTCTTTCAGCATCAAATTGACACGGGAAAAGTAAGATGCGAAGGAAAAAGTACCCTCCAGCTCAAACACAGAAGAGATGAGTGCTGAGATAAAATAGATGTGAAAAAAATCTCTCCTAGCTTCCAGTCATCAGCTTGCTCTAGTGTTTAGCTCCAAATACACGTTTGCTTTTTCGTTAATTCTAGAGGTCTAGGACTATACAACCACATCCTTCAGTCTGTATTTAGTGATCCTATAACTTTGGTTATTTTCCATTTCTTTGTCATTACTTAAAGCCCTCAAGGCTCTTCCTATGAAAACTGACATGTTCCCATGTTCCTGGATTCTTAAGTTTCAGAAAATCTTTGAAATACTTTGGGGCATGTGCTCTGTGACAAGGTGTCATGGAAGGTGTCAAATGAAGGAAAGATGTTTAAGAAAAAAACAAAGTGAAAAGAAACAGGATTGAAAAAAAAGTACATCAGCTTTCGTTTTATCACAGAATAGATGTTTTTTAATTTTGAAACATAAATGTTATACATATCACATTATGACATGATACAAAAAGTCTGATTAATTTTCTAATATGCTGAAGTGTACAGTTTCACAAAGTAAAATTTAATGATCTGTAGGTTATTGTCGTGGTTTGGCCTCAGCCAGCAACAGAGAACCACGCAGCCGCTCGCACGACTCCCACAGCCGTGGGAAAAATCAGCAGAAAAGGGCAAAACTCGTGGGTTGAAATATTATAATTTAGCAGAACAGACAAAGGGAAAAAGAAAGAAAAGAAAGAAAGAAAAACAATAACACCGGTAAAGGAATACAAGAACGCGATTACAGTACCGCCGCGAAGCGCACCGACCGGACCCGCACCGCCGCGACCCGCCCCCGAGTGGCGACTGACTCCCCCGCCCCGGCTAGCTCCTTTTATAGCGGGCATGGGTCACGTGGTATGGAATACGTGCCTCCCCTGCCGGCTCCTTGGAAATTAACTCCATCCTTGCCGGAACCAGGACATTATCCACCCCTTATTCCATACCATCTATGTCATGCCCAGATCTTTCAGTTCCCATAGTCTATGAGCCATCCCTTAAAAATGTCCATTAAGCTCACGTAGTCCATGACGGTAGGCTCCAGCAGTGAGAACAGTCTCTCAGGGCACATAAGATGATGTGTAGTGCTGAACTGGTGGGTGCTGTATTTGAAGCTCGTGACTGGGGAATGCAATACAGTCCATGCCCACGGTCCACAGGTTGAAGATGTCGATCTCAAGGAAAATTGCTAGGCGCCAGATACTGAGATCAGTTTTTATTACATCATAAAATTATTCACTGGCTATTCTCACCCAAAATCAAATCCCCATAAGGTACACATCGGACCTCCCCATCCTCTCGCATCACCCACCAAGTGCACCCGGGTCCTTGTGCAAAAGCAATCCCACGGATGGGTTTGCCTTTGCCTGAGGCAGGGCTAACCCAGACTGTCTTTCCTAACATATTCTTCATATGCACTACAGGGACTTTATCCCCTTCTACTGTACGTGGAAGTTTTGATTGGGCAGGGCCAGCTCGATTGGCAGATCCCCTAGTGTTAACTAACCAGGTGGCTTTTGCTAAATGAGTATCCCAATGTTTGAAGGTCCCACCCCCCATGGCTCTCAGGGTAGTCTTTAGCAGTCCATTATATCGTTCTATCTTACCCGAGGCTGGTGCGTGATAAGGAATGTGATATACCCACTCAATGCCATGCTCTTTGGCCCAGGTGTCTATGAGGCTGTTTCGGAAGTGAGTCCCGTTGTCCGACTCAATTCTTTCTGGGGTGCCATGTCGCCATAGGATTTGCTTTTCAAGGCCCAGGATAGTGTTACGGGCGGTGGCATGGGGCACAGGGTATGTTTCCAGCCATCCAGTGGTTGCTTCCACCATTGTGAGCACGTGGCGCTTGCCTTGGCGAGTTTGTGGGAGTGTGATATAATCAATCTGCCAGGCCTCCCCATATTTATATTTTAGCCATCGTCCTCCGTACCAAAGAGGCTTTAACCGCTTGGCTTGCTTAATGGCAGCACACGTTTCACATTCGTGGATAACCTGTGCAATAGTGTCCATGGTCAAGTCCACCCCTCGGTCACGAGCCCATCTATATGTTGCATCTCTTCCTTGATGGCCTGAGGCATCGTGGGCCCACCGAGCTATGAATAGTTCACCCTTACGTTGCCAGTCCAGATCCACCTCAGCCACTTCAATTTTAGCAGCCTGATCTACCTGCTGGTTGTTTTGATGTTCCTCAGTGGCCCGATTCTTGGGGATGTGGGCATCTACATGACGTACTTTCACAACCAGATTCTCAATCCGGGCAGCTATATCTTGCCACAGTTCAGCAGCCCAGATGGGCTTACCTCTGCGCTGCCAGTTGTTCTGCTTCCACTGCTGTAACCACCCCCACAGAGCATTTGCCACCATCCATGAATCAGTATAGAGGTAAAGTACCGGCCATTTCTCTCGCTCAGCAATGTCCAAAGCCAGCTGGATGGCTTTTACCTCTGCAAACTGACTCGACTCACCTTGTCCTTCGGTGGCTTCTGCAACTCGTCGTGTCGGACTCCACACAGCAGCCTTCCACTTTCGATGCTTTCCCACAATTCGGCAGGACCCATCAGTGAACAGGGCATGTTTCTTCTCATTTTCTGGCAGTTCATTATACGGTGGGGCCTCTTCTGCACGCGTCACCTCTTCCTCTGGTGATATTCCGAAATCTTTGCCTTCTGGCCAGTCCATGATCACTTCCAGTATGCCTGGACGACTGGGGTTTCCCATTCGAGTTCGCTGGGTGATCAGTGCAATCCACTTACTCCACGTAGCATCAGTTGCATGATGTGTGGCAGGGACCCTTTCTTTGAACATCCAGCCCAGCACTGGCAGTCGAGGTGCTAAGAGGAGCTGTGCTTCAGTGCCAACCACCTCCGAAGCAGCTCGAACCCCCTCGTATGCTGCCAATATCTCCTTTTCTGTTGGGGTATAGCGGGTTATTAAATAAATAGGTTTTCCTTACTTGGAAACTATTTTTCAAATGCATACAAGAGTTGGGACAGAAAGGCATTTTAAAAAATGAGGGATAACAATTCAAATTAGAAAATGTTAACCAGCATATAATTATTTGATATATTAAATTATTCCAAATTATTTTTTACATTTTGTGTGGGTACACTGAATCTTTAAGCAAGGGACATCAGAAAAATAAATAAAGTACTGGGCTGATTCAAAGATAACTGCGAAGACGGGTGATGTGACGTCTGCTGAAATGAGTCTTGAATCAAATACTTCAACTGAGCAAAATACAGTCAGATAAGAGATGAATTAGCACCAAGATACAAAGTTATCTTGGCAAAGGTAAAACAAATTAAAATTATTAATTTTTTACAGCCTTAAGTTTTTACAGCTCAGGTAACACAGTGTAATATCTCTGTTCCTAGTATAAGTAAAGGTGTCTTATCAACGTTCAGTCTTTGCCTCATAATCTTAATGTATTTTAAAATAAAAAATAAAATATATAATTGCAGAGTGTTTTGAAAACTCCTGTGTCACTATCAGAAAAGTAACTGAGTGCAACTCAAGCTTTGGTAAAGGCTTTCCCCCCCGACATCATCAAATTATTCCACCTGTCTTCATTATTGCAGTAATAGCAACAAATGCTACTGGGACAAATCAGCATTCATTGACATCATTGATCTGACATGTTGAATTATAACTTAAGTTACAGTTAAATTCCCTGCGCATGGTCAAATGGAAATCCCATCACGGGGATGAACATCTCAGTATTACTGAGCAGAATAAAAATGGTAGGCAACAGATACAATAAACTTCCCTGATAATTCTCAGTTCTTAAACCTGAAGAGGTTAACAACACAATGGTATTTTGGCTTCTACTCAGCTTCTTTGGTCTCAGCTAGACTACTCGTATTCTTCACTGTTATGAGACAACGCTGATAGCTCTCTGTGTAGGTTTTTCTTGAGAGTCTTGAACAAAATGCATGAGGGCTCCCCCCCCCCCCCCCCCTTCCTAAAAGACTTCTCTGAGACTGGAAGTACAATTTCACTCATTATCTGCTGTCATATTTCATTAGAAGTTACAGCTGAGCTAAATAAAATATCTTTTGTGTTGTTTCATCGGACAGGAAAACTATGATTTTGCATAATCTTTTACATTTAATAAGAAATGAAATGCACGTATGATTTCACTTGACTTTGGCCCTAACTCACTGGAAATGCTTAATGTTTTGTGTCGGTCTCCCAGTGTGAGAGTGAGGGAGCTTCAGTCTGCATCCAGTGAACCTGGGTCAGAGAGGGATCTGAGCACAGCTGTTCAAAATTCTCTGTACTTTCTCCAAGTGTTGTGAAGCCACAGGCTTCAGGTGACTCCTGAGTGTCAATGCTCAAGCCATCTTGGAACCACTTTTTTGGTTATTCCTCATTTTCAAAACTTGCAAGGAAAAAAGTTAATGTGGAAAACTGAATAGCTAAGAGGAGAATGAAACTGGCCAATGGCAAAACAGCTTTACTTTTATTTCAAAATGAAAATTTCCCTGAGCTCTTTAGAGTTAATATTTGGTGATTAGATTTCCATTTCATGTGTTTTCCTAAATTCTTCTTAGTTTAAAGACTGATAGAACCAAGCCCGTGTCAATATAAACATAAACAGAGACGCATACAACAATGAGTGCTTTTACATTTCGCTTTTAGATTGCTCCAGTCCTCTGTTTTCACAGAGAATTTCCCCTTGGACCTAGCTTTGAGATAAATAAACAGTGTTAAAGATGCTCATTTTACTCATTCCAATACAATAAAAATAATAACACCTCATTATTTTCTTTGGAGGTTGATAACTGGATCCAGATCACAGACTTTGTAAGTCTTTCCCTTTGGTGACCTCTTAGTTTTTTACTTATACTAGCTTTTGGTTTTAACCCCCTCCATTTTTTTTTGTTTTCTTCCTCTCCCTTTACCCCTGCATACCATTTGCAATGGGAAAAGAGCACACATCAGCAGAGCCATTCAGGTAATAACCTTTTCCAAATATTTCCAGCAAAGCCTCTCAATTCTTTTTTGCTTTGGATGCATATTAGAATTTCAAGTCTGAATTCTTTCTGGACATCAAATTTTAAAATGTCTAAATTGAGCCCTATATTGAACTTATTAAATTCAAGTATTCATTTATGGTGGAAAACTTCCACCAAAAACTAATTTTTGCTGTTAATTAGGAGTATAGAATTGTTCATAAAATCAATATGGTGCCAAAATATATCTATGCGATACTCACTTTAGAGTTTTATTTTAGTCACAACAGGATGGGTTTAAACCCTAAAGAAAAAATAAAAGTCCCATTTACTTTGGTACAGGAAAAAGGAGAAAAGATTTTTAAAAAACGTACAGTAAAAAAGTAGGTTAGAGTAAATCAGCAGGCATGACAAGCCTAGAGACCGTAAGGACCAGTACAGCAACTTGACAAATAATTAATCTCACTTGTTACAGACACCTATGTCAAGACGCAGTGAACTGGCAGCTCCACATGCCCCTTTCTCTCTACTATCTGTAAAAGGAGCATAGATAACAACGTTATATTATACCCAGTGCCTAAATTTTAAATGGGTAAAGGCAAAGGAAACAATTGCCCCTCTTGCAGTTCTTGAAAAGGAAGCAAGTATGCTCCTGCCATTCCAATGAGTGTAGGTTATACTTAAATGACTTAAAAGCACAGTGGGCTTCTTTTTTTTTTATTAAGAATCTGATACTCTAAGCTCTTGGCACTTTCAACTCCCAATAAAACCAGTGACAGAACTTAAATCTTGGGCATGCGCAGCTATGTGCCTACCTATTGGCGTGTTTGTAGTTTTGCACAAGTTAAAAGGCCACTTCTGTAGGAGGGAGAGATGGGGGTAAGCCACTGGTGAATCAAAAATCTTGAAAACTGGAATAATGATACAGTCAATGTTGTAGTGGGAGGCAATGGAAAATTATACCAACCTCAATGTTTAAAAATACATCAGCGTAACAGTCTACTTTTATAGGCAGCACAGAAAAGGGAATTGAAAATAAACCTTAAAACCGGTATAGTAAAAAATGCAGTTCAGGCAAACTAATTCATAAGTGGAGGATAACGATATTTCATTTGAATGAAATGAAATGTAAATAATCAGCAGCATCACCGAGCTTCGAAACACCAATGTTTACATAAAAGATAAAAGTATATCTACTATAAATACAGAAGAAAAGAAAAATCAACTCAAAACCAAGAAAATAGTGCTCATTGCTTTGTACCTTACCTTACTAACAGAACAATTTCAACTTAAAGACATCCAGTTGGAAGAAACAAAAGTTCATCTTGCTAGACATAAACAGGCAAAGAAGACAAGAGGAAATCCTGGTTAACATCCATATAATATTTGTATACAAATGAAAATGTATACTATTAAGACAGAAAGAGTCAATGAAAGGCCAAATGTAAATTGAGAAGCCGAGGACTGCAATTTAAACCCCTCGAGATATCTCCACAACAGACTCCACATGGAAGATGAAGGGATAGCCCCAAACTATATCAACATACTGTTTGTTAATTGGCTGCCATGTGTGGCAAAATCTTTTTATATTAATCCCATAGCAGATGCTGGTGAATATTCAGTGTAAAGCAGAGAAGAGTTCATGTTAGCATTCCTGGAGCTGTGATTATAGCCCATAGAATCATGGTTGTAAATGGCCTCTGGGGATGATCTGTGTATAAAAGAAGGACTCCAGATTGAGAAAATAAATCATGATCAAATATTATATAATTTACACCATTTGCTAACTAAGAGAGAACATTAGGCCATTAGTCCATGTAAATAGAAGAACAAATGAACAAAAATCATAGCCAGGGGCATTTGAGCATTCAGTTTAGTTTTGTATTTGATGTGATCGATACTATGCAAAAGTCTATCTTGACTTTTCTCTTTGGGTCCTTTTATCTGATAATGGTGGTATGAAGGCAAAAGACAGTGCTGTATTACTCAGAGTGGTGATTTGTGTGCCATGTCAGCTATCAGCTATCCTAGACGAGCTACAAAACTACATCCCCACCTCTGCTCCTGCAAGCTGAGCAGCTGCCGTTCTCGCAGCCAGCAAAACCAACTGCTGCCACAACAGGCAACAAAAGCAGTGCTGTGGCACCTGCTACCTTGGCCAGCCGAGGCGATGGTAGGCTATCATTCAAGCCAGTGGCAATAGGACCACAGAAAGCCAAACACGCACCCTTGCTAGCTCAGCTGCGGTGCTATCTGGGCACAGGCACGTGCCCACCAGCCAGCTTCCCTCTCCCACTTGCAGCCCTCGGGAGGCATCACTCGAATGTCTTCCTCCTGAGAAGGAGAAAGAGTGAGCAGGCGGGGTGGTCTACCCGTGTAACAGGGAGCAGCTCCAAGGACTTCTGTGGGACTCCATCAATTTTTACTGCCCGAGCACTTTGCTTTCATGTCGTGCCATGCAGTCATGGAATAAAGACTCTGACAGGCTCTTCAGATCCTGCTGTAAGGACATAATATTTAGACCTGCACAGGTTATTGTTTCTTACCCAGTTCAATGTCTCTCATAATTATTTCTTATGGAAACAGGAAAAACAGTAAAATGAGATTAACATGGTTATTGTTTGATTTTGAGGACTGTAAATCAGAATGATTAACTTGATTGTAGTTTGAATATTCTAAAATTACTCAGGATAAAATCTAGGAATAAGCAAAAATTTGACTTCGATGAAGTTTGGCTATGAAAATTTTTAAAGAGCTAAAGAAGTTGAGAAGGAAATACAAAGTCTTGCAGTTACTAAACCAATTGCCTTGTGTAGTGGTTTAACCCCAGCCGGCAATGAGGATCACGCAGCCATTCACTCCCATTTCCCCCTGAGTAGGGTAGGGAGAAGAGGGAGAAAAAGGAGAAAAACATTTGTGGGTTGAGATAAAGACAGTTTAATAGAATAGTAATGGAAGAGGAAAAAAAATGGTAAAAGAATATACAAAATAAAGTGATGCAATACAACTGCTCTCACCACCTGATGATCGATTGCACAGCCTGTCTCGAGCAGTGATTGTGGATTCCTGCCCTCCTATCAACCCCCATCTATATACTGAGCCTGACGTCTATTATATGGAATATTCCTTCGGCCAGCTTGTCCTGTCTATGCTCCCTCTCAGCTTCTACGAGAAGCTGAAAAAGTCCTTGATTTAATATAAACATTACCTAGCAACAACTAAAACAATATGTGTTATCAACATTATTCTCATAATAAATCCAAAACACAGCAGCTACTAGGAAGAAAATTAACTCTATCCCAGCTGAAGCCAGGACACCTTGCCATAGACTGTTTTCCCACTCCTTTTTTTTTTTTTATTTTATTAACAAAAAAAGCAGAAATGCAGATAGGATGAACATGGTAAATATCTTCATCTGAGGAAATGATGCAAGGAGGCGGAATCAGTATTAGCAAACTTAGACATGCTGGCTCTATATTCTCCTGAAGAAGCAGGATTTTATTAACTAAAAAGAATGGGAATTGGGAATTGGACTCACAATTCATAGCCCAAGTAAATTTCTGGGGGAAAAAAAAAAAAGAAAGAATTTTGGTTTTCACCCAGTATTTTATTCCAGAAGGAGTCAATCCAAAATAAATGATATTGTCCTTATCTCTAGAATGGGACTTTTAGATGAAGTTAGTTTTCATTAGAAAGTGATAGTTTCCCAAAACTGGAATGTTTTGTGAATACAGGAAAGGTTGTCACAAATTTCCAAAACAACAGCAGCGGGATGCCTGTCAAACTGAACCTGGAGTTCAGCCGGCTTACCTGACATGCTAGCTGGGATGTCTGGGATGTCTGGCTCCCCGTCACAAAGCTGTGTGTCTGGGTACTTGAGCATCCTTGTTCCCATCTTCTGAAGCCAAGTCCTCTTTGTTCTAGAAGGGCTGTAAACTGTAACCGAGATGAAATTTTCAGAACAAAGTATTTTGATTATGTAAATACTGATCATGTTTGGATTTTCCTCTCCATGGAAAATTTCCAGGGAGATTCTATATCCAAACTTAAGTGGAAGGGCTTTTCTTATTTCCTAGAATCTTCTACCGAATACTATTTCTGGCTTTTGACCAGACCCTGTAAGAGCTAGTTCCAAAGCATATCATTGAATAGAAGAATTCCAAATTGTTGAGACTGTTGTTACACTCTGAGGGGTGGCTTTTGAGGATGAAAAACTGTTCTCTTTCCGGTCCTTAAAGTTTAAATTAGTCTTTATGCTACAGCTGACTGACTTCATGATACATTTTCCACCAGCTGAGAGCTTGCTTCTAGCATTCGGGACTGCAGAACTCAATGGAGATTATTTTGACACCTGCTAAATGTACATGCTTAAAATAGGGTAAAGTTGATCTAGTTTCTCTTCTTGGCACCTTCTGCCTCACCTAAGCCCAATTATAATCTGAATGCCTTCTGCAGGATCCTACCTTGCTTAGCAGAGCAAGTCTCTGTTTTACCTTCCACCCTGGAGTAATTTGTTCATAGTGCTATTCACATGGCATTATGCATTTTTGCAGCTAAATTCACACTTTATTTTTTTGTTCTCTGTGTATAACTTGTTTTTCTTTTCATATTTCTGTTTCTCCCCATATTTTTTATCCATTCGTAACTCCTCCTTTCAGTTCATTTTTATAAATATATAGTGAACATACTGCATTAAAAAATAAGCATTTACCATGACTTGGTATAAATACAGCTCTGTGGTACACATGCGTTCTAAATTTAGGAAATACTGTGGTAAAGGCAATGCCACAGAAGAGTATTTGTTTACCTTTTAGAGGCGCCCTTGTTATTTATGTATAATTAAGTTAGACTCCTTTTTATAGGTTTTTGTCCATCACTGGAAAGTATTATTGGCACTAACAAAATTAACAACAAAACCCACACATTTTTCACTATGCTTTAGGAACAAGTTTTCACCCACATTAAGAAACAACATGACACATTCTTCATATCACATTTCAGCTTGGATGGATTATTTTCACAGCTATAAAGAGGGAAACTGTAAGAAATATGGGTAATAAGTCTATGGTAAAAGAAAAATAATCAGATGCATGATCATTGTATTACTAATATTTATTCCTGTGGAAAAATATCATTCTGACTTTTAATTCAATATACACTTTACAAACATTATTTGACTGTCAAAATTTTCAAAGGATGTCATTAACTGAAGAACTGAGGTTGGTTGAATTATTTGCTTAGCAACATTTGGCTAGCAAATAATTTCCATACCAGCCATGCTCTCTGGAAACAATTTTTTCTCTTAAGTATTTGCCAAAATAATTTCTGTCAATAATTTCAGATTATTTTTTTCAATTTGTTCCCACAGGGCTAAATTCTTTACAAGTCTTATATGACTGATCAATTCAGACACATACAATTTTTTCTGACATATATTTTTAATTTCATTTTTCTCTTAATATCTGTTTGTTTATTGAGGAACTTTTAAAAAATATCAAATATTCCAATATATTTCTGGTATGAGTTTTTAGCTGAATGAAATATTGGCATAAAAATTAGCTTTATCATTTGGAGCCTTTCAGCCTGGCAATGAAGAGACACAAAAGAACCACACACCACTAGCTTAACTGGAAGGAAATAACAGTAATCCAAATAATTCAGGTCACAAGCATAATACCAATAATTTATATTTTTTCTTGAGTTTATAATCACAATTTAGTTGTGATTTCAAAGAAGCTTATCAGGCGCATGAGATTATTTCTATCATTTCTTTCCTATTTTAACTTGAAAACATTGATTCTTTTTGTGTCTGAGGAAAAAAACCAACTGAAAAGTTACTGAGCTTTTAATTTTGAATGCATAGAAATATCAATTGGTTTTTATATTTTTACTCATTTTATTTGTTTTTAAAAGACCTATAAAATAACTTAGAAATATTGCAATTTTTCTGACAAAGTTTAAAATGCAAAATAGTACATTTTAGTTCAAACTTATTTTCTTTGTTTCCAGCAAACTCTGTAACAGAACTTGTTAAAAGTTTCCTTCATTACGTAGCTGATATGAATATAACTTTTTTCTACTTAAAGCAATCTGTAAAAGATACTACAATTCCCAAAATATACCTGCCTTGGCTAGGAGATATCCATGTCTGAATCTCACCTCCGCCTGACATAGTTTTCCCATATCACGAGAGACCAAATCAGGTGTTAGACTTGTAAATCCTTTTCTGGCTCTGTACCTGCGGAAGCTGCTCTGTTGTTTAAAATCAAACATTTATTACAATATATAAGAACATAAGAATGAAGATGATGGGTAAGGGCAGAAGCCCACCCAGCTTTGTGACAGTGACCAGCGAGAGACACATCAGAGAAAAGTGGAAGTACAAAACAGCCTTTCCCTGGCAGTCTCTCCTAGTTCCTAACCTGCAAGATATCTGGAGCCACAAGTGGTATCGAGATCATGACATCTAATAACCCTCAACAGAGTGTTATTCTTTGATTTTGTCTATCTTTTTCATCTCATTTATACTTTTTACTTAGGAAAAAGAACTTCCTTTGGTTTCCTTTATATGTGCTGTCTGATCATTTCATTTGGTGTCTTCCACATCCTGAGCTATGTGAAACATCGAATAATTGTTTCCCCTTCATCTTCTCTCTGGCATTCAGGATATTATATTCTTCTCTCATATCTACTGCCTGCTCAGTTGAGTCATTTCCAGACTGAACTGTTCTGGTCTATTTAATTTCTTCTTATCTTCTTGTCATCCCTTTCATCCTTCTCTGTACTGTTTTTACTGTATCCTGTTTGATATGTTGCAACCATCACTCCAAGAAGGGCTAAAGATTTTTTTTTTTTTGCTAAGTTGCCTATTCCTTCTTCATAATAGTAAGTCTTAGCACCCTGTTTGCTTTTTGACCACTGAGGACTACTGAGCTGATAAAGTCAGAAAGCTATCTATGAATAGAGTGAAAAGTAGATACTTTCATGAGTGAAAGTATCTAATTTATAGTCCATTGTCTGGTCTCTGGCTGAATGCTTACAGTTGTTGGGTTTTTTTTTCCATTAGTACATTATTTTGCATGCACTGACACTGAATTTAATCTGCCATTTCATCACCTACTCACTCAGTAGTTTCCATCAATTCACTTAGCTCTCACTGCCACACACCGATGTTGTTACTGCAGTGCTCGCCCTCTTTTTTGGCCCATGTATAAGCACCACGTGTTGAAGAGCAGATCCTTGGGAGAAGCCAGTGGCAAATTCCCTGTTGTAGATGCTGACCATTTATTAAATGGTCTTGATCAAAGAAGAAAAAATAGAAGTTTAATGCTCAAAGTTGGTAGCTACTGTGCTGATCTAAGAGACAGAAGCTACAAGCTCTGAGGAATGTGTGTTTATTTATAAATAATGACAATTTGCACCACTGGGGTGCATCTTTTGGGTCTACCTCTATATAACCAATAATCTGGTGGTGAAGGCACTCTCCTGTGACATGAGTGGTCTTGGTTCAAATCAGGCAGGTGTGTGTTTGAAGATAGATCAGCAGTCCTTGAGCTGAGTGCTCTAATCACCAAAGTACCGGGCATTCCCTAAGGTTAATTCATGCTTTAGGGCTTCTTTTTCATTTGTTTCATGGGGTTTGTGAAGGATCTTCTGTGAAAGGGTGACCTGGTTTTGGTGCCTGACTCCAAAACAGGGTTCAGGACAGAGAACTTCAACTTTCCCTACAAATCCCAATATATTAGGTCTGGAGGAAAGCACCTGAAGGTGTTTGAAAGACAAGGATTTAGTCCTTGCCTGTCCCTTTGTGTACTTTTTTTTAAAATTCAGAATGTCTATCTATATTTTTAGGCAGCTCTATTCCCAGTTTTTTGGCCCCCGTCTCTCTTGGGTGGCAGATTTTCTCCAAACATTGGGTGGAGAACTTGGCTGAGGACCCTAAATTACACCTCTGGGCAGGACAGTGTTGACAAGTTCAGAGTTCACAGATCTTGCTGTCAATATAGGCCAGAAGCCTTTTTTAGAAACTGCCTTGACAGGAGCTATGATATACTTGGCTGTAGCTCCCAACTACCATGGCCAGTTTGACTATGGTTTGATCCTGAGTTAAAAAAACTGATCTATCACAATGTTAACCACCAACAAGTTAATGGTAAGTGTAGTTTTATTTTTCATGGATAAATAATATCAAAATATGGCCTTGTTTCAGATCAAAACATGGCTCTTAGATTGGGGGACTGGAGTGGGAGTGAGGATGGAGGGATGGGCTGGTGGGCGAATTCCAATGTTATTGAAGGCCAGGACAGCTCACGTGAGAAAAAGCTCTTGGAATTAGTCCCAGCAGGGAAATGCTTAACTTGGTGTTTGCATGGCTTAGATACTGAAGTCAGTGACAAGAGTGAAAGGCACAGGCAAGCAGGCTTCACTAATTCTGGTGGTCATCGAGCTATTTGTCAAACAGGGATATGATTGAATCACGTTGTGTTTACCTAATACATTGAAATGTACAAGTTATACATGAAGGTTACATACATTACTATAGTTGTCATGAGTTGTTGGATATTCTAATGACAGGCAAAAATTCATTATTTTTTTATAATTAATTAAGCCTAAGGAGTTTAAAAACCTAGATACTTAGTTTTCCACCTCCTTTTCAGAGGAAAAAAAGTATTATCTGTTGAAACCACCAACAAAAGTGCCTTCATCTTATCTGAGCTGACTGAAAGGATTTATAACAAACTGTTGTCAGAGCATTGTGACCAGCATTGAAATAAGTATACCTGCTTGAGATTTGTGTGTGTGTCCATAATCCTGATGCTAAGATTGAACAGCTGCTGTGTACCTCTTGGTAGTGTGTGTTTGCCAGGGTAAAGCAATCTTTCTTTTCTTGCGCTTTCCTCTGCTGGAATGAATCCAACCAAGTTCTATAAAGAAATAGGAAGGAATGAAAATATGTAGATCAACATCTAGTAGGGGGTTATATTATGTGAGTAAGCTACTGACATCCTTCTCCAACACTGTTCTCCCTCTGTATTGCTAAAAAGCCAAACATGGCGTTGTCAAAGTTTTTATTTTTGCAGTAGGAACTCTGCATTGTCCTGACTAAGCCTGAGGTGACAATCAATGGTTCAGACTTTGGAAAGCAGTCCAAAGACTTCGAGAGACAGACTCTAAGTCCTATAAAAATATTTTAGATGTTTGTGGGGAACAAGTAAGTGTCTAATAATTACAGATTCATTGGTCCAAGGAGAGAGAGAAAAACTCAAACAACTTCCCCGCAGGTGGCAATGCAACATGCAGCAGCATTTCTGAAATGGATTATCTATCCATTAATAAGGCACAACCCACACATCTGAAAGAGGGCAAAATGCTACATATTCCATCCTGTAAAACATATGTTTCCTCTGTGTAAAATTTTTGAAAATAAGCAATAAGATTTTTTTGTCTTTGCAAGGGAAAACTTTAAGCAAATAAAATATACATAATGGAAAAACACTAGTAAAGACCTGGAAGTAGTCTAACTGAAGCAGTTCAGAACTCCAACGTGTGTTTAGAAATGCTTTATAACAAGAAATGAACGGCTCCCACAAGCTTGCATGACAGAAATCCACCTTGCAATTCTCTCCAGTTAGAGCACGCAGCTGGGAGGTCAGACACTGTCATTGAAATGCCTGTGAGGGAGAGCTGGACTGCTGTTTTCTCCACGCAGCTGAGTGCCGTAACCACTACAGGCTATATGATACTCTGAGGTTGCCCTCTTGTTGGAGCCTTTATACAAAATGCTAAACAACACAATGATGCTTGGCATCACGACGTGAATTCTAATCCCTTCAGGAAAAAGGGAAATCAAATTCTTACAGTGCTTACAGTTGGGGCAGAGATCAATGAGGTGAATGAAGTCTCTCCCTTCCTGCACTTTTGGCACTCGTATTTTGACTTAATCCGTATTCTTCCTTCTCAATAAATTATTCAGTAAATCTGACTTTAATTTGTAGCCAACTTTGGGATGATCTAAAATATTTTTCACATACTGACTTCTTCCAAAAATTGTTTTCTTTGGCTCTAGTTATCAGTGTAGTAAGAAGAGAGAGCCAAGAAATCAGCAGTGCAAATCAGGGTAAGCAGATAGCATGTTATCTAACGGAATGTAAATATGAACAGCAACTGCACAACTGGAAGGGGTTGTGAAGATGTCTGTCAATCAGTGCAGATGACAATGCACACTGATACCAAAGGGAACGCACCACTAGGAACTGCAAGGTTAAAAGATGACTGTGGAAATTTTGGAAGAGTTTTGAGCAAGAAATAGAGATGCTAATGATTTGCATGAGTACCAGGCACAATAGGGACGAAAAAGCAGACAATCATGAACACTGAATGTGATGGCAGTTAAGAACCACTGGACCGCAGTCCAGGGGAACAGTATGTGGCAAGCAGTATGGATTGCAGCTAATCCCCATGATAGTTAATCATACTGGAAAGCAATCAGAAGCAGCCATCGGATTAACCATAAGAAAAAGGCAAATGCAGTGATGAGACTAACTCAGCATGCAGTGAACGAATTGAGCACAAGATGGAAAAGAACATAAAATGAAGAAGCTTTGGAATGACTGGTATTACTCCTAGAAATGAAAAAAAAAAAAAAAGGATTCTGACTGATGAAAGGAAATTTGACATAATTGGCATTTTCTGAAACCTAATTGGACAGTTCACATACCTGGACAGTTAAAAGTCCTAGTCATACTCTGTTCAGCAGTATAACATGCATAAAAGGAGGTGCTGAGCTGGCCCTTTATTGTGGAAATATCTGGAAATATTTCTTAGGGGGATGTCAGTTTGAGCTGATAATTTTCTGATGCAACAAGAGTGATAACTACATCTAAATCTCCTCCTGGAAATTACATCTAATTACATCTAATTACATCTAGGAGGTCGCCTTGGGCAGAGTGATCATGAAATGATAGAATTTTCAATTCTTGATGAAGCAAGGTGGGGAGCCAGCAGAACTGCCACCTTGGATTTCCGAAGGACAGACTTTAGCCTGTTTAGGAGCATGGTCGAGAGTGTCCCTTGGGAGGCAGTTTTGAAGTGCAAAGGTGCCCAGGAAGGCTGGGCATACTTCAAGCAGGTGCTCTTAGAAGCAAAGGAGAAGGCCATCCCCGTGTCTCGAAAAATGAGCAGACGGGGAAGAAGACCAGCATGGCTAAATAGAGAGCTTTGGCTGGATCTCAGGAGAAAAAGGAAAGTTTACATTGCCTGGAAAAGGGGGTTGGCAACTTAGAGGACTATCAAGATATAACAAAGCTATGTAGGGGGAAAATTAGAAGGGCCAAAGCTCAATCAGAACTCAGCTTGGCCACTGCAGTTAAAGACAATAAGAAGAGATTCTTTCAGTATATCAATAGAAAAAGGAAGACTAGGGAAAATGCAGGTTCACTGGTGAATGAGACGGGTGCCCTAGTGGTGGAAGACACAGAGAAGGCAGAGTTACTGAATGCCTTCTTTTCTTCAGTCTTCACTGCTAAAGCTGTCCCTCACGAATCCCATACTCTGAAGGCAAGGGGAAAGGTCTGGAGAGAGGAATATTTTCCCTTAGCTGAGGAGGACCGTGTCAGAGACCACTTGGCCAAGCTGGACATTCATAAGTCCATGGGCCCTGATGGGATGCACCCGCGAGTGCTGAGAGAGCTGGCAGATGTTATTGCTAGACCACTCTCCATCGTCTTTGAAAGGTCATGGAGAATGGGAGAGGTGCCTGAGGACTGGAGGAAGGCTGACATCACTCCGATCTTCAAAAAAGGCAAGAAGGAGGACCCAGGGAACTACAGACCGGTTAGTCTCACCTCTGTCCCTGGGAAAGTAATGGAGAGACTCATTCTGGATGTCATCTCCAAACACGTTGAGGAACAGGAAGTTATTGGAAGTGGTCAACATGGATTTACCAAGGGTAAATCATGCTTGACCAATCTGATAGCTTTCTATGATGTTATAAGTGGTTGGCTGGACGAGGGGAGAGTCGTAGATGTCATCTACCTTGACTTCAGCAAGGCTTTTGACACTGTCTCCCATAACATCCTCATTAGGAAGCTGAGGAAGTATGGGCTGGATGAGGTGACAGCAAGGTGGATTGAGAGTTGGCTGCGGGACAGAACTCAGAGGGTTGTGATCAGTGGCAGAGTCTAGTTGGAGGCCTGTAACCAGTGGTGTCTCCCAGGGGTCAATACTTGGTCCAATTTTGTTCAATATATCCATCCATGACCTGGATGAGGGGACAGAGTGTATCCTCAGCAAGTTCGCTGATGATACCAAACTGGGTGGGGTGGCTGACACACCAGAGGGCCGTGCTGCCATCCAGCGTGACCTGGACAGGCTGGAGAGCTGGGCAGAGAAGAACCTAATGAGGTTCAACAAAAGCAAGTGCAAGGTCCTGCACCTGGGGAGGAAGAATGCAAAGCACCAGTATAGGTTAGGGGTGGATCTGCTGGGAAGTTGCTCTGAGGAGAAGAATCTGGGGGTCCTAGTAGACAGTAAATTATCCATGGCCCAGCAATGTGCCCTTGTCGCCAAAAAGGCCAATGGAATCCTGGGCTGCATAGGGAAGAGTGTGGCCAGTAGGTCGAGGGAGGTCATTCTCCCCCTCTACTCTGCACTGGTGAGGCCACAACTGGAATACTGTGTCCAGTTTTGGGCTCCCCATTTCAAGAGGGACAGGGAGCGAGTCCAGCGAAGGGCAACTAAGATGATTAAGGGCTTGGAGCATCTGCCTTATGAGGAAAGGCTGAGAGAGCTGGGACTCTTTAGCCTGGAGAAGAGAAGGCTGAGGGGAGACCTTATTATGGCATACAAGTATCTAAAGGGTGGGTTGAAGGAGGATGGAGCCAGGCTCTTTTCAATGGTTCCCAGTGACAGGACGAGGGGTAATGGGAACAAGGTAGAACATAGGAAGTTCCGTTCAAATACGCAGAAAAACTTCCTTACGGTGAGGGTGACGGAGCACTGGCACAGGCTGCCCAGGGAGGTTGTGGAGTCCCCTTCTCTGGAGATTTTCAAGACCCGCCTGGATGCAGTCCTGAGTAATGTGCTCTAGGCAATCCTGCTTTAGCAGGGGAGTTGGACTAGATGATCTCTAGAGGTCCCTTCCAACTCTGAAAACTCCGTGATTCCGTGATTCCTCCTGGAAACTCTGCTAAGGCACATAGAAAAAAAGGAGTTGATTGGTGACAGCCAGCATGGCTTCACCAAGGGCAAGTCATGCCTGACAAATTTGGTGGCCTTCTATGAAGGGCTTACAGCAGCAGTGGACAAGGGAAGATCAACTGATTTCATCTACTTGGATTTTGGCAAAGCGTTTGACACTGTCCCACACGATATACTGGTCTCTAAATTGAAGAGACATGGATTCAACAAATGGACCACTCAGTGGATAAAGAACTGGCTGGACGGTCACACTCAAAGGCTTGCGGTCAATGGCTCTATGTCCAAGTGGAGAGTAGTGACGAGTGGCGTTCCTCAGGGGTTGGTACTGAGACCTGTACTGTTCAACATCTTTGTCGGTGACACAGACAGTGGGGTCGAGTGCACCCTCAGCAAGTTTGCTGATGATACCAAGCTGTTTGGAGAGGTAGACAGGCTGGAGGGGAAGGATGCCATCCAGAGGGACCTGGACAGGGTGGAGAGGTGGGCCCAAGCCAACCTCATGAAGTTCAACAAGACGAAGTGCAAGGTCCTACATCTGGGTCGGGGCAATTCCAAGCACAAATACAGGCTGGCGGGGAATGGCTGGAGAGTAGCCCTGAGGAGAAGGACCTGGGGGTGCTGATTGACGAGAAGCTCAACATGAACCAGCAATGTGCAATCACAGCCCAGAAGGCCAACTGTATCCTGGGCTGCATCAAAGAAGTGTGGCCAACAGGTCAAAGGAGGTGATTCTGCCTCTCTACTCCACTCTCGTGAGACCCCACCTGGAGTACTGCATCCAGCTCTGGAGTCCCCAACATAAGAAGGACATGGACCTGCTCGAACGTGTCCAGAGGAGGGCCCCAAGGATGATCCAAGGGTTGGAGCACCTCTCCTATGAGTAGAGGCTGAAAGAGTTGGGGCTGTTCAGCCTGGAGAAGAGAAGGCTCTGGGGAGATCTTATTGCCGCCTTCCAGTACCTAAAGGGGGCCTACAGGAGAGCTGGGGAAGGACTTTTTACTAGGGCATGTAGCAATAGGCAAAGGGGGAATGGCTTTCAACTGGAAGAGGGCAGGTTTAGATTAAACATTAGGAAGACATTTTTTCCTGTGAGGATGGTAAGACACTGGAACAGGTTGCCCAGAGAAGTTGTTGAGGCCCCATCCCTGGAGGTGTTCAAGGCCAGGCTGGATGTGGCCTTGGGCAACCTGGTCTAGTGTGAGGTGTCCCTGCCTGAGGCAAGGGGATTGGAACTCGATGATCTTCAAGGTCCCTTCCAACCTAAAGCATTCTATGATTCTATGATTCTAAAGTAACTCTACTCTGGATTTCATTATATAGATATTACAGATTCATCTAGTAGATGTTTGTGGTGGTTTGGAGGACCGGTGATCTTGAAATCATTACATCAAGAGGCAAAAAGAAAATGGCCTTAGAGAGACTAAGAGCACAATACAAGACATGAAAAGTCATTTCAAGATGTGCAAAACACACCTTTCCATTGGAAGGTGACTGCAAGAAAAGACATCGTCTTGGTCTAACAGTGGGGAAGAATTAGGTATCATTAAACAAAAGTTTGTAAAGCTGACAGCTATGCAGACAACTGCCTCTATCAGGCTAATGGGGAATGCCTGAGGACACGAGGAATGCCTGAACTCTCATTTTTTCCCTTGAATACCCAGAACTGTTTCTTTGTTATTTATAAGGCACTTCTAGACATTCAAAAATTAACATAATGCCTTAAGATAAACAGTGAAGAGGAGCTGTTCCTCCAGTCTTTAACAGATATAACTGGGACACTTGCCTAGCAAGTAGGTGACTTGGTCTACACAGGTCTCCTTGAGGTTAATGGGTTCAGAAAACTTTTTTCTGTAGGGTGTTGCCATAACTTCTCAGTGAAAAGAAAAGGCTCTCCTCCACTGGAGCACGTTAATATGCTGAAATGAACGCCAAAGTTGGAGAAGAGTAGACAATTTATGCCTTTCCTTTGTAGCATATAGACCTCTTAGATAAGGTAGAAAAAGCATTCCAAAAACTATATTATTCTCTGCTATTGTTGGGTGGTTTTATTTGAAATTAAGCAGTTATAGGGTTGCTAGTCTGGGCAGCACCCACCAGAACCCAGGCCTCCTCCTCTTTCTAAGTAGCTAATTATTGCAAGTGAGTCTTTAAAGCCACTACCTGGAAGGGGACCAGCACAGAGCCCCTTCCCTGTCTGGCCATCTCTTAAAAAAGAAAAAACAGAGATGAGTTTGATTAAAATGGTCACATGCCAGTGCCATGTTTGGCATGCTGTAGAAAGCTGGTATAGAAGTTTGGGTTTGGTTTGAAAAACTTAGGTAGAAGAGTGATAACATTATATTCCATGGTGAAGGAAAAGCCCTAGTTTCTACTGGCTGTAAAACAAGGTCCATTAGTCATGCTAAAAAGAAAGTTGAAGAGTGACACAATGACAGTGCAGAAATACTTTTTTGGGAGAAGGAAAAAAAGCTTAAATGCCAAAGCTTTTGTTGGGCCAGGGAAAAAGAGTGTATCAAAAAGCAGCGGGTGAAGCTGAAGCCAGGCAAGTTCAGACACAATGGCAGTGCTTTTAGCAATTGATTTCTTAATTATGGGGGTAAACTATGAAGCCATAAGGTCTCTCCTACCCTCGAAGCCTGGACACTTTCTGGAAGGTATGCTATAGCCCAAACCATGTCAAGCACAGCACTGCACAGTGCACATCTGGCTATGTTCTGAGCTGAACCAGGAGCTTTCAGGGTAGGTATTGGGCAGCAAAGACATTTTGTCTGTGAGTTAGGAACAGCTTTACGGGGAAGACAACTGAAATCTTTTCTGGACATTCACAATAGCACAGCTTTTGCAGCCACAGAAAGCTTTGGAGGAAATGTAGGACATCAAGATTCCAGGCAGGATTTGTGGCACTACTTTCTCTGATTTCATGCATTTGCGTTCTCCCTGTGTTGTGTTTGAGGTGTTAAAGTGATATTTCAACACTGTCTGTAAAAACTAAGCAGCGTTTGAACAGGGCTTTTTTATAATAATTTTGTAGATGTGAGAGTCCAGATAACAGAAACAGCAGACAGTGCCACTCCACTTTATTTTCACCATCACCAATTTCTAGTTATTAACACCTTGAGCTAATTCCACTGCTCTGAAGCAGTATATCATGCTGCAAAAACTAGACCCATATCCACTGTGGAGCCAGGCTCTATGCGCCTTAAGAAGCTGGGCAGCTGGTAAATCTCCTGCTGTAGGATGTAGGCCTTATCCCTCTACGTCATCCCTGCCAGGCAATTTGTGCAGCGGCATGTAGCAGCAGTTAAATGAAAAAGCCTTTAGGCAATCCTCTGGAGTTGAAGGTGAAGCGCCTGCTGCACAGGAGGCAAAATTGAGAAATGAAAAATAAAAATGTCACTGCAGAACAAGTAGGAGAAATCCATAATTATTGCTACTTTAAGAAGTGTTACAGGAAAATCCTGCTGAGGGAATAAGCAGGATGAAAATTCAGCAGAAGCTGGGCAAACGTCCCTTATCTTTCTGAATAAGAGTTATCCTTATTGTTAGATAAATTGATCATTTATTTTTAAAAATATTATACATTGATGCACTAAGCATTATTTACATGATTCTAAAAGCCCCCTATTTGTGCCGTGCATGGATTATTTTGTCCCTTCTGGCAAGGTGGCATGTTTGGGGAGAAGTATGGAAGTCGTGCCCAGGAGAGACTTAGAAAGTATCTCAGCAGGACAGAAGAGCAGAGTGCACAATGGCACAGGCAGCCTCAACCACTTGCGGGAAGACCAAGACTTGCAGTATTGTTCTAATGCACATCACAGGAGGACTTGGGAATTTTCAGCCAAATGGTATGAGGTTAAAAACTGTTGCCTTTTTTCACGTGAAAAAAATATTTCATAGTATTGGAATTTGATTTGTTTCTTTATCAGAATGAAACTATAAAGGAAAAAAAAATCTACTACTTCAGTGGTAGGTCACTTGTCTGAGATATGAGAAACCTGTATTCAAGTGTGTATTATAGGGTGATTCTGTTTCTTAGCTGTGAGTCTACTAGGTTTATAGTTTGGACGAATTAGTGTTTCCAGACAGGCAAATACTTTCCCAAACATTTTTGATCAGTTATACCTATGTTAAGAAAAGTGGGCAGGCTGTGTTCTATGAAGGGAATTTCCAGGCAAAGATGAATTTCTGAGATATGTCTATCTCATGGTCATCCTTCACAGCTAGAATAGTCAACAGAATGTTACAGCAACTCTGAGGCAACTCTTCTTTGGGCCTCTCTGAGTGCTCAGAATCAGGGTGGCACAAAGCTACATTTGCTTCCACTTTGGTCCTTGCCTCACCTAGATTTCATATTCTGCACAGTGGTGGATTTACCCTGGCTGGAGACCAGGTGCCCACCAAAGCTGCTCTATCACTCTACTCCTAAGCTAGACAGGGGAGAGAAAATACAATGAAAGGCTCATGGGTCAAGGTGCTGGAGGGAGATCATTCAGGACAGGGAGATCATTCACTAATTACTGTCACAGGCAAAACAGACTCGACTTGGGGAAAATAGTTTAATTTATTGCCAATTAGAGTCAGAGTAGGGTAATGAGAAATAAAACCAAAAGCTCAAGCTCAATAAAACCAAAAGCGCAAGAAGGACAGGGAACTGCTGGAGAGGGTGCAGCAAAGGGCAACCAAGATGATTAGGGGACTGGAACACCTCTCTTATGAAGAAAGACTGAGGGAACTGGGTCTCTTTAGTCTGGAAAAAAGACGGTTGAGGGGGGACCTGATCAATGCTTATAAATACTTAAAGGGTGGGTGGCAGGAGGATGGAGCCAGGCTTTTTTCGGTGGTGCCCAGTGACAGGACAAGAGGTAACGAGCACAAATTTGAGTATAGGAAGTTCCACCTAAACATGAGGAGGAACTTCTTTACCTTGAGGGTGGCAGAACACTGGAACAGACTGCCCAGGGAGGTGGTGGAGTCTCCATCTCTGGAGACATTCAAAACCCGCCTGGACGCGTTCCTGTGCAACCTGCTCTAAGGTGGCCCTGCTCTGGCAGGGGGGTTGGACTAGATGATCTCCAGAGGTCCCTTCCAACCCTATGATTCTGTGATTCTACGATTCTGTGATTCAAATGTTAAAACACCTTTCCGCCACCCCTCCCTTGTTCCTGGGCTCAATTTCACTCCCCAGTTCTGTACCTCCTCCTCTCGAGCAGCGCAGGGGGACAGGGAATGAGGGTTGTGGTCAGTTCATCAGTGCAGGGGGACAGACAATGAGGGTTGTGGTCAGTTCATCGTATGTTGTCTCTGCTGCTCCTTCCTCCTCACGGGGAAGACTCCTCACACTCTTCCCCCGCTCCAGTGTGGGGTCCCTCCCACAGGAGACAGTTCTCCATGAACTTCGCCAACATGAGTCCTTCCCATGGGCTGCAGTTCTTCACAAACTGCTCCAGCGTGGGTCTCCCATGGAGTCACAAGTCCTGCCAGCAAACCTACTCCAGCATGGGCTTCCCACTGAGTCACAACCTCCTTTGGGCATTCACCTACTCTGTCATGGTGTCTGCAGAGTTGCTTCTCTCACATATTGTCACTCCTCTCTTCTGGCTGCTGCCACACAGGTTTTTTTCCCCCTTCTTAAATATGTTATCCCAGAGGTGCTGCCACTGTCGCTGATGGTCTCAGCCTTGGCCAGCGGTGGGTCCATCTTGGAGCCAGCTGGCATTGACTCTATCAGACCTGGAGAAAGATTCTAGCAGCTTCTCAGCAAAGCCACCCCTGTAGCCCCCCACTACCAAAACCTTGCCATGCAAACCCAATACATGGACTTTTGAATATTCTTTCTCTTCCTAACGTGTGAGATCTTGTACTCCTGGCTCCTCTAAACCTGCTTATACCAAATCAAAGTTTGGGACTGGTTACGGGCACATTGCATAGAGTCAGCAAGGAGTACTAGGTTGAAATTGATTTGACACTCTGGTTTATATTAACTTAATCTGTTTGTATTTGTGTTGGAACTTCAGTAGCTGCCTGGTAACCTTATTTCTTTACTAGTCTTCCACTGCTTCTATCCCCCAGGTACGAGTCCTTCTTGCACCCCAAAAGTTGTAACAATACTGTGTGGTGCTAAAGCTAGTAGGCTGTGCTCCACATCTCTTCAAAGTGAAATAGCTGATGTCAAGAAAATCTGCAATTGCATTAGCATTGCCTGTGCCCTACGTTAGTGCATGAAAAAATAAGCATCCTTTTCTTATAAGCAAAAATATGACGTCAGGTAATAGGAAATACAGAAGGCATTTAGTGTGATTTTCAAAGCACCCCTCAGTGAGTTGGGAACAAGAAAGAGAAACTTAAAAATCACACCCATAACGAAGTAGCAAAAAATAATTTTCTCTAACATACACAATTGCACAGGTGCACAAAACAAAGAGCTTGCAGTACCTTTACACTTGTTTGCACAAAATAACTGGACATTGGACAGTAAAACCTTGCAGAAACCTGGAACTTCTCTAATAGTGACATGTTATTCTGAGAGTAACAAGTGGAAGAGAAACACTTCACATCTTTCCTTAGCGCAAAGCAGATCATGAGTCTGTTTTCAAAAATGTCTGCAGAGTACAGGTTTCTTTTCAAAAGTAATTCAGCTACTTGGCTCACTCTGCAGAAGATTTAGGTAACTAAGTCCCATAGACCTCTGCGAAACAGATCCTGTGTCTTAATGACCTGCTAAAGCAGTGGGGTGACTACTGTTTGTACCTTTCCAGACTGGCCCCTTGCCTCAAAGCTTTTCTCATTCGTCAGTAGAATGAGAAGAAATGAAATATAAGCACACTGCAGTACTAAGACACTCTAACATGCTTATGTCTTCTCCAAAGAAAAGTAAATACCCTGGTATTCTGATGTCCAGGTGTGTGTTTCTGTGGTTGTTACCCCTCCAGCATTTGAGGACCCTTAGCGTTCAACTTATGAAATATAGCTAAGAACTTGGATCTTGGAGAGCTTGATGCCTCCCGTGTCATTCATTCTTTCTATAAAAGGAAAAATATAGTGGAGAAACTTGTAGATCAGAAAAATGAGGAATATTTGTCGAAAGGTTCTTTGTAGCTGAGGATTGCCACAGATTATATACCCTATTTTTATTTCTTTTTTTTTTCTTTTGCCTTTATGTGACTGTGGAACAGGTTGCTCATTATGTTTTAAGATTTAATTTTCTATATATCGCAATGTGTTAAGAACTTCAGTGGGAAAACAATATAGCTAAAATAGCCAAACTGTTGTCCAAGCAAGTTGTCCAAATGATTATATTGTTCCCCCTTTTAATACTTTTTCATTTACCATCTTTTTCTTCCTTTTTTTTTTTTTTTAAACTGGTATTTTAGTCATGTGAGAGGTTGCCAAATGTGTCTCAGAAACCAAACTGTATATTAACATCTACTGATTTCTCCTTATCTACCATGTTAGTAATGTCTTTAAACATGAGATCTCTTGCCCGATTTTATGCTTCCCATCTTTAATCAAGCTGTGTCTTCCCAGCTGTTGTCCATCTTTAAGATAGCTTCTAGAGATGAGCTCTATTAAAATTAAACCTCTAAGGCAGGGAAGGAGGCTGGCTCTGAATTTAAGTTTGTAGTTACTTTGTCCAAGATAACCCTCATGAATGTCAAGACTGGAAAATGAAAAATTTGACGACTATGGTACCAAACTGATGGTTTTCCAACTTAACCTTTAGTGGTAAATGGTATCTGCTACTTTCAAGTCCTGTTGAAACCGAATAATCTTACAAAAAGATAAATTCAAAAGTCAATGCATGAATTCCAATCCTCGTTTTCTTAAAAGGATATGGAGATAAGAAATATGGATTATGTTCTCCTAAAAACAATTGGGCCAAACAAGTTCCCAGACTGAATGTACATGTAGTACAGAAAAATTTTGTATCTTTTAAATTTTATGCCAGTTCAGTGTTTTAAACAAACTGATTTATTTAATAACAGTCTTTGACATTAGTAGAAAGGTAACCAAAAGTGCAACTAGGTTATTGTAAGTAAAAGTAGAGCATCCAGCAGTATATAAATCATAACATTATTTTTAGGGTATGCATCACTTCTAAATTTGTAATTTGTCAGATTAACTTGAAAACTATTTAGGAAGAACTGTGACTGATTTGAGTATCAAAGGATATATTGTTAAAAGTAAAACAATGGAAGCTTCCAGCTGTTTTCATCAATGTTGGAGTCTGCAGATACTGTAGATAGTTTTTCTTATTTACAAATGATGTCACATTAGTGATAATAAAAAACATTTATGAGAAAGTGCTCTCTTGCAACACTCAAAGCAATTTGTAGGATTAGTTCTATACAGCAGAGTGCTGGATACTGCACACTTTCAGTCCCTGTATTCATTATGGCTAAAACTGAATTAGATAGGATTATATTTAAACAATATTAACTGTAGCAGACAATTTAGATTAGTGAAGAGCTAGTGCATAAGATGGGTTTATAAAATAACATGGAGTGTGGCAAAGTTTTGTGTTTAATGCAATGGTGTTTCAGGTTTAAGTAATGAGAGCCATAGTTAGGAGGGTTTGAAAGATAAGCTTAGGTGCATCTGCCCAGCTATTAAACATAAACCAAATTTTTCTCATGTCTGCCTAGAAGAGCAAGCACCTGCGGTATTTTAGTAACATTGTCCTATTTTTTAGCATTTGTCTAAGCACGCCTGAAGACACCTATGCTTTCAAGCTGACATTTTTCAGGCCCAAAGGAAAGACCAGTGGGTTGTTTGATAAGGCATTTGTACACCAGTGGGTAAAAAACAGTTTAAAAGAAGGGTCACCTTAGCAATGCATTGTTTTCACGCACTTTTAGTTCTTTGGTAGCTTGAGCGTGGGGTGTGAGGTTAAAAACTAAGACAGTGCTGCCACCTTGAGGATTTTGTCGAAGCATGTCCCTCAGCGGGCGTGAAAATTAATTGTGCACACTAATTGAATACAGTTTATGTACTCACTTGTATAGACATAAGATATATTAAATAAAAATATCATATTAAACATACATATGCTATAGAAAATGCACTGGAAATATAGTAATACTATGATAAAAGTCTATAAAGATAACCTAAGAAAATTTAGAGGGGAGCTGTTTTATAAGACAGATTTTAACTTTACTTTTCATTATCAAGCGATCAATATGAGATACTTTTCCTGACAATGCGAGGTGTCATTGGTCATTCATAGAGGCACCAAGTCTGCATGTGAAATCCAGATGGACTTATGACTTCCAAGGCAACTTGGCATGGTTACAAGACCAAGCTCATTTACGTGACCTGGGACTTAAGGAAATTGACTGTAATTACAGATTATCTGTGATTTAAGATATTTAGTCTTAGATATCGTTGGTTTTGTGCCTGGCTGAGAGAGGAACTATATTCTGAAAAGGGGTGCTCCAAACCCCAACTCCAAACCCCGCATTAGAAACCAGCATCAGTCACTGATGCAGACCCACATTTGTGTGGGATTCATTGGGGTAACCCATCTGCAGCATTTAGGGTTCTTTCTCCAGGACTTTGGCACTACAATGCTGATTTTCACCACATCCAATTTTTGTCACTGTGTTCATCAGTAAAAATCCATAGGCTGATGTTAAGTGTCTATGGAAAGAGAAAGGTTTGAATGGGATCCATTGCACAAAGTACTATGGGTGGGACAAATAGATGTCATTACATAGAGGAGGAGGGCATCAGGAACACTGTCCTTCTCAAAAGCTGAGTCTGCTCAGGGAGACTTAAATTCACCATCTGGAGCCTCTCCTTGTGCCAGGCATCTGCATTGGCTATTTAGAGATCAGAAGTTTGATTTGGTCTTTTGGGATACAGAAGGAGATGGTGGTGACACCACCCTCTTCATACTGTTGCCCAGTGGCTACAGCACTCACCTAGGAAACAGAAAGGAAGACATTTAGTCCCTCCTCATCCTGAGTTGGTGCAAAGCAGTGTTTCCTAGTGCTCGGCTATCTTGTACTTTGCTTCTGGGACTTTTCCCTAGGTGAGTGCTAGAGAATGGTTCTTCTTGTACCTCTTTTTTCTGGCATTGTGAAATGCTTAGCTGGTAGTTTCAACAGCAGAGATGAAGAGTGGCCCTTCCCGCCCTATGATTAAGGTCCATTGTGTTACTGGAAGGCAAAGATTCGTACTTGAATAGAACCAAGTTGTCTATTTTGGAGGGAATGCTCATTTGTAAGGCCACAGCCTCAATGCCACCTATTCTGATGATGAGTGACAGTGAAGACAGTAGCCATGTTTTGCACTAATTTCAGTGTTTTGCATTGATATAGTTTAAGAACACTGATTAAGCCAGACTGAGAAGAAGGTGAAGGGATGCTTTAGTTTATGTCCGAGTTTAGCTGTCCCGGGTATGTGTAGGCAGGGAGCTGCTCTGTCCCCTAATGGTAGTAGTTTGGAACACGTGCAGAAGAAAATTTCTAGAAATGTGGAAACTTAATTGATGAAAAGTTAGTCACCACAGCCTGGAGTTGAAGAGAGTGCAGCTGGAGCATCAAAAGCTTCAACTTCAGTGTTCAAATTCTCACTAACTCCCACTTTAGTGTCTAAACCTCTTAATAGGCTTAACTATGTATACTAAATTAATATTTTGTGTTGTCAAGGGTAGTAAAGTTCATCACCCAAGATAGACATTCCATTAATAGGCACCATAATTAGCTTAAATTTGCTTTTAACTTGGCTCAAAACATTTTTCAGCATTAGCCAACAGCAATGTATCTACAGGATATTTATCAGGTATGAGTCATTACTAACAGCTGAGTAATCAGATAAACACTCCTCAGCCAGGTTGTGAGTACTGTGAGGTATTCTGAGTGATTTACTGATAGGTAAAGACATTAAATACCTGCATATACTGGATATAGAGGACTGTATGTCTAAAGAAGAGAATAGAGCTTTAAAGTAACCTGACACCAAAATCCTACCTCTGTCTGAGGAGATCAGTGACACGGAAAAAGATTTGGTGGAGGGAAATGATAATACTCCTTAAACTTCAGTTGAACTTCATTTCTCCATGCATCTCAAGGCATAAATATGTTCCAAGCAAATTTTAAAAGCCTTCAATTGCAATCAGCAGATGAAGTTACATCTGCTTTGCATCCATCCAGTTTACATCACTGCAGAATTTGGCACTACTACTCTACCAAGTTCTTACAGGGAAAACATTTCATTACTGGCATGCTTTTATTTATTTGTGTTTGCTTAAGATAAGACAATGATGAAACAACTGGATTTTATTCACTTACTTAAACGCATATCTTGGGCCACTCATTAAACAATAACATTAAAATAACAGGGAGAACCATCTGGCTTTTTGAAGTTTTTTTCAATACATTACTAAACCACATAGAGTATTTTACCAGGAAATAATGTCTTCCTGGACAGTCTGGATTCTTTTCCACATGTATGGAGGGAAATTGTCTATGTTTCTATCCATTTCTCACTTCAAAATAACTGGCTATCATGTGGTGAGGAATGCAGAATTATATCACAGAATTTTGTATATGAGTATCTATGGAGAAAATTACTAGTCTGTGTGCGTGTGTATGGTTATATTCCATATATATTTTAAGATGAATCTGCTTTAAGCTCTTTCCATTGCCTGTATATGATCTGGTCACTTGACTTATCAAAAATAGAAGTTGAAGGATGAGCAGAACGGCTGGTTTGAATGAGTTATGAAAATGTCTCTCATGAAGTCACACACAACTTCCCAGAATCAAAGACCTGTCTGTCTGAAACCTTATAAGTCAGGAATAGTTCCATTTTAGTAGCTCTGCATGAAAATCTGTCAGTTAGTTTCCGATTTTCTGGTCTTAAAGGTGAAGACACAAAAGTTGAACTCGGTGCTTTAAGCATTCAGGTAATAATACAGTCATGTAATATTTTATGTGTTTTGAAAGGGCTATCGTCTAACAGAAAGTAGAGGCCTTGGCTGAGAACTGTCTGAATTTCAGACTCGCAAATCCCGCATAACCTTCTTTTGCCAGAGGATGTGAGGGAACGAAGAGAAGAATCCAATAAAATCTGGTGTATCAGTCCAAAAAGGGCTTAGGAACACACACCAGATTTACGGCAAAACAAGAGAGATTAATAAAATCTTCTGGTTCAAAACCCAAGTTCATCATCGCACCAGTTTGATTTAGTTAAAATAGGAAAACACACATAAACCCACCACTACTATCTACATCCTCACTGCACTTTCACTCTCCCAACAACTCATTTCTCCTCAGTGATTCCATGTGAGCAGGGTTTGGAAATGTGGACTGCAGTACAGTTTCATTGAGTGGATGTAAAAATGATATAGGAAGTTCATTTATCAATGTTTTACTATAAGACTGGAAGGGTGTTTTAGAGGTATAGTGGCCAATGCTGTGGCTGATAAAATAAAACCATGCTTATTACAGTTGCATACGGGGTGAGTTACACAGAAAGACAGGATTAAAATTCAAAATGAAAAAAAATGAGGAAATGGTTTGCAAAAAAAAAACCCAGATGCTTTTCACTTATTTTCACTTACTTTTTCACTTATGCGGGAATAATCAACTGCATGAACAGACTACGGAATGACAGGCTATGCAGCAGAAAAGCACCTTGGGGTTATAGCAGATAACCAGCCAAACCCAAGTCACCAATGTTGTGGTGCTGAGAAAAAGACAAGCATCGTATTAATGTGTACAGAGAGTGTCATGTGCAAGCCACAAACTTTCTGCTACTACTGCTTCTGCTTCTTTGGCTAACTGTGTCTCATCCACCCTAAGGGTCTCATCTCTACCTAATGTCTCACCCACCTTCATGGGCGTCTCATCTTCATTTAAAGGAATATGTGGACCAGTTGATGAAAATGTCAAGAGGAACAGGAAAGGTCAGAGATCTGAATAGCACTGGCTGTGAGGAACTGCTCGTGGTGGAGGGGGAGTAGTTTAATTCAGAAAACAGAAGACAGAAAATTATCTAGAGTCTTCAAATACATAAGCTATATACACAGAAACATAAAAAACTGGACGCAAAGAGGAAAGATCTTAACTGTTGTCTCTGCCTGTGTGAACAATATGAGCATTAAAGCCCTGAGAGAGTTGAAGCACTTACTTCACTGGTGTTTTTAAGAACAATTTGAACAAACATCTGTCAGAATACATAGTTGGCTTTCTGTTTGAGGCACGAAGATGGAGTAGGTTATCCTCTTGTATCTTTTCCAAATCTGTTTTCCTATTACATTAACCGAAAAGGCAGCAACAGCCAAAATTTTCTAGGCTAGGAGGGTCCAAGCTGTAGTAAGGGACAATGATTACTATACTAGAACAAAACGTTCCTCCAAGTGTACATGGCTGGAAACTGCCACTAATGCCACAGGAACCATTGCCAACAGGTGACCAGAGCACAGCAGGATTCCCTTAGGCCATCTGCTGCTGAAGTTCCTATTTCCTTCTGTTTTCCTGATGAACTTTATAGAGGCAGCAATCTTTTCTACCTGTCCCCAAGTTATCGTGTAAAGAGGTGGTAATGGGTGGTCAACTCCTCATTAGCTACTAGTGGCATTTCAGTATCCAGGAATTCACACTGTGATATTTATGAATTAGCTTTCAAGTCAGTGAACACACAGCATCCTGAGGTTTCCTAAATTCTGATCATCATTTGACCCAACTGTAAAATTGCTTTGTTGTACCAGAAGAAAACAGAGTTCAGTTTAAAGATCTGATCTGTATTTTTGCCTTCCTCATATTGTTGGATGATGTCATTTGGCCCGGGGGAAAATACTATTCTTTCAATAAGTGCTTGCAGCATTTCATCTTCTTCCTTATTTTGCCCTGTATAGTTGTGGGTATTTTAGCAATATAGTATCCTGCATCCTTGGAAAAATGTAATCTAACATCCGGGAGGAAATAATTAGATAAATATTGAAAGACTAGGCACAATTTGGAAAGTTCAAAATTAATACAAATAAAAATATGTAGTTATCTGTTCTTTATACAGAACATTTGAACCAGTAAATAATTTTAATTTAAAATTTATATATACATAGGTATGTATTTGTTCTCCCCACATATCTGCAGATCTGGTTATCTATGAAAGCTACTGAAATCTTTCTACATGGTTCAGATGTGCATATTATGTGTACGTGCATATAGATGTATATTATGCATTTCATGTCAGTTCAATGCCGGCTATCTAATTTGAGATAAACACAATTCTGTTTAATCTTTTTTCACATCTATAAATAGTGTGCATATAAGTGCTTTTTGGTCTCATGAAATTTTTGGAAGGCAAAGAACAAGGTAAACAGATTATTTTTTTTTCTCCTATATTTTGAGTTAATGATTTTTTAAAAAGAACATCTTTGTCCTAAATCAAAACCACACAGCCTGTCAATGGCTTTTGGTGATTTAGAAAACAACTGTGGATCATATGGCACACAAAGGAAGAATGAGTTCACTGAAACTACCACCAAACAGAATTTTAGAAGCAGAAATAGAACTGGGTAGGAAGTGGTTTTCCTGTCCCGCGAAAGTTTTCGAGATCTCGTTCTTCCCATTATGCATCAGAATGAACCCAAGGCCCGCCAAAGATGACAGAGGGAGAAAGATAACAAAGCCCAGGTCTGTCAAAACAAGAGAAACAAAGACACAGGGTGAATGGGTGAGCTCATGGCATCCACGTTTAAGCAGCCTGTTAGGTAGGGCCTTCCCTGTGCACCCGCCTGGACGCTGTCCTGTGCAACCTGTTGTAGGTGACCCTGCTCTGGCAGGGGGGTTGGACTAGATGACCTCCAGAGGTCCCTTCCAACCCTGACTTTTCTGTGATTCTATGATTCGCTGGGACAAGGAGCACCAAGGTGTAGGCTTCTGTTCGGACCCCAGCCTGGGGCCCGAGCCTCCCCCTGGGTGACTAAGAGCGCTCAGCTCATGTCAGCTGCATATTAGGTTGGCAGTTACTAGACTATCAATTGTTCCATAAATTATTTTGATGCAGATATCTTCTTTGTCCATCTTTATTAAAATTTTGGTGATGATATGCTGCTGTTTCCAACAAAAAGTTTTCCATTCCTTGGGAATCTCTGCCCTTGTTTAGTTCTTACAGCACTCATTTTTTCTCACAGTGTTCAACACAGAGGATGCAAAAATTCCTGTTAGTTTTCTAATGGCTGCACTTGAATTAGAGATAAAATCTTGGTCCCAAATCCTCAAAGGCATTTATGTACCTAACTCCCACTGAGAGACGAAGACCAGACCAAAAAAAAAACCAAACCAAGAGCAATTTGGGTATCACCACTACGAGCTTGCAGACATCTGGGACCTCCAATAGAATCCAGATGGACTATTTCTGCCTCAGTCCCTGAAGCATAGGTGCACATTGGACTGACTTTGATGACTGAGCCCCAGCAATACAATGTGCCATCAGAAAGCAGTCACACCCTGGGGATGATGGAGAACTATCCTGTCCTGAAGAAGCATTTCTCTTAACTCTGCAGGCTTGAAAATGAACTAAGCAGAACAGCAGAAGCTCTCTGTCACCAGAGCTGTTATAACTGCACAACGAAGCTGCAGACCTTAACTTTCAGCTATGGTACCACCATATTCAAACCCAAATGTTACTCTGGAGATGTCTTAAGCCAGGTTAACCACATTTCCTGCCTCCTCCCTGCATTAGAGCCTCCAACATTCATTTCAGTTGCAGAGGTGAGGAAGGCAGCCCATCCAGTAATAGAAAGTCTGTCTCCAGTTGATAAGCTGGATGCCTGCTGCTTCTTTTCCGGTGACATCACTGGTTTTTTTTTTCTCTAGATTTCTCCTGACATGAAATGCTCACGATATGGCTACAGCAGAGAGCCCTGGCCTCAGGCAATAGTTCAGAGCAATGCTAATGCTCCAGGTAAATGCGGTGACTTCAGGAGAAGGAAAGCGAAATCTGTTTGCCCTCCTTTGTTGCTTGTTGATATAATTTCATTCCCAAATCACTTGATGGCAAAAGATGACTGGATACTTTAAACAACATCATTCTCAGAGAGTAGAAAGAGAACAAATGGTCTGCTGCACAGCTGTGTTCAACCCACCCACTGTACACAGAGTGTAGTTCAGCCTTACTTTCTTATGAGGGTAATAAGTGTGCACATAGAATGAAATTAAGAACCCTTCCAAGTTCCGGGCCAGGTGCTGGGCAGATGTACGGTGAGGGGGTGGAGAGACTGCAGGGAACCACCGAGAAGAAATCTACTCTTGTAGGCCACCAGGCAGCTGCAGAGCCCCACAAGGAAGCCCCGTCCAGGTCTGTGGTTTACCTGGGTGCCTGCAACAGAAAAGGATGGGAGAATTTGGCTCAGCAGAGGATTTAGCCTTTACACACCTGTCTCCATTCAGTAGCGATCCCATTTCTCCTTTGCTTTCCTGCACAGAACTAACTGCCACAGCTGCATCTCTTCCTCTGAGTCAGTCTCTGACGCTTATTTTCGGGATGGCTCTCAGAAGTGAGCAACGGGCTGGATTTGTCTCCTGGTAGCTGTTATTGACTTTTATTAGTACTTCATTTTGAGACAACTGTATGAAAAGAGCTATCTGAAATCTGCATTCTGTTGTTGGCTTTCAATACATAACCTTTCACAAGTGAGATTTAATGAGTCACGTAAAAAATGATGAAGACCACACTTAATGAAATGAGCTACTTATACACATTCGTTATATAACCCAGATCATCACTTTCTGTAATCTAGTTATATTGAAATTTGCAGTGACGGAAGAACTACAAAAGAGAAGAAAAGTTAGGCTGATGTTATGAAATGTCCGCGTGGCTCATTTGGCTTTATGGAATGCATTAGTATTAACACAGCCTACTATTTTATGTAAATATATTTTTAACACTGTTTAAAATGAAGAATGTGGAAACAGCCAGAATATGTTGCTCAAGTCCCAGTCCCAGTCTTTGAACTGGCTTTTTTTTTTTTTTAAGTTTAAAAGAACAACAATGACATCCAGTGGTCGTAAAATTCTCCAACATTTTTTCTTCCATATTTTGACACCACATCTAGTGTAGAGACTAGATTTATTCTTAATAAAATTGTAAGCTAAGATACAAATGGTAATAATTTTATCTTTATTAAATGCTGAACAGAAGTGTAAAGCCTTAGCATGTCACCCTGAGACATTTTAAAGCAGACGTTTTTTAGAATGTTTGAATGCTCTCTAGACCTATTTTTGGTAACATAGCAATAAGTACAATGAATTTTCCCTGGAACTCTGAATTCAGTTAAAGTCAGAATAAAAATAGTACATGCTTTTTAAAACTACTTTTCATCCATAAGTACTTAGTAGTATCAGCCCTTTCTTTCCTGTCTTCTATGCCTGTTTTATGCATTTAGAAATCAGCAGCACCTGGTAGCTTTGCTATGCTCTGCTTTGTAGACAAGAAGCTGCATCTCAGCTTGCAAATAATGTGATGAAGAATCTTTTGTCCTCTCCCCAAGAGACAGAAAAGCTTTAAAGAGTCTTCTAAATCCACACGAATCTCAAACAATCAAGATCTACTTCCCCAGCAAGATATGTTACAGTTACAAACACCCAAAACTGCTGTACACAAACAGCATTTTCTATAGTGGTATGTACCATACCATTCCTAAAGATAAGTATGCTAAGAATGAAAAATGTCCCTTATAATTACTTCACCCTTCCCTAAGAAAAAGAAAATGCAGATGCCCATAAATATTGAAAAAAGGTGTGAAGTGGTGAATCATACGTTATTTTCTAAGGTTCTGTGAACCAGGCTGGAAATGAAGGGGAACCTCCCAGCCTGAAGGCCAATCCACTAATGCAATTTAATTTTCACTGCTGGTAAAGGTTCAAAAAGTCTTAAAAACAAAAATTATGCAGGACTTCATTTGAATAAAACCTTTTTTAGCGAGTAAATTACCAGAGGACTCTAGGAAATGTACCACCCACTTTTTTTCTTCTACAACCGTTTCTTCCCACTTCTCTGAGTACCAGCACTGTCCACCTTGCAGAACCCACCACAACACGAGGCTTTCACACCTCCAGCTCCTGAGCCACTGGGGTGACCCCGTACTACTGATCTTAGGGCTGAGTAAGCCCTGTGCAATGCCAGCTGCCAAGGGCATTCTCCATCTAGACTCTGGCTCACACAGCAGCGTACACCACCTGAAATCCCTCTCCTGGTCTCACACAGCTTCAGGGCTCTGAAGCTCTCATTCTGCAATAGGTAAATCACTTGGCTTCAGGAGCTGGAAACAATCTAGGGGCTTCCCAGGGAGCCAGACAAACCTGGAGTTGCAACAGGGAATGCATGGATTTCAGTTAACCATCAACATTTTAAGCAAAGATGGATTTATGTAGAGGGAAAGGGATTCAGTAGTGTCTCCTGTGGCCAGTTGGATTTAATGAGACAGCTCTTGCTGTGGAGATTTCTTTCCCAATCTAGCAGCCCAGCGGGGATGAGTTAAGAGGTGGGCTGCTATTTTTTGTTACACAGTCATTCTCCCTTCCTTCAGTTTAGCTTGAGGTGGTGCATGTCAGTACATTTGAGAACACTAAAATCAGCGTGAGAAAACTGACCTGTTTTTTAAAACAAAAATTAAAACTTTTGGAAGAATAGTGCTGTGTTTCTCTTCTCCTGGGAATACGTCTGCACTTTGTGCTCTGTGAGATTTGCTGTATCGACAGTATATTTTATTTTCATTCATCTGTCTCTATTTGGCAGAGGCACAAGCAGACTGCTTTTACAGTTTGAGAACTGTACCTGGATTGACATATCATCTGCACTAGAGAATGAATTAAACTAATCTTGGCCTTTTCTCCTTGCTAGTGTTACCTGACGGCTTCTTTCACCCCAGCATTACTTGGAATTTTTTACCAACTTTCATCAACACATTTCACTCTACGACCTTCTGAATGCCTTGAAATTATCCACAGTCAAAAAATGAAACCATGACAGTTAAAGAGATATAGACTGTATATTTCTTTCCCCTGAAAGGATTGGCCTGATACTCTCTCAAGTAAGAACTCATTTGCAGTCTTCCCACCTACTGCAGAGATTGCATAGGGATCGACACTCCTCCTGGTGTATCTCTTGGCAAAATACACTTGCAACTCAAAGTGGAGAAAGTTAGCCCTTGATTTCTTCCTAACATAGTATGCATGGTTCATAAAGCCTCCTCTCATCTGCATTTGGGTTGCAAGTCTCCATAGGAAACAGGCACAGCCCTGCCAAGAATTGTATACGGCTTTATGAGGTTGAAAGTATCATTACTGAAGTATTGAAAGTATCATTAGAGCATTCACTGCTAAAGCTGTCCCTCATGAATCCCATACTCTGGAGGCGAGGGGGAAGGTCTGGAGAGAGAAAGATATTCCCTCAGTTGAGAAGGACCGGGTCAGAGACCACTTGGCCAAGCTGGACATTCATAAGTCCATGGGCCCTGACGGGATGCACCCGCGAGTGCTGAGAGAGCTGGCAGATGTTATTGCTAGACCACTCTCCATAGTCTTTGAAAGGTCATGGAGAACAGGAGAGGTGCCTGAGGACTGGAGGAAGGCTGACATCACTCTGATCTTCAAAAAAGGCAAGAAGGAGGACCCAGGGAACTACAGACCGGTTAGTCTCACCTCTGTCCCTGGGAAGGTAATGGAGAGACTCATTCTGGATGTCATCTCCAAACACGTTGAGGAACAGGAAGTTATTGGAAGTGGTCAACATGGATTTACCAAGGGTAAATCATGCTTGACCAATCTGATAGCTTTCTATGATGTTATAAGTGGTTGGCTGGATGAGGGGAGAGTCGTAGATGTCATCTACCTTGACTTCAGCAAGGCTTTTGACACTGTCTCCCATAACATCCTCATTAGGAAGCTGAGGAAGTATGGGCTGGATGAGGTGACAGCAAGGTGGATTGAGAGTTGGCTGTGTGACAGAACTCAGAGGGTTGTGATCAGCAGCACAGAGTCTAGTTGGAGGCCTGTAACCAGTGGTGTCTCCCAGGGGTCAATACTTGGTCCAATCTTGTTTAATATATTCATCCATGACCTGGATGAGGGGACAGAGTGTATCCTCAGCAAGTTTGCTGATGATACCAAACTGGGTGGGGTGGCTGACACCCCAGAGGGCCGTGCTGCCATCCAGCGTGACCTGGACAGGCTGGGATGCTGGGCAGAGAAGAACCTAATGAGGTTCAACAAAAGCAAGTGCAAGGTCCTGCACCTGGGGAGGAAGAATGCAAAGCACCAGTATAAGTTAGGGGTGGACCTGCTGGGAAGTAGTTCTGACGAGAAGGATCTGGGGGTCCTAGTAGACAGTAAATTATCCATGGCCCAGCAATGTGCCCTTGTTGCCAAAAAGGCCAATGGAATCCTGGGCTGCATAGGGAAGAGTGTGGCCAGTAGGTCGAGGGAGGTCATTCTCCCCCTCTACTCTGCACTGGTGAGGCCACAACTGGAATACTGTGTCCATTTCTGGACTCCCCAGTTGAAGAGGGACAGGGAACTGCTGGAGCGAGTCCAGCGAAGGGCAACTAAGATGATTAAGGGCTTGGAGCATCTCCCTTCTGAGGAAAGGCTGAAAGAGCTGGGACTCTTTAGCCTGGAGAAGAGAAGGCTGAGGGGAGACCTTATTATGGCATACAAGTATCTAAAGGGTGGGTTGAAGGAGGATGGAGCCAGGCTCTTTTCAATGGTTCCCAGTGACAGGACGAGGGGCAATGGGCACAAGTTAGAACATGGGAAGTTCCGTTCAAATACGCGGAGAAACTTCTTTACGGTGAGGGTGACGGAGCATCGGCACAGGCTGCCCAGGGAGGTTGTGGAGTCCCCTTCTCTGGAGGTTTTCAAGACCCGCCTGGATGCAGTCCTGAGTAATGTGTTCTAGGCAATCCTGCTTTAGAAGGGGAGTTGGACTAGATGATCTCTAGAGGTCCCTTCCAACTCTGAAAACTCCGTGATTCCGTGATTACTGAAGAAAGGTATCAGCTGAGGGGGGAGGAAAGCTTGTTAATGAGCAATGTGATCTGTTTCCCTTCTCTAGCGACTTGCCTTTGCTACACACATTGATCAACGGTGAAAAGCAAAGGCAAACATGGAATGAAGGTGTTCTAATTTTCAATGCATGTATAACAAAACCTTCATTTAGCATTTCTACAGAAATGATTATGCTTACGTTAGTATGAAATATATAATACAGATACATTAATATTATATTTATATAAGTGTAGAGGAATTAAGAGCATAACTGAAAGACTGTGGAAAATCTCTGACACTACATAGATCTTGAAGGGGAAGAAAAATATGCCATAGGTATACACAGCACAATACTATCATTGTTCTGAATTATCCTTTATTCGAGGACAGAACACAGCCAAAACAAGAAATCCCCATGGATATCAACTGACATTATTTTACTGACTTTATTTGGATGAAATCAATTTGCAACTATCATCTTTTGAGCCTCTGTGCCCACTGCCATCTCCACTGCCCACATTAGAGCTCACCTCCTTTATCCTCCATCTCTTCTGCTCTCTGACTGGTACCCAGGGACCTCCACCGAAGGTTCCTGCACAAGGTAGCACCTGAGAAGGCAACACCTCTCCAGCAGACAGCCCACCTTGTTATGGAGTGCACACTGGAGCACACTAAGTCAAAAATTGTGTTTTTGATGAAGAATGAAGCGCTCCAGCAACCCACTTCGCCAGGGAATTACCTAAGCAGTTCCTCTCATCAGCAGGAGTCATGAGCTAGTTTCCAGGCACATCAAAAGAATAACTGTCCTGTGAAAACAGAAGATGAGTTGACTTCACTTGCTAAAATATGTGCTGTCCCCTCAGGACGAAAAAAACCAAAAAAGAATCCATGGACACAAAGCAGCAACATTTCACTTTTTATTATTGTCATTAATATTGCCTTTGTGCTTAGCAGTCCCAGGCAATACTGAGGAACAGAAATGCGCAACCACAGAACAAAAGCCACAGTCCCGTCCTAACAAGCTTGCAATTCCAAGGCAGCAGATGGACCCAGACAGGTGGCAGAGTACAAGGGCTCTATGAAACAGGCCTGATCTCAGGGCAGCCTCCTGCCTAATATTGTTGACCTTGTGTAAGCCCCATGACCAGGTTTGGCATAATATTTGAACAAGAGGGAAATAGCATCAACACCTCAAACTTGCAGCCCCTTGTAATAAAAACACGTGATAATTTAGGCACAGAAATACATATATATAAATGTGTATGTGCCAATCACTTTTGTCAGATTTTAGTGTCATGTGAAATACTCACCACACTAGGCAAATTATTATAGAATCATAGAATACTTTGGTTTGGAAGGGAATTTTAAAGGTCACCTAGTCCACTGCAATGAGTAGGGACATATTGAACTCAATCAGGTTGCTCAGAGCCCAGTCCAACCTGATCTTGAATGTTTCCATGGATGGGGCATCTACCACCTCTCTGGACAACCTGTTCCAGTTTCTCACCAGCCTCATTGTAAATAAATTCTTCCTTCTATCTAGTCTAAATCTACTCTCTTTTATTTTAGCACTGTTAGTCCTCATCCCACTGCAACAGGCCCTGCTAAAAAGTTTGTCCTGGTCTTTCTTATAAGCCCACTTTAAGTGCTGAAAGGCCACAATAAGGTCTCCCTGGAGCCTTCTCTTCTCCAGGCTGAACAACCCCAACTCTCTCAGCCTGTCCTCACAGGAGAGGTGCTCCACCCCTCTGATCATCTTTGTGGCCCTCCTCTGTACCCAGTCCAACTGGTTCATGTCTCTCCTGTGCTGAGGGCTCCAGCGCTGGACACAGTACTCCAGGTGGGATCTCACAAGAGCTGAATAGAGGGGCAGAATCACTTCCCTCGACCTGCTGGCCACGCTTCTTTTCATGCAGCCCAGGATACAGTTGGTTTTCTGGGCAGTAAACGCACGTTGTCTGCTCATGTCCAGCTTTTCATCTACCAGTATCCCCAGGTCCTTCTTGGCAGGGCTGCTCTCAATCCCTTCATGCAATACAACCCCCTGTACTGATACTGGGGGTTGCCCTGCCCAAGGTGCAAGATGCTGCACTTGCAAAATTTAGAAGTCCTAACATCAGCTCCTGCATGTGCATTCCTTTTGGCTCCCACTACTGCTTTTTTATCAGTAGTTTGCCAAACTTTAGTAGTTTTCTCAGTCAAGATAATCATCAAGTTAGCTGTTTTAATGGCACAGAGACTAAATGGATATATAAGCTTTCATCAATCTATATTCTTTGGAGTGTTTTTATTTTATAAAACAAGTAATGTTGTTAAAAATGGTACATTTTAGTTTGCCTAGGACCCCAACTGTTAAAAATAATCAAATGCAAATCTAAAACCTTCTGAAAGCCATTACGTTTGTCTGGAACATCAAAACCAGCCAGGAATGTCAATGTAACATAATAAATTTGCTCAGGGGGTTGGATTGTCAAACTTCTTTAGAAGTTTTGTAGTTGCTGTATTATAAACCGAGAAAAACTGGTAAAGTCATTTTAGTTGCAGCTCAGACCACTCAGGGTCTAACCATAACAGCTCCCAGCAAGCACATTTTAGGTAGGCCAAAATATTAGAGCTTGAAAGTGCAAAGAGTACAGTAGCTACACTTGTAAAACAGACATTTCCAGCTTAACTCACAGGGCAAGGTTGCTTCAGGGCCCATGGCTGTAATGATCACTGGAGTCCATTTTTTTTTTTAAAGACAAGTCTTTGGTTTATCTGCAAGTTTGTTCTCAGCTTCTGCTGATGAGCTGTGTCCTTCCTGCAAAGTTCCCATATTATTCTGAATCCCATTTTTCAATGTACAAATAGCAGCAGAAACTAGACATATAAATTCTAGTTTATTTTCTCAGTCCATTTATCCTGACTGCTGGAGCGAGTCCAGCGAAGGGCAACTAAGATGATTAAGGGCTTGGAGCATCTCCCTTATGAGGAAGCTGAGAGAGCTGGGACTCTTTAGCCTGGAGAAGAGAAAGCTGAGGGGAGACCTTACTATGGCGTACAAGTATCTAAAGGGTGGGCTGAAGGAGGACGGAGCCAGGCTCTTTTCAATGTTTCCAAGTGACAGGACGAGGGGCAATGGGCACAAGTTAGAACACAGGAAGTTCCGTTCAAATACACGGAAAAATTTCTTTACGGTGAGGGTGACAGAGCACTGGCACAGGCTGCCCAGGGAAGTTGTGGAGTCCCCTTCTCTGGAGATTTTCAAGACCCGCCTGGATGCAGTCCTGAGTAATGTGCTCTGGGCAATCCTGCTTTAGCAGGGGAGTTGGACTAGATGATCTCTAGAGGTCCCTTCCAACTCTGAAAATTCTGTGATTCTGTGATTCTGTGACTTTATTTTATGAAGGCACAGTTCATAATACAGACTACCTGTTTCTTTTTTGTCCTTCTCTTTTCTCTAGGACAAAATGGAATACTTTTTTCTCTGTTCTACTTGACACTTTATTATTATATTTTATTATTATTAATGGCATGTACTGCATATTCACTCCTGCTGCTATCTCATGCTTGTTGAGAATGGTACATTGACACATCTTTCCTTCAGTCCTCTCTTTTAGTGCATTTCATAGAGTCATAGAATGGTTTAGGTTGGAAGGGACCTTAAAGATCATCAAGTTCCAACCTTCCTGCCATAGGCAGGGACACCTCCCACTAGACCAGGTTGCTCAAAGACCCATCCAACCTGGCCATGAACACTTCCAGGGATGGGGCATCCACAACTTCTCTGGGCAACCTCTTCCAGTGTCTCATTACGCTCAATGTGAAAAATTTCTTCCTAATATCTATTTTAAATCTACCCTCATCCAGTTTGAAACCATTACGTCTCATCCTATCACTACGTGCCCTTGTAAAAAGTCCCTCCCCAGCTTTCCTGTGGGCACCCTTCAGATACTGAAAAGCTGCTGTAAGGTCTCTTGCCAGGTCATGTTGAGCTTTTCATCCACCAACACCCCCAAATCCTTCTCTTCAGGGCTGCTCTCAATCCATTCTCTGTCCAGCCTGTATTTGTGCATGGGATTGCCCCGACTCACGGGCAGGACCTTGCACTTGGCCTTGTTGAACTTCATGAGGTTTGCACATGCCCACCTGTCCAGCCTGTCCAGGTCCCTCTGGATGGCATGCCTTCCCTCCAGCATGTCAAGCTTGGTGTCATCGGCAAACTTGCTGAGGATGCATTCAATCCCACTGTCCATATCACCAACAAAGATATTAAATAGTACCGGTCCTGTTACTGACCCCTGAGGAACACCACTTGTAACTGTTCCCTCAGACTTGGGTCTTGCCTTCAACTCCCTTTTCCTGTTCTTAGATGGAATTTCTGCATTATTTAACTCTACTTGCAAACATATGGGTGACTGGTCTGCCTTCTCAAATCAGAGAACCTTTTACCCTTAGCAATAGTAAGCTTTTCTTGCCCTACATTCTCTCCGCTCTCTGACCATGGATGCACAGGCATCTTGCTTCTTGAAATCCACCAATAAAATCTACTTTTGGCTGATCTGTTCTCTTTAAGCAGTCCAGTTCTCAGTTTTAAGACTGCCTGTTCCGTTATACAATAACACCTTGACTTTCTGGTTCAACGTGTTGGCAAAAGGAGCCTTGTGGCTGGCTGCTGCCTGGCAGCTGAATTTTCACTGCCTCTTAGTGAGACCCTGGGATGTGGGGAACTTTCCCAAAGCAGCAGTTACATCCACAGTAAGTGAACGTGCATTGACCAACTTATCCTTCGCAGAGCGGTTCTGCAGCTGGCAGCCAGGGTATTGCCCAGCCAGAAATTTAGAGAGACAGCAGCCCAGTATTCCTCATTTCTGAATGCTTCAGCCACTTGCTGTTCCCCACTTGCAGCTCAGCACATGCTCCTTCTCTGCATTCATTGAAAGCAAAGTCACTTGAGTGTAACTGTTTTTAAAAATATGTATATGTTTCCTTATATAATTGGCTGGAGGTTTGGGGATCAGCAAAGAAGACACAGTGGACTTAATATTTTGCTTCCTGCATACCGGATTCATTGTGTCAATTGAACAACGTTCCTCTGTACCCAGTAAAGAATAGGGCAGAAATTGTCAGTGAAACAGGCACAAGCTGAGGTACTGAAGGACTAAATGTCTTCTCTGTGTTACACACCAGCTGCCAAGAAGATTTCAGAGAGACTTCAGCCGTTTAACAGCTATAATGCTCCATCCATGCGGCATTTGATGGACCATGCCCTTAACATAAAGACTGAGAAACTTTTCTCCACTAGAGATTCCCACGCGCAGAAGGCATATCACCTGGCAATTTATAGGTGAGCAGGTCTGAATCTCAAGGAAGGGGGAAAATAACCTTCTTCTATTCTGTTTCTAATGCTAAAAATGCCATATATTGTTATTTCTTCACCATCAGCAAAGTAAATAACAATGTACCAACAGATTGTGAAATACAAATAGAGGCTTTGTGGGAATTAATTTATTTACTATCATCAGTTTATATTTCAACTAAGTTGATGCACATGTAGATGAATGTTAATGCCAATGCTTACTATAGATGCAGAGCTATCATTAAAAAAAAAAAAAAAGAAAAAGAAAAAGAAAAAAGATCTTAAAGAGGATAAACCATTCCAGATATGGAATGCAGTGTAAAGCATCGTCAGATATCCCAAAGTTTTAGCATTTGCCATGGATGTCAACTTTGGGAGTACAAGAATGTGATGCCTGGATCAATAAATCTGGTCTTCCATAATAACAGGCAAAACTGCTCTATTGAGGAATTTTTAAATAACAGCACTCACTGATATATTGCACTAAAGGTAAGATTATAATTTAAATCTCATATAGAAATATAAATCTGTTGTGCTAAGAGTGTCCGTCACACATTAGATCAGAAATTAGCAACTCAAGTTAAATATTAATTGGGAGTCCAATGCAGGCTGTACACAGCTTAATGTTTTATAATCTGTTAGGAGCTAAACTACAAAATCTTCAAAGGATTAATAACATCCTTAACAGGGAGTCCCATCGTACACTCAAGTGTCCTTTAAGCAACTACAGTTTAACAGGTTTGTTAATAAATAAGATCATTTGTGAATAAAAATACTTACAAATACAAATTAATCTATTCAAAACAAACTGCTTAGTCTTCAACCTTTCCTGTGAAATCCATATAGGTTATTTTTTTTGTCACTTATCCTAAGACAAACAGAAAATTATATTCCATTCATAGTAATTAGCTTGATTAGCCTCACCTTCTTACTCAGGCATATTCCTACAAAGAGACCCTAAGGTGAATATGTTAACAGCCTCCTATTTTGTAAAACAGTGTTATATTTCAGCATATAAAAGCCCAGCTAAAATATGTGATTACTATTCATTTGATTTCTGCACGGACTGCTGTGGGATTTATCAAAACTTTTTTTTTTTAATGAGAAAACCCGATTCTGCCCATCCCAAAACTACAATTATGATCTCATTTGTGACAAAAAAAGAAACGTGTGTGTTTATTTCAAGACAGCTGACTGGCCTAAAGTCTTTTAATGTAAAACCCGACTGTGGATAGCTCACAGGCAAATCTCATCCTGCAGAACTATTTAAGGCTATCCCTATTCCCCCCCTCTGAGGTTTACCTTGGTTAGCTGTGTAGATATCAAAACTGAGCATCTGCACTAGAATTTTACATCAGGACAACTAAAGACAACTAAAGACAACTAAAGTTTTCAGTATAAAGTACCCACGAAACTTTACTCTTTTCAGCCAAGAGAATCTGTGATCCTTTGAGTGTGTCAGCACCTCATCTGTAATGACTGGAGAATGCATCTGAATCTGGTCTTAAGCAAATACTTAGGTGTGCACAGTGCAATTCAATATTTCAGCCATGATTTTTTTAATGGATCGGGGGACCTTGAGCCACCCAGGTGGGGAATGAGAAGGTGAGAAGAGAGGTCCCTGGTCATACAGGGAAGGAAAGTGTTCCTCCTTGGAAAGGAGGAACACCAAAAAAAAAGAGGCCAGTTGCAGGTCCATTGCTCTGCCTCAGCAAGAAATGCTCTGTTGAAGCTGGGCACTGCAGGGGGTTAACGGGCTACAGGCAGGAGATCTTGGGGGCCCTAGCAGAGTGGGAAAGACATGGCAGTATTTTTTTACAGTCTGATCCAAGGCAGCTTTAGTTCATTTTAATCAAAGATTTAAATGAATTTTATTTTCTTTTCTCTTTTCTTTTCTTTTCTTTTCTTTTCTTTTCTTTTCTTTTCTTTTCTTTTCTTTTCTTTTCTTTTCTTTTCTTTTCTTTTCTTTTCTTTTCTTTTCTTTTCTTTTCTTTTCTGTTTTTTCTTCTCTTCTCTTCTCTTCTCTTCTCTTCTCTTCTCTTCTCTTCTCTTCTCTTTTTCTTTTTCTTTTTCTTTTTCTTTTTCTTTTTCTTTTTCTTTTTCTTTTTTCTTTTTCTTTTTCTTTTTCTTTTTCTTTTTCTTTTTCTTTTTCTTTTTCTTTTTCTTTTTCTTTTTCTTTTTTCTTTTTTTCTTTTTTTTTTCTTTTCTTCCACGGGGGGCATTGTAACCCCCAGCCTCTCTACTTTGATTCTTGCCCAAGCTGCATACTGAGAGCTGGTGTGATCTATTGTTAATGTTTGAATGGATTTCTGTTTGGGCTGGGATACCAAATGAAGGCTTGGTGAGCCACACAAAATAAATAATGGACAGGAAAGCTTGTTTTCCAGGCTGAAGTGGAGTGGGACGGGGAGTAGGGGTTCACGAGGGAGGGGCTGGAAAGGTAGTTGGTTAAGATTTATTTGGCAGACATGTACCACTATCCTGTTTGAATTGTATTTGAATTAATTAACTTCATCTGTGTAAACTGGGTCAGTATCCTGTAATTTCCTAAGGGTACAGCTGTATCAGGAAACTGAGTAGTCAGCAAAGCTGGTTGAATAGTTAAAATAACTGATTTACAAATATTTCCAGGAATAAAACCATTGAGTTTCGTTTCTTATGATTTATAGGGCAATATAGGAAAATTTATCTTACCTGAAAAACGTCCTTTCTGTAAGAGGGGAAGTCCACAGCTCCTTGGGTTTTGTGCTCATACTTTCCGCTCTCTGGAGGCAGAGCCAGACTGGTCAAATGAGGCCGTACATCAGCGAGACTCACAGGTTTCCAGTGCAACTTCATAGAAAGGAGTCCTTTACAGCTTAATTCACAGCTAAGCTGATAGAAAAAAAAAAAAAAAAAAAAAAAAAGAGATCCACACAAATAATTTGTGCTGCAAAAGAGTTTAAACTTCCATGGCAACCGCTTTTGTGTTCCATAGCATCTCTCATAAAGATATGTGTAGATGGGGGGCAGAGAGAGCATTCACGATGAAAACAGAAGGCAGTTTGCAACTCTGTGCCTAACTCTGAACTGCCTTTCTTATGCTAGGTGAGTAGATGAGGTCTTCTAGTTCTCTTGCTAGAAGAAATGAAATGTACGCAAACATCCTACCAAGAAAGACAGCAGGTTTACTACAATACACTACCCATTAGGTGTCAGGGAATGTAAGAAAATAGTGAATGAAAGAAGTAGGTCTCACTGCCCTTCCCTTAAAAAAGAAAAAGAGTATCAGTTCAGAAACAGTATGCAGAATGTGTTGCTTCCTCCAGATAATGGCAGGATCTGAGGAAGTTTGCCTGTATGGTTTTGAGAACTTAAGAAAAAAATGAAAAAAATCTTCATACATTTCTGTGTATGTCAGAAAAGAGCTGCCTAGCCTGAAGTCTTCCATGGTTAATAAGGAAAAAGCACAAATATTTAAAAGAGAAAAAGAGATTGCCGGCTTTTAAAGCTTTGGCAAAGTATTGATGTAGTCATCTAATTACTGGAGCCTTACCAGCAGGGTGTTATTTTAATTTCTAATTAATGAGTAGGATTACAGATTATCATGATGAGAGATTTCCAAGTGAGATATTTCATTTACTTGGTTTTTAGAGGTTTTCCAACAACCGGGTTTCTCGAGAATTTGTAGAGGACTTTTTTCAATGTTTGCGGGTTTTGTGTGTTTCGCACGTGGCTGAATATAACATGAAAGAAACTAATTTCTTTTAACCAGTACTACTTCTCCCAGATAAGACTGTAACCTTAAACCACATTCCTTACTGTAATGATTGTAAGGCTAACAGCCTTCAAAGATGAAAATTTATCAGTATTTCTGAAAGAAAAAAAAAAAGAAAGATAAGAAGTTGCTTAGTCAGTGAGTTTAATTTCCAGGTAGGAATTGTTTTCATTAATAGAGTTTTGAGAAATATTATATCTGGTAGTAAGAACTGCTCTGTGGCTTTGCACAGGTCACAGTGATCTAGGAACTGAGCTCATTTATCGTCTGTTGTAAATAAAAAAGATGTCTTTTTGTTTCTATTTCTATCTGTATTTCTAGATAAATGAGAGAGACATAAGATCTTTGAACAAGTCCTGTTTGCCGAGTGTTTTCTCAAGGTTGAAAAAAGCGTGGTGAGTCCAAGTGGATAGCCTGCTTTATTTCTTCCTCTCATATCATCTTAATTTTTTCTGTCTAAGAGTAAAATTTTGTGGATTACAAAACCGAGAAGAAATTTTGAGTGAATCTTGCATCTCAAAGGAATTACAATATGTAACCAGTATTTTCCTTCATCTTACGCCATCTTACTTTCTTCACGGACTCCAAACACAAGGACAAAATGAAGGGCCTTGAAAATTAATTTTGAAGATGAATGACCAGAAGTTTCCCTATTTTTTTTTCTAGCAAATCAAAGCTATATCAGCAACGAGCTATACGGCCTTGCAGATGCAGACACAGATGTAGAGGTCTCTGAACTACTTCCAAAATTGGAAGCAGCACAGTCACATCAACATGATGTCCTATCATAATTAACTAATGGCAATATGGCTGCCACAAGCCACTCGAATATTTTGCACTACTCTATGCACTGTAGACAGATTGTATTTTGCCAAGCTTTTTGGCTGTCTCTGCATGCCACTGCAGAACATAATACCAATGACAATAATGTTGTGCAAAGACGTGTGAAAAGAGTATATAAATCCTTGCAAAAAAAGAAAACAGTGCAGAACAGAACTTGGATAAGAATATGTTGTTGTCTCACTACATTCCCCTAAAATGCGTTTCTTTAACCTAATTCACAGCAGGCTCTCAGGATCAGCAGTGATAAAAGAAGCAATGTGGGCAGTGACATTTAATTAAGTATTCATAGTTAAATTTTCAGATTTAAGTCTTAACTGATTTCCATCTCTTTTTCCTATGGTTCTGTGATATTTAGTGGTTTGTGACCAGTACAACAAAATACCTCAACATATGTTCAACAGTAACCTGTGTGTATTTCTATTGATTTCAGTGGCATTGATGTCAGGTTCAAAACTGTGCTCTTGTGTTGACTATGATAACACTTAACACTGTTAAGCAAAAGTAATAATAAAGGTAGAAATTAATTAAGACAACTGAGTAACTGAGATATATGTAGTTGGCAATAAAAGTAGAAATTATCCTAAGAAACTTCCTAGTAGGAAGTTACAGAGCTTTATTTTGACAGAGAATAATTTTGATATTCTGGATAATAAAAGAACAAAGCCTTTTAGTGTGCTAGCTTGCTGGACTAAGGTAGGGTTGATTTATTAGGTTTGTAGTTTGATAAGATAATTGAGAGGTTTAAGCTGTGCTGGTATCAAAGATATTGTACCATGTTTGTACAATAGCTGTGACCTTAACGATGCTGACAAAATAGATACAATGTATGTGCATGATAATTGATGTTAAATGATAGAATAAGAGGCACCAAATGCATTGTGAATACATTATTCTAAGAGTTGTAACCTATATATACATATCAATATATGTATAAATCTCCATGAAAAAAGCATTAAGTGTCAGGAATTTAATTGGAGCACCTTTGATAACTGCTTGACACTTTGTTCTACCATAACAAGCAGGTGTGGTCAAGAAAGGGTTAAAAATTGATTCATACATTGTATGTAAGAAGGCTTCTTTAATTTTTTGTTGTGAAAAATGCCAATGCTGCCTTCTGCTTACTTAACACCATAATATTTGAAATAATTACAGATGAATAATTGTTTCTTTTAATTTCATTTGTTGTGTGGCATCCTTGTTCACAAACAAATGGGAAACAGGAATACCATGAATATTAGTAAAAACTCAAATTATTATTTTCTGCTTCGCAACAATATTGTACTGTGGTTTTACTGAATATGCAAAAAGGAAAAAAAATGAAATATACTTTCAACCTAAAGCTAGGATGTTGTTTACAGTAGCATAAAATGAGACTGCAGTTACTTGTATGTATAATGTTGATAAATCAATTAAAAAAAAAAAAACAACAACAACAAACCCCATTTTTTCAGTGTTTCCAAATACTGGATCTGGCAGCTACAATATTAGCTACTAATTACCCTGCAAGGCTGATCTCCTTTGCAGGAGGTGGGCAGAGTTGCTTTGGTGGGCTGCAGAGTTCATCACAATCTGTTTACCTCAAGGCCAGTCAAATAGATATTATGGCCACAAATACTGTGTTTTAATAGTCAATGTTTGATGCTAAAAAGTTATTTTGGTTTCTGTGGTCCTACTGTGTTTACTTAAAGAGCATTTGAGTTCTATTTGGTCTAACGATTTACACATTTCCAAAGAGCTTTCAAACTTCTTTTCCGTACTGTAGAGTAATGCAGATCAGACAGCCCACTTCCTCCACAGCAAAGGGGCTTTTGTTTGTTATCCTGTCTGTGTTCCTTAGGCATTTCGTGATGAGGAAAAGAAACCCTGTGTAAGTCAATTGGTTCGATTGACTGAAGTATGCACATAGATTTAAGCACACGGTTAGAGTTACTTAAGATATTGAGAGCTTTGTTTCGAAGCATGATGGCTGTTTCTCTTGAAAAGTTATTCCTTATAAATATTTCATGCATGAAAGTGTTTGCAAATTATTTTTCTTCCCACCCAGGAGGTAAAAGAAAATTGTGTTACATGTGAAAGACCTAGTATTTAAATCCCTTTACTGGTAGCTATTTGGAACTTTCTTAACTTTATGCAAAAATTTATCAGTTTTACCCCATTTCTCATGTCCAGCTGGGGAACTGGTGAGCATCCTGTCTTTTAGCTTGTCTCTGGTCTTTCCTCAGTTACTGAGCAGCTCTACTTTCATATTACCTAATTTTTCTCTCAAAGAAGAGCAAAGGTGAAAGTAACTTACTAGAAAGGAAGTGAACACTTCTTTCCAGAATAGGATAAGCTGACAGATTGCCTCAGAATAATGAAAAATACTGGTTTTCTGGAGGCTACCAAAAACTTCTTTCATAGAAGAAAAAGTGAGATAAGGCAGAAGCAGACTGTATTCAGAGAAGGGACACTCCAAAATAAAAAGATAAACTTAACTAATGAAGACTGGATGACAGAACTGAGGAGAAATCATCAGTCTGAAATAACTGGATAAAAGAAGAAACCAGGAAGACGAAATTTGAAGAAAAAATATCTAATAAGATAACAAAATGCAGAATGTAGGGGTGACAATGAGAGACAGAGGACAACATCAGAGACAAAGAAGCATCAGGCATTAAGGGACCCATGATGGTATACGCAGAAGGAAAGGGAGAGTGAGGAGGAGAAATATGGAAACACTGATAACAAACAGCCTTAAACTACTGAAATGGGTCCTGTATGGATTAGATGCCTGATTTGATATATTTATAAAATCCCTTTCTAAAGGTATTTCTGTCAAAAATCTCTGTTTATCTCAAAGGCCTACCAGATAATCTTATAGCAATATTTAATGCTAAAGTGATCTCTAATATACCTGGCTGCCTTTTTTTTTTATTTCTATAAATCATACATTTTATGAAAACACTTCATGCTTCAGCACATTTTTTGCACTTCTTGTACTAAAATAATGGGAAAACCCCTTCTTTTCTTCTTGACATGTGTCACTGCTATTGAAACGAAAAGGCTTTTTTCCTCTATCTTTTTAATTAGTTTTGTATAGTGATGGGATAACTGCAAACTGTTCTGCTACCAACGATCTTTGAGCTATTGCATCTTTCCCCTCCTCTGAATTAAACTTGCTGAGTTCTAGATCTGTGGCCCAGCTGGTGTCAACAACAAGGATTCAGCTTTTATGACAATGGGACTCTCTTTAAGAATCTCTTTAAGACTGCTAGGAAGAGATAGGATCTACCTGAGCAATTGGACAAAAAACCAGATTTGCCAACAGGCTGATCAACCTTGAGAGGAGAGCTTTAAACTAGGAAAGATGGGGGCAGGGGGGACAGTAACCCACCCAAAACATGGAAGTGTTGGACTAGGTTGCCAAGCAAAGGGTGCAGTGAGATGTGGATAAGAGAGCCCTCAAGTTTGCAGATGATGCAGAACTGGAAGAAGCGGTTGACAGACCAAATGGCTGTGCTGCTATTGTGATCCCTACCAGCATGGAAAATACAGCTCTAGCATTTAATTTCAACTTCTGTGCATCAAAAATACAACACTAATCCATCTTTTAAAGGCTATGAGGCTAGACCTGGCCAGCTGTTTTTAGTGTAGCCAACTGCCCTCCCTTGGTCCCCCAGGAAACGTAGCATTTCTCAGCAGTGAGAAGTGGCTCTGGAGAAGAGCCTGGTTGGAGGTTCCTGGAAGGAGTAGAAATGGCTGCCTTTTGTCGGATGCCATAATACCCTCCAGGTTTGGTTTATGTTATAGGAAGTAACTGCTTCTGCTCAAGCAGCTCCACACAAAGGGCAGATCTGCAGGCTGGGCTTGGACAGGCTGTGGCACTCCTGAAAGCAGCACTCTGGGCTGCCGTGCTGCTGCCTCTGTAACAGAGAAAAGGAAATTCATAAAAGCAGCAAAACGCAGTGCTTTCATCATAGACACGGACACATGTGAAGAACTGATGAGGTCCTAGCTCTGGATGCTTTATACAAGGTTCATGAGCTAGCGTAGGCTAACATATGTCTGCACTAACAGTTGGCCCTAAGGAATGTGCTAGTGGTTAAATGAGACTGCTGGGGGCTGCTTGAAATGCCAGGGGACGTGCTTACCAAAACATGGGGAGGACCATATTTGCTAGGTTATCCTCACACGAGGCAGTGGCGCTGCAGTTTCCCACAGCCAAGGGAAGGCAGTAAAAGGGATAGGGGGTAGCTGGGATGTCAGACAATGATTAATGGGATGAAATTTAACAAGTCCAAATCCTGGATTCTGCACCTAGGACGGAGTAATGCTGGGCACGCGTATAAATTGGGAGAGGAGTGGCTGGAGAGCAGCCCTGCAGAAAGGGACCTGGGGGTGCTGGTCAACAGCAGGCGCAACAGGAGTCAGCAGTGTGCCCTGACAGCCACGAGGGCAAACCACATCTGGGGTGCATCAAACACAGGACAGCCAGACCATCAAAAGATTATCCCGCTGTAGTCAGCATTGGTGCGGCCTCACCTTGGATACTGTGTGTGGTTCTGGGCCCCACGATTTAAGAAGGATGTGAAGGTATTTGAATGCATCCAGAGGAGGGCAACAAAGCCGGTGGCAGGGCTGCAAGGCATGTCCTATGAGGAGCAGCTGAGGACTTTGGGCTTGTCTAGTTTGGAGAAAAGGAGGCTGAGGGGTGACCTCGTTGCTCTCTACAGCTTCCTGAGGAGGGAAAGTAGAGAGGGAGGTGCTGAGCTCTTCTCCCTGGTATCCAGTGACAGGACACATGGGAATGGTTCAAAGCTGCACCAGGGAAGGTTTAGACTGGACATAAGGAAGCATTTATTTACTGAGAGGGTGGTCAAACACTGGAACATCTTCCTTGAGAGGTGGTCGATGCCCCAAACCTGCCAGTGTTTGGGTATTTTGACAATGCCCTTAAAAACACACTTTAACTTTTAGTCAGCCTTGAATTGGTCAGGCAGTTGGACTAGATGATCATCACAGGTCCCTTCCAACTGAAATACTCTATTCTATTTTATGTAATAGTACCCAGATCGTTAGACTAAAGAGAGATCTTTGCTCAACCTGAGAATAAGGCGTCTGAATGTAGGTTTCTCTGTATATGTCTTTCTACATGTCATTGATAAATTGTCAGCTTAGTATTTGCTGGAATAAAGAAAGTTTTAAGGATTTTTTCAGTCACTGTAGTTTAATATTTGGTGTCCAGATTGTTTTGGAACAGTGCATTTCTGAAGAAGAAACATCATGTTTATGCTAACGTCTGTCTTATATTTGCCAGTGAGTATGTGTACCTCAATTTCTTTAAACCTGTTTTAACAGTGACGGATGGTGAAATGAAGTATGTCTGTAGTAACCTGACAAGCCATTAAATCCTTTTGTAAACTTGCACACAGCAGCAGAATAAATGACAGAAAATTGGAGAGACAGAATAACAATTTGCTTACCAGTTTCAAACTGTTCAGCATTTTAGCTACAGATTCTCTTTTGTATTATGCTTTTTATTGGAAGCTTTTTTAGACTCTGTTCTTCCATAAATTTCTTTGTAAATCATATATTTTCATTTCTCTAAAAGTAAAGTTACCAAAATATATAGAAATCATGTCTCTACTGTGTTTTTCCTGGGATAGCTACAGCTGTATAATTAATAGTTCTATTATAGTTGAATGATCCTATTGAATAAACACTAATTACTTTCGGGGTTTAGTTTGGCCTTAAAATCTGCAACCCATTTTCTGCTAGTCTTCCTACCATGCAGAGATTACTCGACTTATTTACATTAGCCTGGTATTCACGCAGATTTTTTTCAGATTCAACAGCTGGTAGGAGATCTTTTTCTCAGTAGATGTCTTTTGGCTTCTGATGTGCAAACCCAGTTTCCAAGTGTCTTTTCTAACTAGCGTTGTTTAGTATGTGATCAGCTGGACAGCCCTGTTACTGCTATTTGCTGAGGACCTCCCCAGGATCTCAGCCTTCCCAATTTGAAAGTAAATTTTGCAGTTCCTATGGCAGCTTATTTATTCTGAAAGAAGTAAAATAAGCAAGAAACCTTTTTATTCAGTCAGTTCCTCAAACTAATCATCAAGTATCATTACAGGAACTCTTTAGGATACACTATTGAAGTTTACAATTAAACTAAGCTACACTAAGTTTCTGAAGTTTCTTTTAGACTTACCTTGTTGATATGGACTATAAGGGCTATCCACTAAGAAGCACATATATGTTTATATTTAGTTTTGTTGAAAATGCAGCAATAATTAAATTAGAAACTTTAAAAATATAATTTTGGCTATTGTAACTACAATGAACTGCAGAGTAGATCCAGCATAACGTAATTTAATTTAAATGTTTTAAAACTATGAATAAGTGAAAACAAAGCTGCTCTGAAAGTGTTTGTTTTTTTTTTCTCCTATTCTCATATTTAAAGGAGATAGGTTAGTACAAGACACTATTTTTTTTAACTCTAAGAGGATGAATGAAAAATAATTGAATGAGCACATTGAAGAAAGTTATGTCTGTTCATTATCAAAATTGAGAGTATACTGAGTGCAGTTTGCAAGGGACTCAAGACCTGTCCTTAGTCTGATATCTTTCATTTTATTTGCCAGCCTGGAGGATGGTGTCACAATACCTATTAAATTGCAGACGATGCAGGAAGTATTGCAAGTACACTAAAGGTCAGGGTTAGAATTAAAAATGATCTTGATAGACTGGAGGAATGATCTGAAAAAATAGGATTTAATTCACTAAGAACAAACAGAAGATACCATGGTTAGACAGAAATAATCAGTGCCACAAATGTAGGGTGAGAAAAAAATGGCCACCAGTCGTACAGAAGATGATCAAGATATTATGGTGGATTGTGAATTGAAAGTGAGTCTTGACCTAGAAAAAATTAAAAAATGAGTTAGTGGGACGAAAGCGAGGATAACTGCCAAGAAATGTGAAACAAACTTTCCACTCTGCTTAGCTGGAGTACTACATCTACTTTGTGACAGTACTCCTCAAAGAGGATGTGAACCAAGTGAGACACTCTGCAATACAGCAATGATAACCACCATGGGCTTAGTAATATAAATATTGAGGAAATACTAAAGTTGGCTTGGGGAGGAATCTGAGAAAAAGAAAAGAATATCCTGGTCCCTATTATACATGGGTGTATAAGGCAGAAACATTTGGCTTAAATTAAAATATGACAGCTCAGGCTATACATTGGAATCACTTTCTAATGGAAGGATGATAACTGCCCCCCTGGACTATTCAGAATCCGTGTCTTTGCTTCTGACTTTGGAAGTCTTCAAGAACAGGCTGATCATGTGAATCAGGAATGACAGGTACAGTTGTTCCCTGTAGAGATTTCTCCAACACTGTTTTTTTCCTGTGACGTAGTTGCTATAAAAAGAAGCTCTTTATTAACCTTCCAGTTAACAAGCAAGAAAAATAGGTTAAAGTTTGTTGCATGTTGGCAGATTTACAGGTTGATGTAATATAAATTCCTGTCTTAATAAGATTGTATTCCAAAATTAGTATTTGGGAAATAGCCCTGGTAAACATTATAAAGGGCAACAGAAAAAGAACTTGTATTTTACCTTCTTTGTGGTTAGATTGTTATTTAAAATAATGATGGTAACTATGAGTTAATGGCCTTTGTAAAACTCATTTTGTTTGCAGCTGTTTTGGTTTTGTTATTTGATACCCATGCTGAGCCTTTCAAGAGACCAAACACAATTAAGTTACAACTTTCTGTATCAATTCCTTCTTTTTTTTTTAAGTAAATCCTGTTTTTTTCCTTTTAGGTTGTGCCACTCAGATGACACAGAGATTCATCAAAATATCTCCTGCTGACAGAACTTCACAACCCCTCAGCATGTGTTTGTGTACAGAACAAATTTCTATGAATTTGAAGTTATCAATCCTTCAACATTTTTGAAAAAAAAATTAAACAATATAAAGGACCCTGGAAGTGTACTCTGTTTTTTGTTGGAGAGCGATGGGGTCCCGAGAAAAGAGTGCTTGAATTCAACAACTGAACCTGTCCAGAAAATTATGTTTAACTACGATGGTTATGGGTTCCAGCAATCATCATGCTCACCAAAAAACCCCTAAGCCCGGGGTTTTACTGAAATGGAAAAATATGTCTAGAGCAATGGCAGCCAAAGAAAAATTTGCATATTGCTACAGGGGGAGAAACTTGAAGAAATCAGGAACTTCTGCTAGATACGTGCAGGTATATACCATTAAGATTGCTGAAACGCATCACATCTCTCCATTTTACCCCAGTCTTTCTTTTGACAACTGTGTATCTGTGTTTTACTTTAACCCTCCTTATGTGCTGTGTATGTCTTTAGTAATGTGTATTGTTTCTGAAACCACAGAGGAAAGAGGGGAAACAGAGGAACTGTAAAATCAGTCTTTATAGCTGGAGGTTATGTGGAGATTATGGTATTTGGGAACACACAGAGCTGTAGGTCATCTGCTTTTCTGAATCCTTCATTGTCTGTCTCAAGTAACCAAAAGTAACCAACCTACTTTTTCTTCTTCTCTGCCTCCTCTCCTGCATTTGCGAAATAAAAATCTAGTGATTGGGAGAGGTCAGTGCACAGATGATAGAAACTTGTGGCTGAGTCTTAGTTCACGTGGCAATGATGCAAAGATGGCTGGAAGGGAAATTAACCAATGAATCTGGTAAGGAAATTATTCTCAATTCAAAGAACAGATGTGGTTTTTTCTGTTTTCTGTTATGGTTTAAATGGGGAGATTTGGTTTGATACCCAAGTTACAACTATACAGTGAAAATTTTTCTGATTCATTTTGACATCACCCACATCCTCTAAAAATTAAAGCATCCTTGTGATTGTACCCATCCTCTGTAGACTTTGCCTTCACAACGTTAGATTACTCTTGCAATCTCTGCATGATTTAAATCCATCTGGAAACTAAAGCTACTGTAAAATCTGGCTGCCTCAAAACTGGCTGCTCTTCTAAGAAAAATATTGTGCCTTTATGGAGTTCAGTGCACTTTTGCCATATGATCTCCATTGGCTACCAGTAGACACTTGGGTGTTTTGACCTTTTAAGCTCTAAATGACTGTGTACCCAAGAGACCAGCCTCCTCTTGTGTTATTCCTGAGCCAGCTGCAAGCAGCAGGCATGCTGGATTCCTTTTCATCTACCAAAGAGGGAAATCTTGGCAAAGTATGGGCTGTCATAGCTCATACAGACTGCAAACGTGGTCATCTAGTTAGTCCTAACTTGCTCAGTATCCTGAAATCTTTACTGTTTTGGCCTTAATCTTCAAAAGATTGTGGTACTAAGCAGAAGAAAAAAGCAAGATGATTAATGATTAAAAAGTGTAGTCTGTCTGTCTTAATCTTTTCTTTGATGGTTTTCTAATTGGGGACCAGATGGAATTGCTTCAAATTAAATGGCACATCTTTTCTTAAGTAGAGAGAAAGACATGTTGTAAATGTGCAGCTTCTTCTGTCCATGTTGCCTAAAACCCATAGGTTATTGTGTGCATTTTCTCCAAACCCTTGTCCACCTCCCCTTTCCTTCCCTGCATCAAACATCAGTTTAATAAGTGTAGCTTGAAGGAACATGATGCAGTCTGAAGCTGGAGCACTTCATCGGTAGTTGAGATTGGCATGAGAAGGGTTGAGATGAGGCACAAATATCCTCCAGCTGCTCTGCACAAAGTCTATCAAGAATCAGCAAGAGTACAGTGAAGTTTAGAGAAGTCAGTTACAGTAGTGAGGCTGCCAACCTTAACATTGATGATGCCTGACTCTCATCTGGAGAACCACCGCCAGCAAGACCCAGGTTAACAAGAATGTTGACTGCTCCCGTTGGTCCTGAAGTGGGACCAGACAAGATCAGGAAGCCAAAACCAGTTTCCCGACAGTCCCTCCTTTCTTTTTTTTTTTTTTCCTTTGAAGTCAACTTCTGTTCCCAGAGTAAGAAAGCTGAAGTATAGGCTCTAGTTCAATAGCATAAATGGATTTTTTTAAAAAATGCATAGTGTGGCCCAAAATTACATGGTAGATGAGAAAGAGAATGTGCTCAACAGCAAATACTAACTAGAAAGCTGTTTGTTGCACAATGAGGGAGAATTGCACAGGAACATGCAAAGACATCAAAAGGAATACTGAAAAAGAGGTAACAGGCCAGCTGTAAGGAGCAATAGTTACTAGAGGGTGGCTGGTCTTGAAATCAAAGCGTGAAAAAGGTTATTTGGCACATAAGCTGCAAAAACGAAACAACTCTACCATCTAACTAGGCACATTAAATGTTAGAAGTGTATTTCTGTTCTCATCTACAACATGATATTGCCTTAGAAAGTATTCATTTCACTTGCTTAGGAAACAGAAATGCTTTTTGATGAAATATTTATGAGGTAGGCTCAGTTCTATGTTTACTCTATAAAATGTCATCATTCACATTTATTTTTGACTTTGCATTTGCATAGCAACAGGAGACCATTATCCAGCAACAGGAGACCATTATCCTGTAACAGTGCTGTGGGGTCTCCAAGGTATATGGCAGATGGGGCCGTATACCAGCTGACTAATAATTTCGTTACTTCTGCTGCATCTATCCTATCCGTACAGCGTAATTACCAGCAGTACTAATTCACACAAATCCCATGTATGCAAGGGAAAGGACTTAACATCTTGAGATAGCATCCAAGAGAACGGTATTTAACCTCTTTCACATTGAATCACAGAAATGAATAAAAATAAGGGAAACAATCAAAATATCAGAGCAGTGAGCTGTGCAACCACAGGATATTAACTTGTGCCAGAGACCACATTTTGCTACGATGAATGTCAAAAGATTGACGTTTTCAACACCGAATATAAAAGCTACTGGAGCCGAAGCACTTGCCAATAGCATTGCTAAGCCATTCTACACTTACTTATGAATTGGAGGTTAATAAAGGAGAAAAACACAGGAACTGAGCATGCACATAGCAGGGCTCAGAGCCACTTTTCTCTTCCTGCTGTGTTTACTGACGAGCCAGCACTGGAATATGAAGTCAGGAAACATTGCAGTGGGCACATGCTGTCTCATCTCAGATTAATATGCCTGATACAAGTCTCACTAAATTCAGTAGACGGACAGTTTCTAAGTATCTGCAGTGGACATGGGATCATTCTTTAATATCTTCCATCTCTTGGCAGGCAGAGGTAAACACGATGACTAGCCGAGTGCCCGTGATGAAACAGACACTTTCCAAAATTCTGTGAAATTTTCTATTAAAAGTCACAACACTTGCTGATAGGTGACATTAGGTGATGTATTAGCATGACAGCAAATCTTAAAGCCCTAAGAGACCACTGTGATGGGAACTCTGTGCTCTAGATAACCAAAGCAGTAGTTGAGAGGAATAATGGAGACGTGCAGGGGTGAAGGGTCTTACCAAGGTCCTCTAACCTTTGTAATTCTTCTTTTCTTGTCTGACATATTTCTTCTTGCATTCTGTGGTTCCTCGCAGACAGATGTGTCTCCAGATAACATTGTGCCACAGCTGTTCCCTGTGCCATGCTGTCAAGTTGAAAAGTGACAGACTCTTACTTATTTAGGGAAGGACCATATGCCCAATATGCTTTCTGTGCATACACATCCATAAGCAAAATATCCAAGTTTAATGGAACTAGGATAAGAAGAACAAACATTGAGAACATACACAAAGCAGGTGAAATCCAACTTCTTCCTAGTTCTAAAATCTGTGGTGTGCTGGAGAAGGAGAGGACAGGAAGCATGGAAAAAACTGAAGGATGGATTCACTGAAGAATCACTGTCTTCAGTAAGCACATACAGTCTTCATAACGGTGTAGGAAAAATGTTAGCAAAGTTATGCAACACATAGTCAGGGAGTGGTGGAAGGACCAGAGAAAATGGGTAAGGGAAGAAAAATGATACCATGAAGAAAAATTTGGTCAGAAAAAATACCTTTATCAGCAAGGTGAATGTATCATTAAACCCATATTATGCCTTTAATCTTAAATTATTTGTGGAATTCTATTACCAGATGAAAACTTACGCCTCTTGATACTGAGCCCCTGAAATAAATAAAGGCAAGAAAACACTGCTAGTCTTCATGCTGAAGCCATCTGTTGATCTTTTGTTTTGATATCACTTCATATTGTGCACATTTTAACTTTCCTGCTAGCCTCCTTCTCTTTGCATTGTTCTGTTCTCTCTGTTTTCAGGGGTTTGGGGTTTATGGTGATTTTCCTTATAGTTATTAATTCTGACATGAACAAAACAATGAACCATTTTAAGAGGGAATTGAGGCTAGGTTTGGGTATGGTCTCATGCTAAAAGCTAAGCCTTCAGACAGCTAAAAACTGGGAGGGTTCACAGTCTTATCACAGTGTAATTTAGAACAGCTGCAGAGCAGTTCTAAACCAGTCTGTCCTGCCATTTCCCAGCAAGGAAATTCCTGGGTATGACTAATGGTGGTATATGTGGGAATAATCAATGCAACCTAGAAATAAAATCAATTCTTCTTCCGTGTACCTATCTGTCTGGCTATAATCTACTTTGCTCCAAGACAGAAATATAAGAAATATGTTCTTCTGAAAGCAAGAAGACAGAGCAGTCTAAACAAAGGATTCCTCTTGCAAATCCTACATGAGGCCCTCGTGCTACACAAAATTTCCTGAAAAGCAGTGTTCCAGCATCCCAGAGTCATTTAAAATAAAAACAAACAAACAAACAAACAAACAACCCCAAACAAACAAACAAACAAACAAACCAAAAAAGCCAAGCCCTAAAGAGAGGAGATTACCAACCCTTTGTTGTTGGAGGAAAATGACAAATTTGCAAGTCAGGACATCTACCAGACTTGCACGTTGGGAGCAGGAGAAAGTGTGGGTGCCTAACAGGTTGATGCGTGGTGGTGGAGGAGCAGACAGTGGCAAGTCAGTGACTGTATCACATGAATGCAGTTATCCCTGGTCTCTGAAACCCTCTGCTGCAGCCTTGGAAGCATCGGAAATCCCAGCCAAGTTGCCCAGCATTGAAAACTCACAAAGCAGAATTTTTAATCTGAAAACCTGGAATACAATGAGAATTACTTATGAACATAACACGTAATTCAGTGCCACAAGGAACTATGATTATTTAGAACCCACCATGACTGCAGTAATTCACAAAGATTATTCACGTGTCATTTTCTCATTAAAAGCTTCATTATTAAAATGTTCTATCGTTGCCACAGAATATAAAATGCGTATTTTTTTCTCCTAAAGAATAGCTTCTTAATCAGCTTCTTAATCTTAGCCACATGATTTAGAGCACACCTACTCATACCGGGGATACACGACAGGGTCTCTCAGGAGTGGGGACCACAGGGGTCTCTGAGGAGGCAGCTGGAGCTGCCCTGTGCTGGTCACAGCCACCGATGACGTAACCCACCACCTGCCAGGACTTCAACCCATCAGAGGAGCATGTGGTGCCTCTGCTCAAACTTACTGAAGAAAAAAATCAATAGCTGCTGGTGACAGGAGTCACAGAAGGACACACAAATGGAGACATGGGGGACGCCGTGTGAGGACACACACAGGAAAATATGGGAGGAGGCATGTGGAAGAGGATCCTTGGTACTCAAATCAGTAATTAACCATTTCTGTTAATTGGCAATAAATTCAATGAAGTGGAATTCCCTGAGTCAACACTGTTTTGCCTGTGGTGTAAAGAAGTACTATCATTACTTGAGAGGTAACATCAGGAGTCAAAAGTAGTAAGTATTTTCACATTACACATAGAAACCTTGACTTGAATTGACAGAAATACATCAAAAAGCATAGCCAGGTATGAGAAGGTTCCAAGAGACGTTGAACTATGAACAGGGAGACAATGGACCTATTCTAATCTTTATTACTATTTCAATCTGAACTTTAGCAATTTAACTCACATCTCTGCATCTGTGCTTTCTTACTCTGCTTCTTAGGTTTTCCACTAAAGAGTATGTTTTTTGAGCGGTTTAACCATCTCACTAAATCTGTGTATTATATTTCTTATGTCAGAACCATGATCTGACTTTGGCCTGCTAGATACGACTGTAATGTAAAAGTAAAAATAAAATAGCTAGTAAAACAAATACTTAACTAGTAAAAAGAAGCCATAAGCATGTAAGATTTTTCTCTTAGGTCATGACAAAAGACAACAAATCTCTTGCTTGCTGTCATAACATGAGCTTACAAGAGAAAAAAGCACATGAATATTGATCATGACTTGTCGGTTTCTTCTTAAGAGATTGAGATGTATTGATTCAGGATTATTCTACAGCTTCCCATTCAGTCAGGCAGAGCAAAAATGACAATTCAAGAGACAAAAATGTATTTTCTTTAGAATTCCAGTTGCATAAATTGATGCCAGGTGCTTATTTCTCACACACACACTGCATCATGTAAAGTTATTCAAACTTTAATATCGTTTCCAAAAAATCCTCTAGGAAAGTAAAGGAAGATCTACGCAAACAGTAGTGCCTCACCCCAGATCATGATCTTGAAAACTCTAGAGCCTAATCCTAAAGCCAGCTAAATTGTACAGGGTTTTTGCAGTTGCAATATTTCATCTTGACAGGATTGTTCTGTTCTTCGAGGACAACATTAGCTGTAAGCGTAACTCACATTCTTTATTTCTACTTGGGTGGTCTTAGCTTTTACTGGTTTTTAGGAGAAAAAGAGAGTTAAAGCTTTTCTTCCATTTGCTTTTATGGTATCCAGAATAATCTATCCCTCGCTGGAGGTGGCCACAGTGCTGGTTCCAGTATAGTATCTGATAACTTTGGTTGTCGAATGAATATGGATTCAGGCGGAATCTTTTCCATCTTCATCTTTGGTACTGATGGATTTTTTTTGGTTTGAATGGAATCTAATTCAGTTTACCATTTAAATAGTATATTTATGTTAAAACTATGATTTTTCAGAAAACCTTTACCTGTAGTAAAATATGCAAAAAAGTGATGTTACAGAACACCTTAAAGACGCTAGTCTGAGCTGCTAAGGAAGAGTTGTAGACAATGGAATGCCAGACCCAAGTCAATCATTAAAAGCAAATTTATCCTTCTGAGCAAAAAAAGTTAGTATATTTCTAAAATTACTATAAGAACTTAGTTTCTTAAGCACATAAATTGTGATTAGCATCCTTCAAGCAAACAGCAAGACAAAAGTAATTTTTTGCAAGTGATACCATTTAAACACTTTCTTAAGAATAAGGCATGAAGTTGTATGTATCTGAAATCTGGGTGCTGGTGCTTCATCTACTCATTGTTTCCTAAATTAATTTCCTTATGCAGAACGACAAGAAAGAATGTATTTTAAAAAGACAGAGAAAATAAATCTAGGAAAGGTATTGCTTATAAAACACACCCCATATATATAGAATAATTTATGTGGAAATATATGTGGAGGCATTCAGTCCACTGAAACATTTTCCATGTTGCCTATTTTCTGTCTTCAGTATCAAAGACTTGGAAACAGCCTCTTCTTTCAGACTAATTATTGCTTCACTGGGAGGCTTTTCCTTTCCTACTGATGCAGTAGTCAGCAATTGATAAATGCGGTCTCTGCTCTTCTGGAACACTTAGCCCTCGTGTTGCTGCCAGTCACTTTGAGCTGCAAAAGCAAAGTAATTCAGAAGGGACCAAATAGATAACGTGTAGCTTACCTGGTCATCCAGTGTGCACAAGGAATCAAGTATGTTTTATTCAGACAGCATATAAGGCAAAGCCATCAAACAATTTCAACTTAAATTCCAAATCGTTCAGAAGAAAGAGGTATGACTGAGCAGCAGTGTTGTGAAACCCCATTTTCAGAGGCTTAGTACTACCAGATGAAAAATACCATTTGGATGAAATTTCCAATGCTTACTGTCAGTCCTAAGATTTGGAGTGTGTGTTTGTGAGAATAGTTGGTAAAAGTCTACTCATTTATCCTAAGACAAAGTGTTTTTCAGCTGCTTTTCATCTCCTGCCTTCCATATTCCTCTCCTAGTGAAAAGAAATAGAGCATTTGTCCAAAAAAATGCCAAATACATCTTGATAGATGAAGTAGAAATAAGAGGAGGAGCTCACACAACACAAGGAAGTGGCTGGAAGCATGAGAGAATTGCTTATCCAAACTGAGGAGAGAGGGTGAAAGAAATTATTTTGGTGTATTTAAAGAAAAATGGTGGCAAAACAAAGCAATAAGTCTCTGAAATTTAATCCATATGCACACCATTGTTCTTCCTGAAAGTGTTGTCGTAACATATATGTTCCTGCCAATTCTTATGAGACGTGTCGGATATATGTCATAGCATTAAGTACGAGCTTATAGAGTTATACAAAAGAATTCCCAGTTTGTTTCTTATTGCTGTTGTTGGTTTCTACCAACTGAAACCATAACAGAACAAAAAGCAAGCTAAAACAAATAGATCTTTTTAATGCAGGTTCATGTTTTTTAGATTCTAAAGTATACCCCTGCAAATCTTGGCAAGTGAAGGTACCACATAGTATATGTCCTTGTCAATACTAACAAAAATGTTACTTATTTCATGGTAACTCCATTTGGCCCACCTCCTGCCATACAAGAAGCAAAAGCAACAAAAATGTGCTCTGCTTAAAGGAAGGTAGGTATGAGACTACTGGCTACTACTGTGATTATTCCAGTCTGCAGTCAGGAGATGTGACCTTGGCCTGCCAGAAATTATTAAGTTGGCCAGTATCTAGATGGTTTGTGTCATTACCCCAATGAAGAGGAGATGGCAGAGGAGGTGGCAGAGAAAGTAACATTAGGATACGAGCTGTTACAAAGTCACTTATCTAAGTAAGTTCAGCTCTCGCTGTGGTCAGGGAGAGACAGGGAGATGAGGGGAGCATCCCTGTAAGGTAACTCATCTAATCATGAAACACTACCTAATTTTCACCTGGTGAGAACTAGGCAAGGTGACAGCCAGCCTACCTGTACAAGCTTTCAGTGTAATTTACTTTAGCTAGCATGTGCTGAAGTCTGTAACCCATCGCATCACTTGTTATCTGGTATAGTTAAAGCTTCTTCAGGTATGCATGTGCATCTTGCAGTCAGACATGTAATGGCCGCATCATTCTACCTGATACAGACCTAGGTGAAATAAATTTCGAAAGCTTTGTGAAAGAGACCACTCCAGTCCTGACTGGGACTGACGCTGTATTTAAAGGGAACAAAGTTCTTTATAAATGAGAACAGTACCTGGTGTTTATGAGACACTTTCAGAAGCGGTTACCCTGAATAAATGAAGTCTGAAGTGATTTGAGTAGTCTGAGAATTTAGCTGTTTCTACGATCCCAAGTAACACATAGCCAAGATTCTTAGAGGTGCTGGAAACAGATTTCTGAGTTGTTAGGAAGATATAATTAAAATATCATTTACACTGGAAGCCTGGAAGGTGGCGAATAAGTCCTTGCTCTTCTTGTGAGGTATTAAGAATCAGTTTTAGATTTGCAAGGGGCATATCTAAGCCAGGTCAAGACAGTTGAAAAAAAGTCGTTAGTGACTTTTATACAGCATCCAAATGCCTGTAAGGATCTATGGTTAAATGAGTGAAGTTTCTGCTATGTTTTCCAGAAAATAATATTCACAAGCTCTAGAAAGACCTACAAAACTGCAAGTCGTCGTTAATAAAGCCTGCGCTCCACAGTTAGACAAACCCCCTGTGGCACAAGGGACATAAATCTTCTGAGGGCCTTCAAAATCTGCCCTTAAAGCTGTGGAGAGAGCAAAGACAATCATTTTATTCTGCTTGGGCTTTTCAGCCATCTTTGCCAATCTCTGTCATGCATTCACCAGTTGTGTGACACTCATTTAGTATAAAGTTCTGTATCTCTAGGAAGACACGGATATGCCAGTAATATAGACCATTCAGCTATGAAGCCCAAAACACCCTGAGCCAGTTGAATCACTTGAATACGTGCTTACTGTCAAGATGCACGTACCCACCTGGAAAGTGCTGCATCTACTGTGCTGGATCTCTGTTGCTGACTAATGAACTTCACCGGTGGAGGGAACAAAACTGGGGTTTGCAAATATTGCACAGACTGACAGACACTGTGACAATAACCCCAGCCAGAATCCTCAGTAGTTATCCAGAAGTCCTCAAGTTTTGTCTCGGTAAAATTTCCAGCTGGAAATAAAAGGTGATTCCATTGAAAACTAGACATATGGTAGCCCTCTCTGAACATTAGCCCATGCAGTGCCATGATAAGATCCTACAGCCTGCACTTCATGTTAATAGCAAGAAAATGTTAATAAATAATGTGTTAATATATGTTAACAAATTGTCATGTTAATAGTAAATAAATATTCTGCATGAGCAATTGCTTGCCATTATAAAATATTTCAAATTTGATCTTATTTTTTAAGTTGTAGCACTGGGCAATATTGGCTAGATGAATAAACTGCAGGTAGAAAACTTCTTTATTATTGATTGCTTCCTTTTTCTCCAATTTTATAGAAAATTAATGAGCTATGATAGTTCTGTTGTTTATCTCCCCACTCCCAGTGCAATTTGAGTATTTCAGTGTTCCACCTCTTTGTAATTTAGACTGATACCATTACATTAAGTGCATGAGAGGGTCAGTACGGCATCTCAAGCTAATTTATAGCCTCTGACAATTACTGAGTCCCAAAGTTTCATACCAGTGCCAAATTTCTCTAACACTTTCTTTTTCAAGCCACCTTCAATTATAAGGAATTTATAATATATTGTAGAAGGCCATTAATTTTAAGTGTGATGTCTATTCAGCCAGCCTACTTATTAGTTGCAGCAATTCTAAACTGATATTTTAGCAGGAGAAAATAAATCCTGACCTTACAGCCTTATGGCCCAAATTCAGGTGCAGAACAGTAAATTCTCACACAACTGCAACCCGGCTGTCTGTGTAGACGTGTCCTAGAACTTAGTGACAGAAATAGTCCAATTTGTGGGGTGACATCTTGGCCCCATTAAAGTCAGTGGCAGAATTCCCACTGACTTCAGCACGGATTTTACTGATACAATGCATTTCCTTGTCAATGTGGCAGCTCTTATTACTCTGTATGCCATAAGACCTCGTCCTTCATACATTCCCAGACCACACACCATTTTAAGGATAAAAGACGGCCTTTCCTAGCATAAAAAAATAGCCATTAGTTCCTTTTATTTTTTTTTTCTACTGCTGGCAGCCCATATATATCCATACTCATCTCAGAAAGTATAAATAAAAGGCAGGAGAAGACAGAGGATGGCAGTCGGACAGTGGAGCATCGCTAAACCATGGCACGCCCAGTTGACCTACAGGTTCCTGCTGCGTATGAGATCATAGTCACCTTTGCACATTGTAGCCGCCTTGGCCAAAGGGGCACTACACTTTCTTCTTCAGCATAATACAAGCCTAAATTCTTGTAATGCTGTTTCAGCTCCTATCTATAGTACACGAGTTGGTTTTTGGTTTGTCTCAAATCATCAGTACACTTGAAGAGCCCATTATCATCACGATTTCACTAGATGAAATAAACAGGTGCCTATACCGCACATTTCTGAGGAATTAAAGTTGTAGCTATTTGGAGAGAGAAAAAGAACTTACTCAAATGCACCTTTATACACATATGGAAACATTTAGCTACTCGTTGTCACATAGGCTTATTCTATAGATTTGACATAATACACAGTAGTAAGATTGCAGCATTTCATAAAATCTGCGAGTATGTAGTTCAAAATATTTACAGGACATACATTTAAAACTGCCAGGAACAGGAAAGCTAGGTCTCAATATTTTGTTTGCAGGTTTTTTTGCAATTGTGACCTTTTAAAGAAAAGTATAAATTCAAGATGAACTGATGTCATAAAGTTGGCCAAGTAAGGAACTAATTTATATAAACTCACGTACTAGATATCAAGCATCTGGCTCTTGCTGTAAAATGCATAAAAAGCACCTAAAACCAGTATTTATGTTGGACACTAGAGATTCAGTTATCAGGCTTTACAGTGATTGCTGTCACTTTATTTTTAGCTGCTCTTTATTATATATCCTCCACTGAGTACTTATTTTCCCCAGGTAGCTGGAATTCCAAGATTTTTGGTCATCAATCAAGCCCTGCAGAATGATAGAAAATAAAATAGGACTCTTTTTGAGACAGCTGATATATATCTGATTTCCTGCAGTTCTCACAGAAACAAAATTTCTTTAAACAGATAAACCGACTTAAGCAAGCGAAGTGGAAGTTAAGAATTGCAGCTGTGGTCCTACAGTGAGATCTCTCTGTGTGAGATCATGGCAAGAGTGGAGCCTCGCTCATAAAATCTTCGGAGCGAAAGGATACAATAGAATTGTCAGTAAAGGTACAACACTGAGCTAATCTCTGTAATGGTGGAGCTGGGATTTCATTTAATACTGCTCACATTTTAAAAATTGCACTCTGTGAATATTCTTTAGAGATTTAAATAATTGCCAAGATGTCCATCATGATAAAATCTTTTGTGTGTGTGTGTGTGACTGTAAAATGGAGGAATAAGTTCATTTATATCCATTTATTTAATAACCATAAATGTGAGCAAAATATAATTTGCTACAAATCCTTGATATAAATCTTTTTGGTAATTATATCAAGTAGTCATTATTCTAACTTCGTCTTCTTCTGTTATTCTATATATGCTGCACCTGTAGGGTCATCTTCAGAGAGATGTGGTCCAGGATAATTTTGCTTCTGCATATAACTCTTCCGCTCTATAGTAGTTGCTTTCAAAATTTTGATGCAAAAATGTAAATGGTTTGAAGAATTCATTCCTGCTTAACACAAACTTTTAAAATAATAAAAATAACCTTATTAAAATATATGCTTGAGTTTTAAGGGTGGGCTCAATGTCTAAAGCCGATGCAAGTTACTTTGTTATACTTTTACTGCCCAGGCAGTGTACGTACTTATATTTTTAAGAGATTTATGTCTTGTTGTACACCCTGCTTCCAGCTATTTATGTCCAGACTGTTTGCCAGAATCAATTAACTGGCTACCCCTTAAGCATGAGTTTTCCAAAATACATAGATTTCTCAGCTTCCACCACTAAATGCTTACAGATAACATATTTCTCAACAACTCCGTATGCACAAGTGTGCTCCAACACCATCTAAAAAGTTCTAGCTATTCTGCCGGCATACATTCGTTAAACACTCCTAACGGAGCAGGTGATATAACAGCTAACACCTGGGATGGATGTTCCCATGATCTCTGTTTCCTGGGAAAGTGAGGCACAAAGAGGGCAAAAAGTCTGATCTAAGAGTACCGACATATTGTAGCAGACTCCCTAGTGGTGAGCCTGTGGGGTGCTAAGAATGTGGCTTCAGAGGTCCGAACTGCAGGTTGTCTCTGCCAGTCATGCAATTAGTAGTCACTTGGAGATGCTGTCATAGCAGAAAACAGTTTCACAGATAACTGATGAGCATATTCCTCTGGAAAGAAGGAAGATTTGAGTTTCAGTCCATTCTCTAGTAAATAAATGATTGTGTATCTTATGTAAAATAGACACGGTAAAAAAACATGATTTCATTCACTTAGAATCTGGGCAAATGTCCCTACAACAAAGATAATTTACCCATTTTGCTGACTGTCTTGGAAATAATTTCCAGGCATGTTCTACCACAAATTTAGAAGACTTATTCTCCATTCCTTCTTCCTTGTAGTCCAGAGTCACGATTTATTATTTGGGGACTGTCCAGTGACCCCAACTGAAACTTCTCTTTTAGCTGAAAAAAGACATGCTGCAAATAGAAATCTTTTCCATCAACCACTCTGCTGAATGCCGAAAGCTAATTCCATTTAAAATATGGAAAGATTCAGGTTCAGTGTTCCTCTACTGGTAGAACACCCAAGAGAGAATAAACAGTATAAATCATATTGCAAAAATTGTTCCCCTACGACATTGCCATTTCTTTTTGGCAAAATCCTGAAGGAAGAAAGTAGGTACTACCTTGGCGCTAACTGACCTTAGTTCTGACTGGCCATAGTCTCATGAGTTTTGCACAAAGGAGGCACAATCTGGTATGAAAGAGAACGTTGCCTCAAAGGATCATTCATCTCAAATACATGGCTCAATCCATCTCATCTGCATTAATCCATAACTATTGCAGCCATTTATAATGGGATTTTTCAGACAACGAGTGGATCACAAGAGATCTTTAGACGATCATTCAGCTGAACACAGGACAGAGGAAATTTCTGGGGCTGTGCACCTAGATTTTCTCAGAGTAGTTCAGCTTGTCTACATTCTTTCTCAATCCATCTGTTCTACTACATCTAATTACCTTCATTTCATTTCATCTAAATGGGATCCCAAAAATAGGAAAGAGAACTGAGGACCCCTTTGGATAAACAGTTGCCTGAAAACGGCCAAAAGAAGTGTCAAACGTTATGCACTTGAATCATGTTCTGCCTATTGACTGACACTAAGCATTTTAAATGACAGGCACGATATCTTGTGTCTAAGCGGGTTTTGTAGATGGCTTCATGGTGACCTAATGGGTCATTGTTCTTGGAGGACTAGTACAGCAAGTCCCCAAAAGCATTTGTCAGCTTCTTCCTGTAGTTTATTCTGATCTGGTCAATACAACTGTTGTCATGTAACATATTGCCGTCCTCTAAGAATTATGGGATATCCCGTTCTCACACAATAATGGCTAGATTTTTCACTCAGAAATTCAGAAGCTGCTCCTCCCTTCCGTGTATGACTGTTTCTACATTCACAGCTCCAAGAGGATGGTTGCCATCCTTGCTGACCAACCTGTGTCTCAGCATGCCAGTATGTGTTTATGGATGAGCTCACCTCCATTTTGCAGTAACAGCATGAAGCATGGCTTGAAGATGTTATACCTCCAGATGGACTTTCTACTGAGAAAGTTTATTTTTCTCCCTTTTCAGCATATATTTTTTGGCCTGTCCTTCAGGTATCACGTATGGGCAATAATAATCACCTAAATATATATGGGGAAGGAGGGGAGAAGATGCCAAGACATTATTTAGGAAAGAATATGCAGATTATAGTGGTTCACAAGCTGAACAAATGTTTGCAATGTTATGCTGCTGATGCTGCAAAAAAGGAAATTGAATCCAAAGATCACACTGAGATGTATAAACAAGAGGGCAGCTTGCAAAATGGATTGGTAGTAAGGCCCATAAAGACAGTGTACCTCAAAAGAACTTTATTTACTGAGGATCAACCTTAAGCAAAAGCGTTAGTCCATATGCCTGCTCTCAAAACAGAAGCTCCAATTGGTGCACTGCTGCTTTTTCTGGAAATAGTCTTGTAAGACATCAAGCTAAGAGTGACTATAGTTTCAGCAGATCTTGTTACCCGTTGTGAGTTTACTTAATTCTTAATTCTTGGAATGTGGTTCTTCCTTTTGCCAGTTTCTGTGAATCACAAACTCTTACTGTGTTCATCACCACTGTTGCCCAAACTGCTCTTACCTTTTGATTCTCAACCACTTCTTTCCAACTCAGGTCTGTAGCAGCTGTAGTTCTGTCGATATTGCGTACCTCAGATGAAGTGCTTGAACTCTTAATATTTCCTTCTCTTTCACCTGTCATTCTGAACGAGCTGCACATTTTCTGTGAAACAGCCAGTCATCAGAGTCACCTCACTACCTTCCTGTGATGCCAGTTCAATCATAGTATTGGTCGTTCATCAAGCATCCCAGTGTCATTTGCATGACATTTGCAAGTCACACTTGCATTGCTATCCAGGCATTTAAGCTTGATGGATAAATATGATCATGATAGAGCAATAGGAAAAAGTATAAAAACAAAGAGGACAGCAGAGCAATCTCCCCCAGTTTTAGACCTTATGCTCTTCAAGCTGTTGTGTGGACTTTCAGATGCTGCTCTCTACTCCCAGTTCAAAGCATTACTCGCTACATTAAAAGACAGGTACACAAAGTTGCTTTTCCCCTTTCTCATGAAGCAGAATATACCCTTGGTCCACATAGTTTTGCAACGTGCTTAAGAAAGCCAAAAGCTTATTGGTGACACCATATTACAGCATTCATTTTCCCTGAAACTCACCTGTAAGAACTGAAGAGAACATCCCCTGAGCTCTGTGTTCTCACCTTCTTCTCAGAGTCTGGTAGCAAAATTCAGTGACTCCTGAAAATGCTATTGACAATACGCATCTGAAAAACAACCCAACATGCATATTCATAATGCATGTTTCATTAAATAAGTGCTCATAATATATATTCAATAAGATGACTGGTCATAACCCGTAGCATTCATTACGGTGTACCTGCACAATTTGGTCTGGCACTTCCTACCTTTGAAAAAGTGACTATGCAAAAGTAATGAAGTTGTTTAATATGGTACTGTGTATTAATACAAATTCTGTTAAAGGAATATTTTCAAAGGCAATTTCAGATCTGGTCAGAAAAACACAGAATTAATATGTAATGTTAGCTGACTTAGTGAAGAAAATTCTTTATATGACGGTGTTCTTATTCTGAATTGCAGCCATACTGGTGTGGCCAGAAGGACATCATAAAATTGGCCTGTATATATCACAGAGGACAGCAGAAAGAATGCACAAATTTCAGGGCCGCAATTTCCATTTCAGTTGTGCATTTTTTTAACTTAATAACAAAGATCAATAATGGATGCAAAGGAGAATTTCAAGTATCATTTTTATTCAATATTAACAAAGCAATACTAGCTTACATTAACAGTGGTCCCTGTAGGCAAAGTTCACTGCGAAGATACAGAGGATGAGCAACCAATTGAATAAAGTCACCTGCCGGGCTAACAGAATTGCAAGAATTTATCAGCTCTGGCATTTAACTACACCATTTCCCAGCCTTCGCTTACGAGGACTCTTGCTTGCTTTATCAGCGCATGCCTCTAACCCATTAGGTCTGACAGTCACAGATGGTTTCACAGAAGTTTTTCTGGTATACTGGCTACAAAAGCTGGTTTGGATTGGAATCAAGCTGTTTATTGCTGAGTATGATGTAACACACTGATGGTGGTGAATCAATTAGGTGTTTCTGCAATAGCCTGCACAACAGAAATAGCATTTACTGCCAAGTAGTAAAATGATTAAGTAGAAAATCTGGAATCTATTTTTTTCAGGTGACTAGAGAGAACATTACCTTTTATAATCATCTGGAGTTCCCAGAAAGCAATCCAAATTTACGGCAGCGTAGGCAGGAGGCTCATCAGCTGATGGGGTATAATGGATGAATTATGTGCTGGTTGTAGTAAATCTGGGTGTATTGTCATACTCTGCACTCCAGTGACCAGATTGTCACAGGCTGTTTGCATACCTTTCCTCTTCCTCAGGCCCAAGCATGCTTTATCTTGAGCATATAGCGGATGCAACAACAGCATGTGCTTGTCTCTGAGCTAGGCTGCTTCTCTCTTTTTCTGTGGAGGGTGGTCAAAACCCAGTGGAGATAGAGAGATTTCCGTACGCCTTAGAACACACTTCGGATGTGGAGGGGGCGTTCTGCCTTGTCCATGCAGTAACTTCTCTCTGTATAATTTAATGTTTCTGCCCCAGAATAACCTTCATTTGTTTTGTTCATTGTTTTTCATTACTTCTGAGCAGAATGAATTTAGTCCAGAGTCTATCTACGCACTTATCCCCATACTGTTAAAATCTCAGATAAGATAGTGAACTATTCATTAATCTCTGGACCAAAACTCTGTAATCAGTGTTGGGCTGAGTATTGGGCTTCAACTTGCTGTTAGGGTTCAGAGTATTCGCTTTTTATAGAAATTATAGCCCTGAAAAATTTGCTACCAGAAAACCAACCAAACAAATAAAATGACAACTTGATTTTGATATAAAAAGTAAGCACTTTAAAAAAGAGAAACACAGCTTTGTGATTTAATATGGTTTTTTTGAATTCCCTTCCGTATGTCATTGGTATACTTGGTATACAGATTCTACTGGTTAGGTACAAAATTCAAGCTCTAAAAAACATTCAGATACTGTCTTACACTTTTATAATAACTACACGTGGGATGCGATAGGTTCTACTAATTGTTAAAATCTATCACTCTTCTCTTTTTGTCCCTTTTAGTGCTAGAGAATGACAAAGATTTAATGGTGTTAATTAGAAAGTAAATAAACAAATAATCAGTCAAAATTTATTTCTTAAACATAGCCAGCATGTAAAAAGAAAGTTGGTTAAGAGCCCTATGTGGTTGGTAAAATGGGAATAAATAAAGAGAATCCCTTAACACACACACCCTTATTGAAACAGAGTTCTATGTTTAGCTTTATGCTATGTTATGATTTAAATGTAAGCATACTACTTCTTTTAAAGAGCAAAACACACTTTCTCATGAAGATGAGATATAGAGATTGAATTTCTTATTTTGTTTTAATTTGGTCAAATTTGTGAAAGAGATCAAAAGACATTCCATGCTGTTCACTGCATGCATATTCTCCCCAAACACTTCTATCACATTTCTCTGTCTTTAACTCACTAGGTACTTGTAGCTATAGTCTATACACTCAGTTCTTCCACTACACTGGACGCTTGATAGAAAAAATCTCCCTGGCACAAAGTCTTATCGCAGCAGCCAGACATACTAGTGAGTACTAATCTGCATCTAACATTACTTAGATTCAAATAAAATTCAACTAAACAGGCTTAAGTTCCCAATTCCCCTCCTCCTAGTCATTAGTGGCCCAATTCCAGATTTGTTGATGAGAAAACCCTCAAGAGTTTTAGTAGTCTTTGGACTGAGCTGTCAAATAACCACATTATAAATCCTATTCTTTTTTACAGTGTTTTGCCTTTTGACCCAACAGTAGAAAATCAGGCTATTCAAAATGCTTACCCCACACAGCATATATTATGCGACAGGAATGAATCTACATTTCAGATACATAACCCTGGGGCAAAAGGAAGGGATAGAGTTCATTAGTCTTTATATATTAATCGGAGAGATAAAGGAGGTTTTGATTATACCTTCCACCCACTAGAGAAGGTGCAATCTAGGGTGGACTCCCTTAGCCAATGAATTTAGGAAACTTGAGAACCTGTGGAAGTTGGTGTAGACCGCTTAATGAAGATATCTACCTCTTTCTATTGGCGGTACATGAATTCTACAAGAAAGTCTATAGCGTCCGTAGCTGCATGAGATCCAGGCTATCTAGTGGTACTAATCCATTCTAAAATAATCTCTAAGCATTAACTCATAGCATGGTTAACTCTTTTAGTAACAGAAGATGGTGATGCACCTTATGACTTCCTCAATAGCTTTGCACTTCAAAGACTTACTTAGGGAGAGTAGACCTCGGCTGTAGGATCTCCATCTGTGGGTAGCGAGATAAAAACAGTGTTTCCTACACCAGAGTATCTATGGCATTCTGCTAGGAGTAACCCCTGTGCTCTAGACTGTTCTGTTTGGGACTCTTAAATGTTTCGGTCACCGTCTCTTGAAGCTGGTCACTGAGCATTTGGCATAAAAGAGTTATAGAGCCTAAATTTCACTTGACCTTCACAACTTTTATTGGAAAGCTCATTCATCTAAAGGCTTGTAGGATAAAATTTGAAAAACTTACTAGGAGTAGGGCAAAAACATAGGTCTTACCTGCCTCATCTAAGAACCCTAAAGAAAAGGCAAGAATCGTGTGTCGTCTTTCCCACATTCCTGCTTCATGATTCTTGTATTCCTGATGATACAGTGACTCAACCTGAACAGCAGCACTAGCCCATCGGGTACTCCACATATCCGCACACTGATGACTAGCACAACTTCCTGTCAATGTGGGCATATACCTGCTAAGCTTGAGATATGCTCAGCACCCAGGTTTCCTCTTCCTGGACAAGTGTTTTAGTTAATGCCATTGTACAAAGGGTGAAACAGCTCATCACTATAAGATGAGATGCTTATGTAATGAAGCATCACTGGAAAATATGTGAAAAGTACCACATGTCTGCATCTGGCCTATTAAAGGGAGATTCAGCTCTGTGCTGACTGGGAAGGCTGTACATCTTTAAAGGAATCTGCACAATCATGGCAGAGAAACTATTCTCCTAAGCCTGCTCCCCTCCTTCTGTGTTTTGCAGAAGACTAAACAAAAAGATCTCAATGTCCCTTCTCATCATCTACATGTGAAGTTCTTATGTGAGCATGCTGTACTCTTGTAATTTCTGTTGATGACATCTGTTCTTACATTCAAATTTTTCTTGGACCGTGTAAAGCCACAATATTTTAAGTTGCACTATAAATCAAATTAATGTGGGACAAAACATCACATTGTCACACATTTTCTAAGTCAATGGTATAGTACATGTGGTGTTGTTCAAAAATCAGATATTTTCATTTGTGATTTTTTTAAGACAATAAAAAAAATTACACTGTTTTCAGTAATTATCTTGTTATTTTGCCTGTCTAGCTTTATTTGCCCTAAAATGGTAAGTGTATCTTCTGAAGCATGTTCAATGCCCTGGCTGAAATTAATTGATTGTAGTTTCTGCTACCACAATTACGCTAAGCTATGCAACTGAAATTAGAATGCGCCAATTAAAAGCTGCATCAAGTTGTAATGTATTGAATGGTAGGTCTATAATAGATTATTTTTCCTGATTTTTGTAACTCTATTTAGTGGTTCATAAATCACTGAACTTTTTGCAATTCCTAATTATAAGAAGGTCACAAGGTTTGGCTTAATTAACTGATGTCACAGAATATATTAATTTACTGCAGTAAGTTATGGCCAGGCTGCACTAGTCTGCATATAAACACATTTCAGTATTCAGTAAGAAAACTTGGTGGTTTTGAAAAATGCTTTCTAGGGCTGATGTCTGTTGTGTGAGAATTCGTTTCACTGTTTTTCTTAAGATCTCTGGCCTTCCCTGCCAGAGAACATATTGTTTTATACAAGACTTGGCTATGATACTTCATTCAAAGAAAACACATCAGTGGCCACTACATAAAGTTTGAACTAAGCAAGGTAGTAAATAGTTGGAGGTTTGATGATCTAAAATTAAGGGAGAAGCAAGGTGTGCTCTGTTATCTCTAGCTAATAAAAGACATCAGGCTCATACTTCAGCTCATTCAAAGACCACTGGAGAGATTCCCTTGTTTATTCACAGCACTGAACAAATGATTACATCTTTACAGAGGTTCAGTACTATAGCTTTCAAAATGTCATCTTGTTCTAAACCGTTGCTGAAGTCAGGACAGTAGATTAAATTAGCAAACACTAGATTAAATTAGCAAATACTTATACTCTTTAATACGTTTTTATCCTCATGGTTCTTTTCTCTACATTGCTGAAATGTACATGTAAGGGTCAGGTTCAAGGAATGAAATTCAGAGTACTACTAGAATGTAGACTACTGAAGTTAAAACTAGCGTCCTGAAAACCCTCCCTCATCAATGCTTTTGAAATTTGGCACCACTTGAACTTCTTAAACCTCTTGCTTTGTGACACCGAATATACTCAACAACTACACAGTTATGACATGTCTAAGAACTCATGGCCAAGCTCAGCCATGGCTCAAGCCCCAAAAATCTAGTTAATCCTCTGACTAAGTTTCTGGAGACACCTCATCCTCTAATTATTCACTGAGGATGGATGTTTAATACACTGAAAGGCTCAAAATCCCCAGAAAATGTGCCAATAATCTTTTTTTTTTCTTTTAAATCAGAACCAGAAACGAAACCACAGACTGTGGAAGTCACCCACACAGTGCAGAAGACGTTTCTGCAGGACTAGGGTGCATTGCTCCTGTGTCTATGAAAACATTCAAACCCTTTGCTAGCAACTACCCTGGCATATGGGGGATAGGAGAGGAAGAAAAGGAGGAAAGTTTCACCGTGAACTGTATTGCGGGGTGAGAATGCAAATTCCCTTGGTCTTGAGGGACCGCACAAGAACAAGATTAACTCTGTAAATTGTCTAAGTTTGCAGGGATAGTTAGAATCATAGAATCATAGAATGGTTTAAGTTGGAAGGAACCTTGAAGATCATCTAGTTCCAACCCCCTTGCCATGGGCAAGGACATCTTCCACTACAACAGGTTGCTCAAAGCCCCATCCAGCCTGGCCTTCAACACTTCCAGGGACAGAGCCTCCACAACTTCCCTGGGCAACCTGTTCCAGTGCCTCACCACCCTCAGAGTGAAAAATTTCTTCCTGAGATCTCTTCCAAATCTTCCCTCATCCAGTTTGAAGCCATTACCCCTCATCTTATCACTACATGCCCATGTAAAAAGTCCCTCCCCAGCTTTCTTGTAGGCTCCCTTCAGATACTGGAAAGCTGCTATAAGGTGTCCCCAGAGCCTTCTCTTTTCCTGGCTGAACAACCCCAGCTCTCTCAGCCTGTCCTCATAGGAGAGGTGCTCCAGCCCTCTGATCATCTTCATGACCCTCCTCTGGACCCCCTCCAACAGGTCCTTTTACTCCTTATGTTGAGGGCTCTAGAGCTGGACACAGTATTCCAGGTGAGATCTCACCAGAGTGGAGTAGAGGGGAACAATCACCTCCCTTGACCTGCTGGCCACACTTCTTTTGATACAGCCCAGGATGCGGTTGGCTTTCTGGGCTGTGAGCGCACATTGCTGGGCCATCTTGAGCTTCTTATTCACCAGCACCCCTGAGTCCCTCTCCCCAGGGCTGCTCTCAATCCATTCTCCGCCCAACCTGTATTTGTGCATGGGATTGCCCCAACTCACATGCGGGACATTGCACTTGGCCTTGTTGAACTTCATGAGATTTGCACAGGCCCGCCTCTCCAACCTGTCCAGGTCCCTCTGGATGGCATCCCTTCCCTCCAGCATGTCGACTGCTCCACACAGCTTGGTGTCATCGGCAAACTTGCTGAGGGTATTTGTATTACAGACTGTCCTTTTCAATAACAAACAAACAAACACGTCTGGAACACATACTATATCCTCCTGAGGGCAGGATGCCTTTGGGCTAACGGAAGAATTAGGTTAGTATCATTACTTTTCCACTGAATCAAATGACGCTTGTCATAGGAGAATCCCTCCAACATGAAGCAACTCTTACTGTAGTGTTGGTGTCCTACTCCGTCATACCAGTTACCAAAGGAACTTGTGTGTATCTCCAAAGGAAAATGGCCAGCAATTGTTTGTATCCTAGCAGTTCTTGGTTTTTTACATTCTTTCCTCACAATCAGAGGTCAGTCATGCATCACTATAAAAAAAGCACTTTAGCTTCTCCAAATACGAAACTGTTTGTAATTAACTGTTTCTGATAAACTTCATCTATAGGCTATACTTATTGTGGTGTAAGTGGACGTCATTAAGTTTAGTATGATTCACTTTGGAAATTAAATATTTCTTTGGATTAGAGCGGAACAGTTACACCTCACTTAATTGCGAGTACTGGAGCATTTAATTTTAGAATAAAGCACTCTATTTTGAATTATTTTGCAAGTAAAATGTGTTGAATTTATAAAATCATGGATTGGTTTAGAGGTGAAATGCAGTCTCCCTAGTATTGCTGCAAATAGTGTATTTTGCACAGTGTATTTTTGTTCCCTGTTCTCAATAGCGGTCCCCTTCTGCTCCATTCAGTTCCAGTAAGGGGACAGCACACATTGGGGGCAAGTCGTTGAACTGCAAGAAGTTTGGAAAATATGGCCATCAAGGTTCAGCGAAAGAACTAGATTCATTCAACCAACAAAAGTGAGTGTTCTTGACATAGATCTTTATATATGTGAAAGGATTCTCAGTAGATTTAGTTTTCCCAAGAGGGATGCCTGACAGTGTTTAAGGAAAACAGACAGTTGCAGAAGGTAGAGGAAGTTACCGTAGCAATTCATTTGTCCTTCAGTAAGTTTGTCAGTCTATGTACAAATGTTCTACGTACCTTTAAGCCTTAATAGGCACGTATCCTTCAGTGTTTGTCATATTCTTCTAAAATAGCTGCATAGTTGAATGACCATATTTGTTTTGCATATTTTTTGTCCTATTTTATTCTGCTCCATTCTAATACAGTAGTGGTTTTAAGAATATATTTGCTTGTGCTGAAGAACTAAAGTCAATCTTTAGTAATCTCAATGTTTTACCTAAGTAACACTGCAATCTAAGCTACCAATATAATTGAAAAGAACTTGAGATATTGTCATTTTTACTTCATAATTTGACATTAGATTATTAAAAAATGTTATTTTATCTGAGGTGTTATGAAGAAATGGGGATGTTAAAATTTCTTTAAACTTTAAACTTTCTAGGAGGAGTCTGAAAAGATGTGAGAACTATTTATTCTAACTATTTCAGTTACAGTGTAATTTCTTCAAAATAGTTCTGATATCCAAACATTCATATTTTAAGTAGTCTAAAGAAAAAAATTTGCTCCTGAACTGAAATAAATTGCCTTCTCCTAGAAGTGATATGAATTATCATTACCAGATTTATATATAATCTAAATTTCTTATCAAGGAAGTTAATATCCATCAGCAAAGTTAAATGACTGCAGAGCTATCCAAGCATGTACTACTTGTTAGAAATTGTTTCACTGTTCTTAAAATAAATTTTCGCCACGGGCTTGAAGAAATCCACTAAACTCAGAAGAAATGCCTTCCGGTTTCCTGCAGACAAAAATCTAAAAACCTATTAACTGCAAAGACTTTCAGATCTCACATCAAGATGAAGTTTGAAATGCAATTATGGTTATGTTTGCATTTTATCTTTGATGGTAGTTGCCAGCAGCTACAAGTACTGAACTTTTCTAATGAAGAAATACTTTTCCTGTTCTCTTTATTCAAGAGATCTTTTCAACATTTTTCCTTAGGATTGAAGATCCCATTGTTAAGTGCTTAACAATAATTACTGGTACCTAACACTTCTGATTATTTCTTCTGACTATTGAGGTCATATGAGTGTTCTTGTGCTGTCATTCATTATAGGCAAAACCAATTCTCTCTCATTAGAGACTAACTTAAAGTAGAAGTGGTAGCTTGATGTTTTGAACAACAATGGTCTAGAATGAAAAAAAACTATAAGGAGAAACAATCTCCCTACATTTTCAGTGCAGAAAATGTATGTCACAAAGTGCCTAGCTAATTCAAACTTGATACATATTTGTACATACATCAATTTGTATATAGAACGTTTGTTTTTCCTACTGCAGTATGAGGCAGTAAAGCACACTTTGGGGTGGACTCTTGCCTTCTGAGTGACACCTGCATTATCACCTCATTTTGAGTTAGCCTTTTATTCTTGTTCTACTGGCATTCCCGGGCAACTCTGATTCTTACTGTATTCCTTTGCTTGAGAAGAGCTGGCTGTCACAAACTAAAGCTGCAGAGGCGGCGTTAGGTCTCAGTCACACAGGCACCTCTGCTGGCAGAAGTGGAAATGTTTAGATCCCTTATCAAGGCAGAAAATTTCACATCCCTCAGATCTCTCGACCTTAAAAAAATAATTAAGACACATAAATATGAAGAAGGAGAAAGAGACCCATAAAACTAAGTGCGGGACAGTTCGAAGGATTCGTTTGTAGCTAGGAACTGGTTTTTAATAGCACACATCTCTAAAGGTATCAGGGACATACACTAGAAGGAGGATCTAGATGTACACAGGAATTATTGTTTCAGCCAGACGAGTGCAGCTGAAAAAGATTGATTTGGCATAGCTTTCTAGCCTCTCTACTGGTTCAAATTGAAAGCTTTCCCAGTTTGAATTAGTAGCCTGTACTAGTTCTGCTGTGTCAGTGACTGTTATATCGGCCACAGTAACTGATAAGAACTTACCTGTGGCATAGTCAAGACCTTGGTGTGGCTGCAAAACGTAATACCTTTATAATGTGACCAGGGATATATCTAAGAGTTTTGAATGGAAATACTTTCTTTTATTTTTGTTAAAAAGACTTAACTACGTGTGTATTTTGCCTAGCCAAGTAACAGCCCCCATAAAAATACATATTTGACCTTGTTCACATGCACAGAACAGTTGTCACGCTTGTTTCCATTGGAAAGGGCTGACTGAACAGAGCATCTGAAACCTGCTCCACAGATGTCCCGATGCTGCGAAAGGTTAAAATTAAGAGGGCAGATCATAAATTTGGTCAAGAATTTGCTCCTTGGCACTGACACTGCCACTGTTCATCAGACTTTCTCACTACCAGGACAATACTACCATGGCTTGTGAGCACATAGAATATGCTTTTACATTCTTATTTTGGATGTGCTCACCTGAAGATGGTAGCTTGCTGCCACAGCCTAGAGCCAGCTGGCAAGACAGAGATTGTACCCTGAAGCCAAGACGATAAACCGTGTGAACAAGTGAAGAGACGGTTAAATAAAGTGAGTTCTGTCTCTAGCGGGTTCTCTTATGGGCTACTGACCTGTTTTCCATGAGCCTTGTTTATTTTCCAGGTATGCTCTGATTTGCTTAACATGAAGTAATAGCATGCTGCCAATTTAAATAAAAATAAAAAATAAAAATAAAAAAAGATAAATAAATCAAAATCTTCTGGGAAGGAACTTCTGTGAAGTGAAACCACCAGATAGAGACATAATGAAAAAAACTTATGACTCCAAAAAGAAAAGAAAAGTGGCAAAGGGGAGAAGATGCTTCTTGTGAGCAGCACCAGAGTGCTTGGCTCTGAAGTTATGTTATATATGACTGCTGCTGTGCAAGAAAGTACTTAAATAAATGCTGACAATATATCTTTGACTTCATGTCAGCAAGGAAAATAACCTTACCAAGTCTCAAATCATGACTTTCCATGCACATTCTTGCAAGTTCTTTGGCTATAAGATCATAAATGGTCTGAGGCATAAATAAGAAAAGTCAACTTAAAGAAGGAAGAAAAATCCAAACAGGATAATGAATACCTGAATGACCTTTTCTATTTATCTCAAGATATTAAGGACAGTATAAAAATCTCTCTCTTAATGTCTCTGGAACCTTTGCCCTGAGAAAAGATCACTAGAAAAAGATTTATTTTTTTACATAATGTGCCCTTGCTTCTAGCCAACGGTAATATGAAAAATACAGACTCAAGAAATAAGCAATTGCTTGCAGTGAAAACATTACCTCAATAAATGTACAAATGAGCCAAGACATTTTGAAGTACCAATTCATTAATAATAATAAAAAAAAAAAGGTAAGGGCACAGAGGAATTTATTAACATTTGGTACTGTATTTTCAATAAATATTTCTAATCTTATATGATACTGGCGCACACTTCAGAACTGATAATAGCTCTCTCCAATTAGATATTTTGCAGATAGAAAGAGCTTGGGGAGTAAAATGGATATTTATTTTGTAACACCAGGATTCTATTGCTTTTTCACTATTAGACACACTGGAGCAGTAGGAGTATCTAAAGGAATCACGCAAGAATGCGGCCAAAAAACTGCGGCCTGTACTTTCTCTAGAGGTGGCAAATAAGGTCTTTATTCCTGTTTTCCCTTTAAATCATCTCTACCTGGAACACTGCTCTCTGAGTGGGTGGAAGTTATTAAGAAATGTTTTATTTTATTATCCCGTTTGCCAAATTCAGTATTCCAACTCATCGCTACTCCTCACTGTCAAAGAGAAGGTAAGAGCTGGACCCTGGCTTGGCAGAAGTAATAGTGAAATGTCTTTGCTTTGCCTGGGAGAGTGGTGGTTAAAATGCGTATGCACTCTCCATCTTTCAAAAATGCTCACGTATCAGGCAATTTGGCTCAGGTATTGATTCTTCTCAGGTACGCGGGCAGAGATGACATTCTCCTGGTCTCTCCTCCCCGAAGAGAACGGCTTCTTTATAAAACGGAGCAAGCTCAAATTAGCTATTGGGTAGATCTTTAGACTACTTCGCTTCCCACAGAGGTAAAAAGGATGTGGAAACCTATGTTTAGCAGCACCACCTGGTGGCATTGACTTCTTATGTGGTGTAGCCCTGTGAAGCATCACAGTATCACAGTATCACAGTATGCTAGGGATTGGAAGGGACCTCAAAAGATCATCTAGTCCAATCCCCCTGTCGGAGCAGGAACACCTAGATGAGGTTGCACAGGAAGGCGTCCAGGCGAGTTTTGAATGTCTCCAGAGGAGGAGACTCCACAACCTCCCTGGGCAGCCTGTTCCAGTGCTCTGTCACCCGCACTGAGAAGTTTCTTCTCAGATTTAAGTGGAACCTCTTGTGTTCCAGCTTGAATCCATTACCCCTTGTCCTATCACTGGTCACTACTGAGAAGAGCCTGGCTCCATCCTCATGACATTCCCCCTTTATATATTTATAAACGCTAATAAGATCACCCCTCAGTCTCCTCTTCTCCAAACTAAAGAGACCCAGCTCCCTCAGTCTTTCCTCATAAGGGAGATGCTCCACTCCCTTAATCATCTTAGTTGCCCTACGCTGGACTCTCTCCAGCAGCTCTCTGCCCCTCTTGAACTGAGGGGCCCAGAACTGGACACAATATTCCAGATGCGGTCTCACCAGGGCAGAGTAGAGGGGAAGGAGGACCTCTCTCGATCTGCTAACCACTCCCCTTCTAATACAGCCCAGGATGCCATTGGCCTTCTTGGCCACAAGGGCACAGTGCTGGCTCATGGTCATCCTGCTGTCCACCAGGACCCCCAGGTCCCTTTCCTCTACACTGCTCTCTAACAGGTAGCTCCCCATCCTATACTGGAACCTGGGGTTGTTTCTGCCCAGATGTAGGACCCTACACTTTCCCTTGTTGTATTTCATTAAGTTATTCCCTGCCCAAATCTCCAGCCTGTCCAAGTCTCTCTGGATGGCAGCACAGCCCTCTGGCGTGTCAGCCACTCCTCCTAGCTTAGTGTCATCAGCAAACTTGCTGATAGTACACTCAATTCCCTCATCTAAATCATTGATGACATCCTGCCTGTGTTGCATAGGTAAGAAGGGAATTGTGTTCAGGGCAGTAGATGGAAGCAGTGGGGAGTTGTATTTACTACTCTTAGCAACCCCTTTTCGTGGAAAAGTGGGAAAGCAGACTGTAGGCTTTTGAGGCTTTGCACCGAATGTCCAATGAAATCGCAGAGCCTCCTTCTGTGTAGAAATGTGTCTGCAAAGAAACAGGGTGTCCAAGATGTAATTCCTTAGGGGAAAAAAAAGCAGATGTTTCAGCCCTCTTCTCCAACCTGATTAAACAATCCTGGCCAAGAAGGGTATGATGTTTTCAGAGAAGTAAAATCTGGAGTATTTCAGCACTTGGGGAGAAAAAAACAAGCAAGCTAAACTCCTGTGAATTATACACGACGTTAGCTATTCACTTCCAAAATGCCGATGAGTGAGAGCTAGAGACTAGGACCGAACACAAAGATTATCCACAGAAACTCATTTTTCTTTCAAAGAAAGGTTGTTGCGAGGGAAACTACTTTGAGGGAGGGAGAAAGCTATAACAATAAACCGGAACTAATATGACGCTGTTCTGTCAATATACAGATAGACAACCTTAGAGAAAACGGAAGCCTGTAGCTGAACTTCAGCCATGGGGAAAATTCTAAGTCAAACTCTTCTTTTTTCTTTTTTTTTTTTAATTAACTTTCTTCTTAACCATTTCTCAGGGTAATATATTCACAAAAATGGATTATTCACAAAAAGGTCACAACTTCCCTCATAGACTATCCTATAAGATTTCCATGCACCGCGTGAGCAAAGCTCTGTGCCAAAGCCAGAAACTACACAAGCCAGGCATGCTACAGAGAAGGACTTATCACCCACTTCTCTGAGGGAATGAGGTTCCTGACACCCATGGGAGGAAGGCAGCACCCTCCATCCATGAAGCATACTCCTAGCACCATCCGTTCCTCTCCCTCCACCCCAAGTCCGCAATAATTTCTGGCTCATTTGCCTTTCTTAGAAAGCAGAGATGATGATCATGAAATTACTTGTATGATCATAGAGATGTTGGGTAACTCTCCTGGATTTGGTAGATTTGCAAAGAATTAATCTGTGCTGCCCAAGGGAGTTTGTGATGAGCGTGGCCTAACAACATGGGAACTCTGAGCTGGGAACTCTGCCATCTTCTCCTCATGGCCTTCCAGTTCTCATGAAATAATTAAAATTCACTATGCCAAAAGGAGAGCAAGAGAAAGAATGTGTACGCAGAGAGTCCAGAGTACCAGTCCCCGCTCCATTTAAATCTTAATTCAAAATACTCCTCTTATTGCTCTGTTCCAGGTAAACATCCCCCAAACCATCCGAGAGCCATTCTTTTTCTTTCCCAAACCAAATACCACTTTTTGTGTGGAGCTGTGGAATATACCACTGAGGCTTCCTCTTCGTTTTGCGTACAAAACTTACATTTTGTTGTGTTTCCCAAATTGATTTTCTTTTCTAGAAGCCTTTCTCATGTGTGCAATCTACTAAAAGGGTTCACATTTCTTATATTCTTATGAGAGCTGCGGTTAATCAGTTAAGGATTTGTTAACTTGCACCGATGTTAATGTTACCAATTATGAGTCATAGAATCATAGAATCGGTATGGTTGGAAGACACCTTGAATCAAAACCAACTGTCAATTGTCCCTATTAACGACTACAAACAGAAAGAAATGAAGTAATGTATGTGCACATAATGGTTAAGACAGCAAATAAAAGCTTTCAGAGCCAAAAATAAGCTGCCAGATTTTGAGCTTTATCACAGTAAGCGATAAGCAGTGTATTTACTGCATTTACAGACTGACAGATCTTAATTTTACCTTGGTGCAATTTTCTGGAGGTTTAAACTTTCCTTTTGAAAGGAAAAGCTTTTTCTAGAGTTACTCTAGTTATACCATGCCTGAAGGAAAGAGTAAAGCAGTAATAGTTTTCAGTAAGACATGGAAACTGTCTGCTGGCCTGGCCTCAATTCACCTCTCAGTAGGGATTTTCAGGTTTCCCCCCTCATGTGCTCGAAGGTACCCGGCATCACAAACTGTCCTAAGTTCAAAGATTTCCATTCTGCCCCTTTAGCTGCAAAGTCAAAACGTATGAATCCAAATAGCTGCATCCAAAGGGTTAAGTACCACACTTCCTAATTACTGCATCAGTTTTCTCTGGGATTAGCAAGCCAGTAAAGAAACTGTGAGCAGTCATCCGCCCTTCTGTAAAATATTGCAAAATATGCTCTCTGCAATTAGTTCCCATTTGAGCAAGGACGTTTATTTTAGAAAAATATTTGAACTGCTTTAAGAATCGTTTCAGCGTTGCAGAACCTACCTTTCAACTTGGAGAGTTGTTCCAACTGCTACTAACCACCAAGCTCTTAGCTATAAATTGATGTCTTATTTCCACTGTGGGTTTTCCCTAATTCAGTTTTCAGACTGTCAGTTTAATTGTATTACCATCTGCTGGACAAAGAGCTTTTTCTTCTAAAACTCCTCCCCCTCCCCCCCCCCCTTATGTTGGTATTCGTAAACTGATGAAATTAAAAGCTTCTAATCTTTTATTTGCTAAAGAAAAGAGATTCAGCCATGTGTATCCCTGCTCTTTGTCTCTCTCTACATGGCTGTTTTCCGGTCTTAAAATTCTCATCTTGCTTTTAAATCTCCTGCGATTTCTGCTATGCTGTGAAAACATGAACAGGGCACAGTACTCCCTGGACCAAATAAAGATAGTATCTCTCCTCCTCTCCCTCCTACTGGTATTAATGTTTATATATCTGAGGATTATGTTAGCCACTTATCTGCACTGTCTCACCCGAGAGCCTGTGTTTATTTGATTTCCCACAATGACCCATGTTAGTCTCTCCCCTTCCCCTGTAATGCTTTTGAAAGATACTACATCTTGAGACAGACACCTCCACTCTAAAAATTAACCACAGTCCTTGGTTTGGGCTTCCTGACTCTGCTTTTGCCCAATATTACTTGGACTTTTCTTCACAGAGAACTCAGACCAATGCTGAGGTGGGTTTTGGTTTCGGTTGGTTTGTTGGTTTTTTTATTGGCCAAAGGTCAATTTTCTCACAGATCTGCAAGTGCTGTGTGTATAATTACCTCTCTCGGCTGGTTCTGTCGGGTTGTCAGGATACCTTTACATCCTTTTAATAGCAAACTCTTCTAACCCATTTTTTAACAAGAATCTGGTAAAGGGAGGGATGAAACCTGCAGTTATGTTGGCACATCTGAGGAGGCAGTAATCTCCCGTAGGAGTGTCAGGGGCACCTAAAGGCTCAGCCGTGGGCAGGACACGGCAACTGGCGGCAGCCTGAGAACCTTTCATTTCCAGAGCACAGGGCTGGAAAGGGGCCGATCGCTGTGGAATATACCACTGAGGCTTCCTCTTCGTTTTGGGTATAAAACTTACATTTTGTGGTGTTTCCCAAATTGATTTTCTTTTCTAGAAGCCTTTCTCATGTGTCCACTCTACTAAAAGGGTTCGCGTTTCTTATATTCTTATGAGAGGGTATAAGGAGAGTGTCCGGTTTTTACAGATGATTCAGAACTTTTAGGCAAGATATTTTTCTACGGGAGCAGAAATAGTGGCGTTGATTCTGAATCTAGGCATCTGAGACGGGTCTTTGAAATAAGAGAAGTCAGGAATGTTTCAGCAAAAATAGATTTCGACTCAATTCGAAATATTCTTGCCCAAATTAAGCGTGAAAGGGAGTTGTGACAACAATCTGCTGTCAGCATAACAGTACTGTAACATCCTGGCTTCAAGAGTTTTCTATTCGGCTATTTATTGCATGTATACTACGAAAATTTACTACCAAAAAATGGAGTAATTCTACAGTTAAAACAAAGCATGTCTTCGCACACTCATATGAGACAGGCAATTAAAAGAAATGTTTAGATTACTACCTTTGCATATCAGAACCAGGACCAGATGTTATCATTTGAAAAGCCTGAACCAGAGCTGTCCGGTCATCTCTGTTTTAATGTAGCGCAGCATCTGCCAGGGTTCTTGGAGAATTGTTATGACGTTATGGCCATTTTCCTTCTGTTCTTCCTTCCCATTTCTTAAGGATTCCCTGAAATGTCAGGGAGGTTTAAAACCGTGAAGAAGTAGGTGCTGTGGGACTCCGAGTAGGCAGTAAAATAGGTATCGTGTTTTCCTGTGATCTTTAAACTTCTTTCAGAGCAGGGTTGTGTTTGTTTGTTTGTTTGTTTGTTTGTTTGTTTGTTTTCTCCAGGGTAACTATCGTGCTGGGGGTTTTTATGTACTTTTTATGTACTTACATTTGTGGAAGCGTTTGGAGATGGGCTGGTGGCGTGTTGGGTGTAACACGCTGTTCCCTCGTATTCCACCGAATACCGCGTGGCAAAGCGGCAGGGCCGCACTCAGCCGCGGGTGGGAGCTGAGCACGGCTGCAGGTGAGTGAGCTCCTTCCCGGGGGCCGGGGGCGGAGGGGGGGCAGCGCTTCAGCGGGCTGCTCCCTCCGGCGGGCGGTGGCGAGAAATCGGACCCCCAGGACACCTCGGCGGCGGCTCCTCCGTCGGCGCCCGGGCTGCGGGGCTCCGCGGGAGCGGGGCGGCGGGATGCTGCGGGAGCGGGGTGGCGGGATGCTGCGGGAGCGGGGCGGTGGGGCTCCACGGGAGCGGGGCGGCGGAGCGCTGCGAGAGAGGGGCGGTGGGGCTCCGCGGGAGCGGGGCGGCGGGGCGCCGCGGGAACGGGATGGCGGGATGCTGCGGGAGCGGGGCAGTGGGGGTCCGCGGGAGCGGGGCGGCGGGGCGTTGCGGGAGAAGGACGGCGGGACATTGCGGGAAGCGGGTGGCGGGGCGCTGCGAGCTGCTCCTACGCCCCGGTGGCGAGCGGCGGGGCGGCTCCGCAGGTGTGGGGGGGCAGAGGGAAGGGGGTCTCCCCAGGAGCGCCGTGCGGAGCTGAGAGCCGCCGCGGCGGGGCGGGGGTGGGGGGGGACGCCGGCCCGAGGATGCTGCAATTTTCTGAACTTTTGTGTTCTGTGTGCTGTCAGCCGTGAGGGATTTCTTTCTTTATCCTTTTTTTTGAGGGGATTTGGTTTTTTGGTTTTTTTGTTTGTTTGTTTGGTTGGTTTGGTTTTTTCTGTTGGTTGTTTTTTTTTTAATAAAAAAAATAATAAATCCACTTTTGACTTGATGCTTTTCTTTAGTGGAAAGACGCGCATGTGCCTTCAGTAAATGTTGCGAAAGATTAGTTGCCTGGGAGAATGATGACAGTCAGTATCTCTCCAAGCCTGTCTTGGAGAGAAAGATGCTGTGGCATTATTTAAGGCAAAGTGCTCTGGATGGTGGTTTTATAAAGAAGAAAATAGGAAGGCTAAGAACAGATTTTGTGTGATATGACAGCTATGGTTTAAGTCATTGGTTCAACTCTTTAAAAGAATTATATTTTTCCAATCTTTCCTACTCATTGGAATGAGTCAGCATGACCTTTTCTGTTAGTCATTCATTGCTTCATATTTATTGAAGATGACACGTGTATCTTTCATTTGCAGCAGAAATTGAGTCAAAAATGAAGCGTAGAGGTTTTTTTTTAAAGGCTATTGTGCAGAACAACCTTCGGGCATTAAAACCAGGTTTAAAAATCAGATGGGGCTATCGAGTTTAAATAGTCTTTCTGCTGACACTGTGCCTTTTTTTCTTGCATTTTGATATCAGACTCACATGAAGTCAAGTCATACCATGTGAAGAAAAATATCTTCGCTTAATAGTTTAACTCACATTCATTCATCAGAATTGCAGAAATAAACATCTGCTTTGTAATGCCATCTAAGGAGTAGCTAGGGATTTACTGAAAAATTCTGTGGAAGCAGTTCTTTCATTGAATTTATATTGGTTTTACACAGAAATCTCCAAGCAGAGCTTCTGCTACGATGTCATTAAAATTTTATGACTCAGTGAAAATGTCATATACTGAGCAACATTTTCAGTACTTTCTAGTTTTCTGTTGTTACTTTTCCCCCCCAGAAAAAAAAAAAAAATCTATCAAAGGGGTAGGTGTTTGTCTACACCAAAGTGGTTTGTTAATCCGGGGTTATTATTTTGGTTGTAACATGAAAATTTTAACGGTGGTTTGGAAAGTTACAGTTGTTCTCTTTGGTGAGTATTTGTGAAAAGCGTGAACCCAGATTATTTGCAGTTATCTCTGATACAAGTGTGTGGGCAGTAGACTGCCAAGGAAAGGCAAAGAGAGTCTGTTGTGAGTAAAGAAGGAACATCCAGAAGGTTTCTTAACTCTACCTGTGGTAGGGAGTGGACCACACACAAAGACCAGGGAAGATTATACTTGACCATGAAACATGATATCACTTAGCTACAACCTGGTCTCGAATTTTTGTCCATCGGATCCGTTATGTGGGGGCAAAGATGCAGTGGAACTGTGTATATACTGAAACAGAGGAATACAGAAGAAGCGTAAGTAACAGTTCTCCCAGTTCTGTGATAGCATGCCAGTGGGTGAAAATAGCAGGACAGACCCTAAGCAGGGCAGAGATTAATGTTTCTGCATTCTCTTTTAACCTGGTGTCCAGTTCATTGCTCATTTTGATACTTAGTACTATGTCCAAGTAATGGGAAGTATCCTAGATCTACTTTTACAAAAAAACATGTAAACTGTTTAAATATATGTGCTGCTTCAGTTTCTTCAGCCTCCGTGGACATAAATGGATAATCTAAGCAGTAATATTTACCTCGCATTTCCAGTACTGGTCTTGTCAACATGGGGCAGGTGGGCTTGTTGCATGATGGTGGAAGGACCTGGTTTAGCGATGATTTACAGAACTGAGGCAGATACTCTGTGGTCCAAATTTGTTCTTCAGTTCTTAGGCCAAGTAGGTAGATCTCTGCTTAATTACTTCCCTCCTCCTCTACTCTTCATTTGAACACAGCTATCCTCGCCCAATTGTTAGTACAACCCAGCCCTGTTGATGAACAATCTCATTTATTTTATTTTATTTTATTTACTTGGACAACAACCTTAGACAAATAAACAGTTAACTTTTTTCCACCTTTACTGCCACTTCGACAAAAAAGGAAAGATAATTCTTGGCCTTTGTAAAGCTAGAGTTTAGCAATCTCATCTTGAAATGGTTACAGTAAATGTCATCAGCATTCTTACTTACTCCCTTGAGCAGGTTTCTGAACTGATTCAGAAACCTGGAGGTTTTCTGGATGTCCCACATTCTTATGTAATGGCTTCAAACAACTTTACATAAATTTCAAACTTCTGTTTCACACTTGTCAGCTCGGGGCTCTTTTCCCAAATCTCTCTTCCTCCTTTCTGCTTAGTTTGTTCTGTTGTAAGTTTTGTTTTCTTTTGTATTTTGTAAAATAATTTCTTTCCACAACAACAAAAAAGGATTAAAATGTATTATTCATTTGCAGATTTCATGTCTTTACTGATTGGGATCCAAAACACACTTCAACGCTGGAGAAGTAATTTTTAGAAAAGGAGTAATTTCACAGATGATTATTCTCCAAGCTTTGAACAGGTGCTTCAAAACCAGAATAACTATGTTCCTTTTCCAGCTTCCCAAAAGATGCTGAATATCATTCTCTCCCTGCTTATACTCCACATCCTGCACTTCCTGAAAAATGCCTACTTCACACAGGTTACCAAGTGACTGACAGTAATTCCTAGCTGAGAAAAGTTAATTACTAGAGGAGGTCACTCTAAAAGCAATAAACATATTTTCCAATAAACATCAAAGTGTTAGTTCTTACGAGTCCTTTATAGTTGAAAAAAGAAAACAAATCTAAGAGACCAACGAGAGTTAGTACCTAGTTTTAAATAGATTCTTGCAAGATACTTGTCCAAGATACTGAATATCAAGAAGTTTGCCCTTATTCCAAACATCCCAAATATATTTTTATCCAATCATAGGCTGTGCTCTTCCAATCTATACGTAGCTTTCTTCTTCTCTACACTCTGATGGGAATACTTTCAAGTCATATATTGGTTTAAAGAGAGTCAATTCAAATTGTAAATAGCTGTTTCTAGAGAGATACAATGTACTGGAGAGAAGATAATCTGCCACACCAGATGATAGAAATTAACTAAAGCAAGCTACTTATACCATATTCACACCTGGTAGAAATCTGAGGAGTTCTCTGGTATGGCTACCTCTCTCTTTTCCTGGACATTGCTTTTTTTTTTTTTTTTTTGTGCCAGAAACTATCTCGGTTGACCTGAAGGAATCACCAGAGTTTCTTCTGTTGTCTTCTTTTTAATCTTAAGTGTGTTCAAGCACAGAGGTCTCATTTTCAAGCACCCTGAGGTACTCTTGCATGTGCAGTCAAATGCCTTAGAAGCTGACTGGAATTTAATCTTACACTTCTTTTAAGAAATAGGTAACCAGAAATGTCTGACAAGTAATAAACGTTGTAATCAAAGTGAACAGCAATTCGCTTAGAGTTAAGAGAAAGGGAAGTTTACAGTTCTGTGTGAAGAAGAATCAATGAATTCCCTAATGTGAATTATAAATATACTCAAACCTGTAAATGCTATTTGATCAAGCAGGATAGTATAAATAGTCATGTAGGTATTTACTTATTTTAATGAGGAATAAAAATCAAAGAACTACTTCAGAACTCACAGTCTATGAGTATTCAAAAAGTGTCTAAAAGCTGTTAAAGGCACTGTAAAAACTTCTACTGACAACAGCATGGCTCAGAGTTCAGGGTTGTGCTGTACAAGCACAGGTTGCATCTATTACTCTCAGGTTTTCCCACTCTTTATTAAAGCCCGTATGACTGTGGCATTGTAATTGTGTAATTTGTAAGACGTAGATTGAATACCAGTATAGAGAGTATTTTCTGTCTCTGGATATTTTTTCGCTTTACTGAGGTGTAAGAAAAACTTCATAAGTGTTTGCATTTTGCAGATGGACTCGCTGAGCAGCAAAAGATATAACAAACATGCCTGAGGTCATGCACTGAATCAGTGGCAGAAGCAAGAATCAAATCCACATCTAGGTTTTTGAGACAAAGGATCAAAAAGCAATGAGCCAGAAGATGCCTTTCCCTAATCAAATGAGAACAGCTTCTGAGTCAGAACATTCCAAGTTAATGCTAAATGCGGTACTGAACTGCAGAACCTTGCAGTGGCAAGATGTGAATGTGCCCTTCAGACAAAATCTGAGCATGTCAAAGGCACCAGAGAAAGTGAGACTAGTCACTAAGTCAAAAAATAGTCAAATTCTACAGCTGACATTTTCCATGTAAGAGTCAGTCTGTAATGGCCTGGAATTGAATGAAAAGGTGAATTTTTTTTTTTTTTTTTTTTATTTGATTAGGCTGTTGCCAAGAATTATTCCCTCAGAATGCATAAATTATAGATAAAAGAAGCTACTTTACTTGATTGATTTTGCCTGTAGTAAAAGTGTGTTTTGTTACTAAAACCAAATCAGGGTTAGTATGCACTCACTCCTGTAATAGTCCCTGGCAGTTATGAGGAGGAAAAAATTCATAGTATAAATTCCATCTGTTTTAAGTGTCTGAACTGCTTAGTTACAGATATTTAATAAAAAACACATCTATATAGAAGAAGTTAAGTTATTCAGCTTGTATAAACACTTCAGTAGTGTAATGGTCAAAATATACAGGAGAAATCTTAAAGATACTCTTTAACAGTCAGAACTATTCTATGCAAATCTTTACTCAGTTTCATTAGTCAGTTTGATCCAGACCTCAAGAAGAAGCCCTACTGCGTGTCCTAAATATCTGTTCTTCCATGCTTAAGCAACCAAGGAGCCAGCTTCCCCTTTTCTCAGCTCTTGGGGTGTGTGAATTTGTGTCACTGCCAGGGTGTATTTCTGTGCCACTGGTTTCTGTGACCTAAAGTGATGAAAAATTACTGGTTTCAATTTCCCCCCGTAAGTCTAGTTCTTCATGTAATGGAGTTTTGTTGATTTTACTGCGGGTGGTGGCTTGCCATGTCATAGAGGAATGACAGGATGGGTTGTAAGCATCAGTATTTGGGACACGATTTAGTGGTGGACTTGGCAGTGCTAGGTTAACGGTTGGACTCGATGATCTTAAAAGTCTTTTCCAACCAAAACAATTCTATGATTCAAGGTGTTACCCTGACTTACAGAGCCATCATAGGTCTCGCTACATTTGCAAGAGTGTGTTTCCTTGCCAGAGTTTTTAGGAAGTACAAGAAAGAATTATGCTACCAGATCAGGAAGGGCCGTGAGGAGACATCCCTGTGTTTATCTTCACAATGCAGACTATCTGGGCTTTACTTTTATAGCTGAACTTAGGTTAGCCAAGATGTTTGCCCTACCAACTCAGCCTTCCATTTTTGTATGGTAATAGCGTGCCAGAGGAAATGCAGACACATAATAGACGTATCGAACATTTGAAGCTTGAGAGAGTATATTTTAGCTTTCATATTTTGTCACTGAAAAAAGTTGGTGATACACTTTTGAATAGTCCGTCCTTTTGGGGCTGATGTTAACTAAATTATAAGGCTTTTTTCTACTCCCCAACTGAAATCTAAAGGGTGACCAAAGTCAATAATTTTGGAGGCAAGTAATAAAATAATCCTCTTTAATAAATCAATTGAGAAAGTTAGGAAAAAAAAGACGGGTTTGTTAGCTTTAAAGCTGGTCTGTTATATCTCACGCTGTACCTACTAAAGTAAATGATTATTCTTTTCCCGATTCTTTCATGTATTGTTTATTTTATGTTTTCAAACAGAAAGAAATATGATTTTTTTTTAATGGCTGAAAAATTCTCATCTTCCTTTTTTACAAACAAAGTATCACTCATTTACTTCATAGAAGCTAAGCACTAAATAGGCACAATTTTCTTTTTAGCCCAGTGTATCTTTTTACTATTAACTGATCATTGGATCAATCACTCACTGGGAATGGGAGGTTGCACCAATAACAGAACCAATTTTGGGGTTTCCACTTTTTAAATTCTTGAACGGTACGTGATTTGGTATAATATGTGCAACGACCATGCCTCTAACACAGCTTATAAACACCTTAGTAAGGTATGGTTTCAAGCAGATTTGTGAAGAGGAATTGTTTTCACTGAGCGAACCATTTATCTTCACCAATACAAGTAACTGTGTTTGTGATCACGTGCCATTCGCTCAGGCCTCGTATGGCACAGACTGGTACAAACTTCACCATCAAAACATACTTTTCTACATCGTGGTTTTGCTGTGAAATATAAAGTTCGTAACGTGCTTGGTGGTCTTTGAATTAAATGGATTATACAGGTGGAAAAATTACCCCCGTATTTGTAGTCAGGGAACATATTGTTGCAGGTAAGTTTCTTCTCTATAAACAACAGGAAACTGCTTATTTTTAAATCAGATTTTTTCAAAACTGTCTTTGCATTTTATTTTCATTATTTTTTCCTATTTCTGGTAATGTCCTGGATCCCTGGTTTCAGCAAGTAAATTAAGCATTCATTACCCACTGCCTTCCTTGTATCTTGAAGAGCAGAAACCTGCTACTGTTAATTTGATGTTATTGAAGAGCAGTGACTCATCATACCCTAAAGACTGAAATCTGGTAAAAGGGTGATTTTATTCTCATATGCATAGGGGAATATTACATTACATAAAGGATTTTTTTACTTCATCGCATGCTGCAATTTTGCTTTAAGATATCATGTTTACTGAAATAAAGACCAAATTTCCTACAGACATAAATTTGCCTCAAATTAGGATTAAAAATACACAAGTAAGATCTGCCTCTCAATTTACTGTTTTTTAAAGTTGGGTATGGGTGTAACTGCAGGGCAGTACTGTTCTTCAGTGCCTTGTCTGAAGTTGCAGGGCTTACTAGATTATTTTGAGTAGAGAGCCTTTATATATTTGTTTAGATCCTGCCAGCCTGAAGTTGCATTAGGCAAACAAAGCAGAGAGAGACTCAGGCTACAGTTGCATAGGTGAACTGGTAGGAAAAAAATATCTAAGGAGAAATATATCATCTTTACTTGAGGAAATATAGGATTGCATATCTAGACAATTAAGAATCTTGAAGGTAAAGACAGATTTTGTTCAGTGTATTATGGAAAGTGGATAGAAGACAGACAAATTTGCTGCAACAGCTGGAGGTGTTGAAGAAACGGGCTCTATGCATCTGCACCAATATCTTTGTCCTCAGGTATAACTCACAGCTGAGAAAACTATAAGTTTCTTGTAGCTTGAGGCATCTCAAAACAAACACAAGGTTAGAGGTGATTTTGAATAAAAATCTTAGATCTAACATTGTCTCATATTTCACATATTTAAGAAATAGAACAGGTGTGGTAGGAAGAGACCTCTGGAGGTCACTTAATCAAACATCTTCAAAGCAAGGGCTGCTCGAGAGGGTTGCCTGGGGCCACATCCAGTTGCATTTTTTTTTTTACATGTCTAGAAGATATTTAGAAAGACTTCACACTCTCCCAGGGTAACCTGAGTCCAGGGTTTGAACACCCTCATAGGGAAAAATTCTTTCTTGTGTTCAGATGGAGTTTCCTGTGTTTCAGTTTGTGCCCATTACCACTTGTCCTGTCACTGGACATCACTGAGAAGAGTCTGGCTCCCATGTCTTCGCTCCCCTGCAACCGACTATTTACATACATTGCTCAGATTCCCCTGAGCCTTCTCCAGTCTGAACAACCCCAGCCCTCTCAGGCTCTCATATGCCAGACGTACCAGTCCCTTCACTAACTCCATGGCCCTCCAGTAAGTCCCTGTCTGTCTTGTACTTGGGAGTCCAGACCTGGATCCAGCACTGCAGACGTGTCACCAGGGCTAAGTAGAGTGGAAGAATTACCTCTGTTGTCCTACTGGTAATGCTCTGCCTAATGCAGGACTGGATGCTGTTGACCGTCTTTGCTGCAAGGGCTCATTAATGGCTCGTGTTCAACTTCTTGGCTACCGGGACCACTCCAGCCAAGAGAAAAAGTGGACTGTGGGCTTTCTGAGAGCAGAATAAACACTGTGAATCTAAAATGGTGTGTCTTGGAAGATTACAAAATTCTTTAAATTACAATGGAGTTATTACGTCAGAGATTTCATTTTGAAAACAACAACATCCAGTTCTTTTATGTCCAATCCTGAATGTGCAAAATGTTTTGGTGAAAGGTTTTTATGAAATTCAGATGATCATTAAACAGTAATGTAGACTTAGATAACAGACTTAACTAATGATATTCAAATGATTAGTCCATGAATAATTAATTTTCTCTTGCTACTACAGAACTCAGTCCTAAAGTCACTGAAGAATGACCGAATTTCAGCCTTTCTATCAGAACAGTACCCCAGGCTTGTTTAACAGATCGTGGAGTGGATGGCACCATCACCAGGTGATCGGTGCTGCAGAGACAATCATCCTTCCCTCTCTGATTGGGATAATCTGTTCAACAGGCTTAGTTGGAAATATCCTTATTGTGGTCACAATAATAAGGTATGGAATTGAACACCCTTTGCAATAAGATTTATTGTTGAAAAAATAAATAAGTGAATCACCCAGCAAAGACAAGGATAGGAAGTTTTACATGTTTCATTTAGCCTTTGACATTTACTTCTCATTAAAAAAAAACTTAAATCATGACTACAGATAGCAGTAATCTATGCCTGCTTAGCCTTTTCTATTATGAGAAAGCATTTAAGTGCATGATTGACGTCAAACATATTCAAGGAAACCAAAATGCAAGCCTTCTTCCCTGGCTTCCATTACAATTGGCAGCAATCTTCCCACTGGCACATGTAGGCTGAACTTTAAACTTTAGCTATGGTACTAGTCAGGCATTATAATGTTTTACAAAATGCTTTTAAGATAGTTGAAATATAGTCTTTTTCTCCTTTGAAAACTGCATTTCTACCTCAGATTATTTTAATAACAAAACTCTGGCTAAATTTTGCCCATTTACAGCAGCTTTCTAAAACTCATTGCTTTTTTCCGCCATCACCTTACTTCTGGAAATAAGGGTCTTAGCTCCAGTCAAGGATTCTCGCATGACAGGAATTAATACCTCAAGATATTTTTGTTGTATTCTCAGAAGGTAAAACTGCTGAAGTTGCTAAAGTTTTTTGCGTCATAAAATGTGACCCAGGCATCCTTTATGCAAGAAAATACATTCTAGTCTCTTAATTTGAACGAGATATTACTTTTTCTATATAATAAAGAATTTGCTGTCAGGTAGCTGATGCTACCACAAACTCTAAATCCATAAGCATGTATCCTGAAAAAGTGGCTTTTATCTTCAGAGCAAGTTAAACATAAAGAGTTAGGACAGCATAAAGCTAATATACGTCACACTCCACAAGGATGGAGTCCACCCCTATATTCTGTACTGTTAAAGGAAAGATTTCCAAAGGCCAACCTAGAACCAAGTGTGTGCCAGCCCCTGAGCTTCAGTAAACTTCCCTTGAAACTACCAGAAATCCAATCTGGTACGCTCAAGAACATTGTAGCCCATAATCTGAATGCAGAAGAGAAGAAATGTGGAAACAGTATCTCTGAAGTGAATATAATGGCAATATGACTTTTTAAATGTATGAATGAATAGAAAAGAAAAAAGAAATCATTGAGTTTCTAAAAATTAGTTGTAGAGTCTCTAAAATAATGGAATGGAAGGAAACTGAGAAGGAACAAAGATGGTTTTTGTCCCTGGTGAAAAGCCTTTGTCTAGCTTAAATAAAAATATGAGAGGCAGAGGGAGAGACACAGACAATGACTTGGGAAAAAAAAGAATATAATTTAAACCGTATTTGGGTTCTAATTTATGGGCATGAACATTTATACATAGGAAAAGAATTTGAAAATAGCGTGTTAAAAAGTTAACATGGTAGTTACCAACACTAAAAAAGACAGCCACAAACCTCAGACTCTGTAGATGAATGTACATTTAAAATGTAGCTACATTTTGAAAAATAACCATGTCAAATTCTCACCTTTCACTAAACAGATCAGATTCTACTCAATGGCTCTGCTTCTGAGTTGTGTCTTTGCTCTTTATTGAACATATTTCTCATGCATACATTTAAATTTTGTTAGCATTACAGAGTCAATTCTTTTAAGAGAGGAAGAAGCTAGATTATCTCTCTAATTAACTAGAAAGATATTTACTTTCCAGTAGCAAATGTGTTACTGATGGTAGACTATGGTAAAGAAAGAACGTGGAATTTCAACTCCCCAGTTCTGTTCGCCGGTCTGCCAGCTAAGCACAAACATTTTTAAGTGTGAATTAAAATCATATTATCGGCAACTTGCTGGGAGAAAATAACGAAAAGTCCTAATGAAAGTTACATGTAATATGTATCTGTGCACTGAGATTTAGTTTAAAAATTAATAACTCAATGACTTCTGGCTGGCCCTCCTTGTGTGAATGAATTTCAGCCCTAGGGAATAATAGACAGACTTGAGATGTGATGCTCATTAATGAAAAAGAAAATGGTGGAGAAAACACTGCAAGAATTCAGTGTCAGCTAGAAGTACCCAATAATCTTCATCCCAGCAACCTAGAAAAACTGGTCCCCAAAACTGCAGTTCCGCTAGCAAGTATTTTATGTAAATGTACTGACTTTGCTCGACCAGCTGGTGGGAGAATGGTTATGTTTTTTTGTGGAGGGGGAAAACATGATCCAGACAACCCCTATTAGCTGCATTAGTCCGACTTTATATTTTTAAGGGAGAGTATGTTACAGAAGAGAAAAGGGAATCAAACACAATTTCAATTATCTATAAATATAGCTTTTCAGATTAACTTGACTTTGATAAGGTGACTAATTGCAAGTGGTAAAATAGCATTTCCTAAAATAGAGATTGCCAATAAGTGTCACAAAACTTATTACTTTCATTCTGAGTCTTCAGCTGGAGAAGGTGTATTTGCAACTGAATGGAGTCACCAGCAGAAAATTTTTGAAACCGCTACATATAGCCAGCCTATCCAGATCAGAGATTTTATGTTATCAGATTTTATATCTTATCATGTTGGAAGTGATTAACTCAGCTGATGAACAATCTAATTAGTTCAAGAATTATAACATGAGAAAAACAAGTTTTCTGAAAAGATTTTCAGGAGAAATAGGTTAACGTGGGACTTTCACGGACTGATTGTGGGGCCAGCCAGATTTCATACTTTGCCTCAGAGACCTGGGGCAAAGTGTAGGAGTGTGTCAATAGTATTCCTAATGGCATACACGGAGGAGATGTGGCTGATGTGAAGGAGTATAAGCCTGTCATACAGAAAGGACCAGTTAAAGAATAGGGGACTAGAGCAATAGAAATGCAGTAACATTTAATAGCACAAAGCCATATAACTTTTTTTTTAGTGGTTTGGTTGGGTTTTTTTTATAACTAGGAAGCACTGCTGTCAGTTAGAAAACAACGGAGGAAAACCTCCTGGGATTGCTGTGGGCCGTCAATAAGCTAAAGCTGCGTGAGAAGCACACGCAGCTGTAACACGTGTAGGGGTCTGCCTTTCCGGGGGAAAGAGGGAAATGCTAATACCATTCTCCAGGCTCATAACAAGGCCTGAAATACAACTCTCACCAGCTGTTTCCAGGAAACATAGGATATTCAGACTCGAATAAGAACAGAAAAGAGCAATTACTGGAACCAGAAGAATGGAGAACTAAGAAAATTCACCTAAATTTGTTTTCTTAAAAAAAAAAAGGCTCAGATGTGTATGTTTGCTCTCTATAAATCAGGATCAAATACAACAGGAAAAGTAAAGGACTGTTTAAAGTAAAGGCCAAAACTGTTACAAGAGCAATTGGGTAGACCCCAGTCAGGAGGTATTGAAGGCTGATAACTGGGAGGTGATTTTTACCTTCTAGAAGGGTAATGTCCTGTGATAGCCTTCAGTAGGCATAGTGAAAGTAAAACAATTATTTCTTAGATTAAATTACCCTGTTATGAGTACGTCTTTTCTGGTCTTGTTACCTGTGACAGCCAATAACAGTTCTGTAACTCTTCTGTAACAAGGGTTATCTCTTCCAGTTTTAGGTTCCTAGTTTTCCTAAATCCAGCAAAAAAAACCAAACATGTTAAACAACATACCCAGTGCCCTATAACATAACTCGGCTGTTCTTTTCTTTATTCTTTGCTGAGATGAGAAAGCGAAGTGTCTCTGCACCGAGACAGCATGCTCTCAGTTTACTCTGATTTCTCTGATTCTGTTTCAGATTTGTTTCAGAAATAAAAAACAAGCTAATGTTAGAAATGTGGGACTTCCATGATGACATTTGGCACAACAACTGATACATGTCTCTAAGTGATGTTATCTGCCTTGAATGTGAGATTCAGTTAAACATTAATATTTTTTTGGACCAGAATATCTTGGACGAGATTCTGTAGCTATTGTTAATCTAGTGTTGAATATTAGATAATGTTGTTATCCAGCAACAAATTAGATAGTTGAATTATCTGGAATTCATCGCTAGATATGGTTAAAAGAGGGAAGACACAGAGGAAGAGACGTAGAACAGAGATTTCTTTGTCTAGTTTTTCATAATGGGTACTGAGCAAGATTCAGTCTCTCAAGACTTTATAGGTCTTATCCAATTGTACAGATGTGAGAAATTTTTTTTATCCTAACTTTGATTGCCCAAGCTGGTCATCTTGGTCTCTCCATGGAGAAGCACTACTGAGAGTAATACATATCATCTTTGTCATATACCTATATAAGACAGGATTAATTGCCCCCAGAGTTCTGTTTCTCTGCAGTGATTATAGGAGCCAAGATCACTTGGAGACATTAGAGGTCTAAATTTCAAACACAAAATTAGCTTAAAAGAATTCCACTCTCAATCTGTATGGGAGCACCCAGCCAAACCGGTTTCTGAGCACAATAGGTGAGATGCTGAGAGTTGTTGTCCAACTCAGCTTCATCTCCGCCTTGCCTTGTCTATGCAGAGATAACTTGGGGGGAGCTGCAAAACAGGTCAGCCCGGGGTTATCTCAAAATTGCATATGAGAACCAAAACCAAATGGCCCTGGACAAACAAAATGCCCTGAGTCCCGTCCCACCACTATTCCCGTGACTTTGAGCGCCAAACATCACAAATTGGTAAATATAATCCACTTAGGCACAATCCTGCACCCTCACGGAGTCAAGAAATATAAACCTCAGGGTTTGGGGAGAAAAAAGGGGAATCCTCCAACGATACAGCTGGCCTGTAGGAGATCCGTCCTCCCCCTGTCCAGGACGCAGTACCGGATAATTTCCCAGGGATTGAGCGACCTTACCTGAGAGAGGGTAAGTGACTAAGAAACATACGTACGGTATATAGCATGCTTTTAAGTTTGTAGTTGGTCCACTCGTTTAATGTATTAATATCTAGTACGCTTGTGGTTTGTGTTGTTACTTGGGCCCACTAATTTCTTTTAAACCGCGATAGTGTAATCGTCATTGTACACCCAGAACTTGCAATAGTGATGTATTGGACCTGTGAGTGAAGTCCAAATAAATTGTTAATTTGAACCTCACAGTGAAGTCCTTTTTCCCGTTTCGTCACACAATCAAAAGGAAAAAAGATACAATGTCTTTCCTGATCAATATTGAGATGTTTTTTCAGCCACTAGGGGAAAATCACGTGTACAGAAATGATCCAAGAGGGAGCACAGTGCATGCTTACCAGCACAAAAGGACCGCAAGATAGCGTTAAGCAGGCTTAGGAATGCTGCTGTTGGACCTGTTCTTCTCAGGGACTGAGGATCAAGGTAAACTCCAAGTGAGAACAGAAGGGAAGTGGACTATGGTTACCGTCAGTCAGAGTTGGAAATTTAAAAAAGCTTCTTCCAAGTCAAGCTGGTTTGCTGGGAACGGTTCGATTTTGTAGAAGAGGTGTAGGAGAGGACAGGCCTGGGCAGGAGGATGACTTTAAAGCTGGTGTTACCTGCCATTGCAGGTAACCCATCAGGGATGCCATTTTCACCTTTCCTGTTTGAAGAAAGAGTATATGTTTGTGTTTTTAAATGTGTGATACTTATAAATCATCTTGCCTTTGACATGAAAGATCACTTCCAAATTAACACTTAAGCTTCTAGTTGATGAAGACTCTGTCCAGGAGAGTATAATAAATAAATACCGATGACAGCACATAATGCAGTCAGAGTGGGTAAATAATGACTGATGACAACACAAAATGTACTTGTCATGTTCCTTGAAGTTGTTACTGGAGTGACAGCCAGTGTAAGGATTATCACGTTGTCGTGTATGCTCAACACTTCTTTTTTTAATGAAGTGGGATCCTTCAAATTCATTTTTAATGAGTTTAATCTGTAGAAGTAGAATTGAAGAGAAGGTAGGGCTAACCACAGATTTGATATATTCGCAGATTTTGCAGAGCAGCCGTTGTGCTTTTGTACATTTTCATAGGGTGTTTCAGAGATGGAAATTCACCTGACGTGGGTGGGAGGATGAATTGACCAGCTCATATCTGTGGCTTGAGAAAATGCTGAGAAGCTTTCAAATCTGTGGGAAGAAGGTAGAAATCACTGAAAGAAGGAAAATAAAGTAGTTTGAAATTAAGGCTATCACTATTATTTTCCTGGACTTTTTGTTGTTGTTGTTGCTGTAAAGTGATGGTTTTAGCAGAAGGCAAGCACCGCAGTCTTAATAAAAAATAAGTAAGTCATAAAATATCAAATATGGCCAAAATTATTTGATATTACAAAGTTGAATGCATAAGTTACCATTTAAATATTGTGTCTCTGAGTTACCGCAGGAAACTATACAAAAATCTGTATGAAAATACATGCCCTGGCCTCTGGACTCTGATCTAAATAGACATCGTTTTCTAAAACTCAGTGTAAAGCTTGAGACAGTGAATATTACAACACTTCCCTTTACATCAACCATGGGACAACTGTTCACTGCATATTCTTTGTTGATTAAATTTAGCACAAAGTGTGACAGTTGAGAATTTGAAGTGCTTATTCTAAGTCCAAAAGTAATTTCTAATTTAGTATGATTTATCCTGTTAATGTAAATGAAATAAAGCAGAAAAAGACCATTTTAACTTTTTCATAAAATGACATGTGCAGGCAGTTTTCAGATGCTTTGAAACCTGTGTGTTTGAGCATAATGATACCATTTGATGCCTTGCAGGAAACACAGTCTGGGGCTTTTCTTTTCCTGGAGATTTTGCATCCTTCGGTGTTCACAAAGCTAAAGGCACTGGAGTAAAAAGATCACATATGCGTCATTCTCTCCACAAGCTCCGGTCATTAGTGCCAGCAGATATACTTTGTAGATGTCTGGCTTTGGTTTCAGCATCATAACCAGATGACAGTGAATCATACTTTATAATTTATTAAAAATGTTTGGAAAACATACTTCTTTTCTGGTTCATTCCCTCTAGCTTAAAATTGTTTCTCTGGAAACGTAATTTCATAGTTTGTAGCTTGCAGTGAAGGCAACATGAAAAATGTGAAATTAGGAACTCTTCTCACACAGGTCACTTTAGGAAATGATTGTCATAGACTTAGACTTCTGAATGTGGTTTGTGGGAAGTCAGGTGGCATTCTCCAAGCTGCAGGTTCTTCTGTGTCTTCCAGTAAGAATGACAAATAAACTGGTACTTTGCAGTACACTGGAAAAAAAAATTGGTTAGAGATACTGAGAGTGAGCCTAGACAAATAGCTCAGACTAAATATCTAATTTATAATTTAATTTATGTATGGTGATTTCTATATGGAGATTGTGGATAAGGCCCTTTTTAAAACGGTCCTGTAATTTAAAAATATTTGCTAAATATCAGTGCTTCTCAAAGATGCTTTGTGCTTCTTTCCTTTATTTGTACAGAATAAGGCAATTTAAAATCAGGAATTTTTTCAACTGCGTGTATAACATTCCTTCAGGCCTAAATCAGGAGCTGTGCTAAGATAATGATTACATTTTGGTAAAGGAATCTAGGAAAGTGTATACGTCACACAAAAGCTATGCAATATAGATATTATGAAACTGGAAAAGCCAAACTTGCAGTACTTAGATGAAGACTGTGCATCCAGTTTTAACTCACTTGTCTTCACTATGTATGTATAAACTTCCTGATACTATCTTTAAATAATTTTTGCATGCTATTTTTTTTGCAGAGGTTCATTCCTCTTTCACTAGTTCCCTTTTCACCTTGAGCACTTGAGAACCTCCTGCCTGCACCTTTAAGCAAGGCTCATCCCCGGGTCAACTGCATCACAGGAAGGCTCTGATCTCTCCTCCTATTCATGCTAGGCTGATATTTCTAGAGTTCCTATGTCCATCAGACCTGTGTTTATTTTGAACACTTTATAGTTTTCAAAGGAGAATATAGACAATTGTGCTGATGTTAATAAATTAAATAGCCCGTTCAAACTCACTGGAAAGCAAAATTATGACCAATACATTTTTCTTAAGCCTAAAATGTTTAGGTTGAAATATCTTTCGGTTGAGAAACTTCCCCCGACTATAAAATAGTCGCTCTGACAGTGAACTTATTGGTGTGCAGTTCAGTTTTGAGGTCTGGTCAATCAATGTTATATTTGGAAAACAATGCAGTAACTATGTCAAGTAATCATCTTCATGCCCTCCAATTTATTTCAGAACTCAGAAGAAAACTATCCCAGATATCTACATCTGCAATCTGGCTATAGCAGACTTGGTTCATATCATTGGCATGCCCTTTCTCATTCACCAATGGGCACGTGGAGGCGAGTGGGTTTTTGGCAGCCCTCTTTGCACCATCATTACCTCCCTGGATACATGCAACCAGTTTACGTGCAGCGCCATTATGACTGCAATGAGTTTGGACAGGTATGTAGTTTCAGATTTCAATTCTGTACCCCAGGACAATAATACCTGACTGTGTTTATGCAAAGCTGTAGTAATTCAAGAATGAGAAACGCCATCAGTTATGGTTAATGATTTTTTTTAAGCCTCAGCAATTCTTTTCTGTTTGTGGAGGTGGAAGAAGTATTTTAAGTCTCTCTATAGCATCATGCTGTGAACAAGACCTCAGAGGATCCTAGTCACCATCGGTATTACCACCCTGGGGTTTATCCTTAGAGGTGCAGCTTCTAGTAAAGGCTTAATGTCACTAAAACTAGATTTGTTTTAACCATTCTTGTTTAAGACAAAAAATTGGCTTCCAGGCAGACTGCAGAAACCTATATCCGTTATTTTTAAAAATTTTATTAAAATACATGAGTACAACAAGAATTTTAGTTTTTATCATAACTAAAGATTTCAAAAACACCTTCTGTATATCCTTGATCTTAAGGAAAATGTGACCGAATTTGGGAAAGAAGAGTCTGCTTTGGGCCAAAGAGGTCTTCTTTCATATGTCAGAGAGAGCATGAAGGAAAAAAAAAAGACAAACTTTCCTGCATAGCACAAGGTCAGTCGTTAAGAAGACATTCAAGAGACAACTTTGGTTGACATGCAGTTAAAAAAGAGCCAAGAAATTATCGATTCCTTTGAGTTCCATTTTAGAAGATCTGTTCTTATATTTGCATATGAGTAACATAAAAAATGACAGCCTTTTCCTATATTCCTCAAGAATTTACACATAGCAATATCTTCAATCTTGTTTAGAGAAAAAATTTTATGCAAAAGACAGTGAGTATTAAGGTAGGAAAAAGACATGACATTCTAATGAGGAAAGACAGAATATCAAAACGTGGCATAAAAAACAGTTTATATCCCTAGGGGAACAGTTTATTTCCCTTGGGAAAGCTCTTCAAATTACTTCTCTCCCATTTGTTTTATCACTGCTAACAGCAATTGTGACACTATAGCCAAGAGAGACAATGGTTTTCAGATAACAAACTCCCAAACTGTTTAGTGCTTGATAGTTTCAGTAAAACACCTCTGAATCCACCCGGGAGCTTTCATTAAGTGAAAAGAGTAAATCAGCTATTTTACAAAAGTATCAACAGAATTTATCAGATTTTGTTTGACTGTAAAATAATCCCAGATTTCAAATAAACGCAAGAAACATAATTATACCTTAGTAAATGCTATGTCTAATGCAATATTGGACAGCTTTGTGTTCTCTTTCACATTTCTAAAAAATAAAAGTACTTCTAAAGAAAGACAAGAGAAGGTCAGACCTCGGAAGGCACTTCCAGAAGAAGCCTGAGCTGAATAAAATGACTAACACATGCAAATTAATACCTGTCATATTGCTGGATAATGTTTTTATACCTATAAATCCTCTGCTTCATAATAGGAATGAACTATGTCATGCAATGGTCCAACAGAGATTTTAGAATTTCAGCATTTCTTTTTGGAAATCAAATTTCTTTATAAGATCTTAAGAAGTGGCATAACCAGCTCTTCTCTCCATGGAGCTTTAGGGATCAATTTATGAGGGGTGCAATGTATAAGAGTTTGCTTTTCATTACTCACTTTAGTAAGAAATAAAAAACATTAAGGAAAACTGTAAAAACTAGGCAAGTTGATTATGCATATTAAAATTTATGAGAAGTTTTCATAAACTGACATCAAACACATTTTTTTAATACAGATTGATGTTTATGCCACAGACAGACACTGCATAAATTAAACAGGGATGAAATTTTGGTGGCAGAAGTTTTGCCTATTGATTAAAAGAATATTTCCTAAGAAGCAACTCACAGCACCTATTCTTTGGACGAGGATGCACATAGGCACAGATAGTCAACAATCCTAATATAATTTACTCCCATGTACATGAAGAGTAAATCGGACTGTTCAATGAAAATATTGCTATGCAAATCTGGCTTAAGTGAAATCAGAACTGTGTACGCTGCAGACAGCATCTCCTTGAGCCCAAATATTGACATACTCTTATGTTGCAGTCTCTGGTGAGACAGGAGAGATGGTGAGATGGGTGAAAAGGGGGTCCAGTATGATGTCCTACACTAACACTGTTACTTGGAACATTTCAATAAGCCGCTTGACTTAAATTGAATATTAACATTGCGATTAGCAATGTTAGTGACTTCTTTAAAATGGCAAAGGAATGCTTTGGCCTATGACATTTTAAAAAAAGATCCAAGACTTACACATTCAAAATAACTGATTCAGATTCAGAAGTCACATCGTTCCTTGTCCCTTCATGGCACACAAGATGCAGCTGGTAAAGCCTATGTCAGACTTTATTTCTGTGACAGGAGGCTGTAAGGCACATCTTATTCCCTGTAGCATGAATCCACTGGAGCATCCCACAGGAAAATGCCACTGTTTGAGTCCCTTCTTACAGAGTGCACCTGCTTGTGACTACTTCTTCTGCAAACTTTGGTTATAAGAAAACGTGTAATCCTCTCGATAGGCGTTCAGTTGTCTGTGATCTGAGGTGCACGTTTGGTATGGCACAGCTATACAATCTTCTTGCAGCTTCCTGAGAAAGTTGATAAATGCTAAACTGCGCGAAAGTACCTAGAGTAGAACCGTGTGCTAAGAAAGGTAAGATAGATCTCAGCCAGAGACAAGATTGTTGAGGTGGAGACAGCAGCTCAAAGGCTCAGGAAGAGAAACACTGGCATGAAGAGATATAAAATACTAGCAAAAATGAGGGAGTCTGAAGATGCCCCTTCACTCCCATAGCCAGTCCAGCAAAGACTCAAGGGTGCCCTACAGGGGTGGTAAGTCCTAGCTGTCTGTTGTCTATTGTAATAGCCAATAAATAACTGCTTTTTGTGAGTATCCTGTTTGCAAAGTGTCTCTCTGCGGGGGAAAAGTTCCCTGAGCAAGTTCTTGAAGTCTGAGAGTTACATAGGGTACCAGCCAATTTTGAGGGCTGCATAAACATTTATTTAGCCTATCCCTTCAAGGCTTCAGGCACATAAATGCAGAGGTGAAGAGCTGGGAAGATAAATCTGGAGTAAGTAGCTCTGTGACAGCTGAGAAGAAACAGGCAGGTGTTCCAAGTGTTTGAAGCACCAAGACTGACAGGCGTGAGAAAAACCGTCTCTGTTTTGCCCATTGTTGTAATGTTGCTCCAAGAAATATTTACCAAGGCAGTATCACTGGTAGGGTGGGGCCATATCTCTATGAAAGTCATGGGCTTTCGGTTATTTAAAACCGGAACCACTTGATTTGTCACGGTCTAATCCATTTACTCATTCTTCACACTCTTTTTTCTGTCACTCCTTGCTTCACTGTGACGTGCAGTCACAAACACCCCAGCCAGGGGAAAAGGTGAAAGCCTTTTAAAAGCTCGATTTCCTGAGCAGCCCTTCATTTGCCTTTGAGCGTAGTACACTTTGCTGCCTCTTGCAGCAATCCTAACAGCAGTACATTTTAAGTCAATTCAGATAATATATTAATAATTCATATTAATCAGATAATTTATATTCATTGTTTGTATCAATAATAATAAAAGTGTCAGTATACTATATTGTGACAATACGCAATACATAGTAATAGTGTTAGACCATAGGATGTCAAATATGATGGGTAAAGGTATGTCCAGAGGCAGGAAGAAAAAAAGTGATCAAAACCTCAAGCTCTAAAACACGTTTCCCCTCTCCTTGTCCCATATGCGTGACAGAAGTATAACCACGTTTATGGCTTTGCCAGAAATCAGACAAGACGACATGCAGGTAGCTACAACATGAACCAGAAGGGAATGGTCCTGTGAAATATTTTCTCTCTCAAAGCGTCACCTTGGCTTTCATGACTGTACCATGTGCTTCGGTGATGGTTGGTCTCACAAATGTTCCTCCAGGCAGCATTGTAACAGCAAATTTCGCAGAAAGGCAAAAAGGAAATGCTGTAATAGGCATGGGTAACTGGCACCACATACTTGGTGCCTTGTGCTTTTTGAGAGTTCTGCAGGTTCCATCACTGCCTCCTTCTCCAGCTCTCTGTGTGAGACACAGCTCAGACACTTCTGTTAATATTTGTTTCAGTTAAGTATTCTTCAGACTTTTCCCAATGAAACACTTTTTTATTACTGATAATTACTGTGTCAGGTGAGTCACATGTCTGCCTTTAAGTTCCACTTTCTGTTTGAAGTGGAAATGACCCCTTATTTTCAAACCAGCATATTTTCCCAAGTGCACCAATCACATTTAATTTCAGAAATTTATCGTTGGACAATAGGCAAGATTGAAAATTACATCCAAAATGAAACAACCAATAGAAACCCACCGCTGCAAAATAACGGAGAAAAAAGCTGCTTGATAAGTGCTTAGGGTGAGATTAATTTCTTGTTGTTTGGGGAAGGGTAAGTCAGAATACTGGCAGGCTGGAACAAGTTTAAGTTCTATCAAGAAAAAGAATCATGTACATTTACATTGACTTGAATTTGTGGTGGTGTTTTCATTCCATCCAGCCTAATTATTTCCTTTTCATCTTTAAGTTCATTAGATGACTTTTTTCCTTCGCTCAGATTATTATTAAAAATGAGAATTAGAAACCCCAGTAAATCGTCCTTTATAGTCACATACCAATATATGAAAATGTACGGCAAAATAATTGATCCAGAAATTGTAAAAGGTCATCTTACAATACATGCAGGCCAAATTTTAAGGCATGCTTAGTAACCTGCCCGTTATGAATAATCCTATGAAAATTCAGCTGCAGGTCCAGGAAAACAATGTACACACCACAAAAGGAGCCAGGATCAGCCAACGAATAGGCAGTGCCAGGAGGTGTGGATTCGGTGCCCGTCCCAGGGCATAGGCAGTGCCAGGAGGTGTGGATTCGGTGCCCGTCCCAGGGCATAGGCAGTGCCAGGAGGTGTGGATTCGGTGCCCGTCCCAGGGCATAGGCAGTGCCAGAAGGTGTGGATTCGGTGCCCGTCCCAGGCTAGAAGGTTCCTTTGCACGTGCCATTCCTTCCCTTAACGAGCTTCAATGCCCGTTAACGCAGTTAGTTTTATTACAAACTACCCTAGTCCGATAACCGCTAGACTGCAGCTGCCATCAAAATGTTACGTTCACTGTTGATAAGTTTTGAGCCGCGCTGGGCCCCGCTTCTTTGAGCAAAGGCAATATCATCCATTAAGCCACACGTCACACGGTGCCTTAAGAGCCTCAGCCTTTTGCATTGCTAACAGCCCTCTCTCTGAAGCTCTGTAGCTGGGTTTCTGCTGGCAGCTCTGCGCCCCGTCACCCAAGCTGCCGCAGCAGCCTTTCCCAGAGCCTCTGGAGCAGCGCTTTCCCCTTGTTCCCACGCTGTGGATCTTGCGCTGTTATCCTCCGGCCCTGCACCTGCAAACCCAACCGCGTTGCTACGGTGGGTTCTCGTGGGAAGTGACTGCCACCAGCGTGGGAATCACCCCTTCTTCCCCTCCCTTTTCCTACCCTGTGGTCGAAGCTTCTGGTTGACATTAGTGGCCCCAAAAACATGCATGCCCCAAACTTAACAGCAAGTCAGCGTGCAGCCTCAGCAAAGCGTGCTCTCAGCAACACCAACCGCATCATAAGCGGGAGCAACTGGTAAGAAGTGAGTCCTGATGAAAACAATGTTGATACTGTGGAAAAAAGCATTAAAGGGGGAACCACGTATGGCACTGGAGAAGTGACCAAGAGAAGGATGCTTGTCTGGGGAGCCCCCCATTGCTTCTCTTCCCAGCTGGCCACTCAGGATGGCTTTACCTTTCCACACTCTCTCTTTTCACTTTGATTTTTCCCTTGAAGTAACTATATGCCATCAGCTACAGACCCTGCTAATAAATCTCTACATGTTGAACCTGTCTTAAAAACCTTTGTGCAATACACAGTTCTTAATGAAAGAGCTAATAAGAAATAACCAATGTTTTTTGTGGTTAGCTATGTTGTGAGATTAACCAGTTTGAAAAAAAAGGGGAGATCTCACTGAAACCTCCCTGCCAAGGAGAAGCGCTTGAAAGCATTAAGGCATTCTTGTATCATCTGACTGTAGACATGAGACAAAGTTCGGTACCTAACTAATAGCAGGCAGCAGGCATGTATGTCTAAGAGGTGACTCACAGGGTGTATGGAGAGCGCAGCAAAGGGTGAAAAATCATGTCCTGTCACCTTCTTTGCAGCCTGCAGAAGAGGGGTGCTTGGTTAGGTATACTTCTTACTCCATGTCAGCTACTAATGTCACTTCTCTGTGCTTCCCCAACACATCCTATTTCCATTTTACACACTCATTTTTTCACAAATACTTCCTTTAATTCACAGTTTATTTGCTGATTTATTTGTTTTTTAATGCCCATTGTAACTTTCTTCAGTATTCATTCTTTGGAAACATCTCTGCTACCAATTTTGAAGAGTTGCAGTACTTCTTTATTTTGCATGGGCGTGTTGTTGTTTACACCACTTGAAAAATGAAAGCGAGCTCGAAGCGTATGTAGTATGCTTACACGGAAACTAAGAGGTCAAATTTTGTGTAAAGCAGGAGTAACCACAAGTTTTAAGAACTCGAGAAGCCTGTAAATTACTCTCAATTACAGTGATCCTGTAAGCATATCAGTGTCAGAAGCTATTTCCATGAAGCAGCCAGTGAAATAGGAGAGGGAGCTGTACTGAGAATGGTACAAAGCAGTTCTACCATTGCAAATGTAGAGGATTTCTGTTCTTTCTGTCACCATCATGAGGATTGAGAATAACTGCATGAAATTACACATAGCTTTTTAGGATATCATATGCCAGAGAAGACTTTTGTGATTCTAGCAATAATGGCCTTTACTTTAACATTATTTAGTGAAAAGAACTTGATTGTTGCAAAGCTTGAATAATGAAAGAAATCTCTTTCGCACTCATATTCAAGCAAGACCAAAAATAATTTATTGTCACATGAAATATGAATCTTTCTTGATCTTATGCACTGGTTCCTGATCTTCATTGGCCCAAGGGCAACAATCCCAAGCAACTGAGGTGCTGCAGGCACCTTGTTCTGACAGATTGGTGAACCTGAGCTGTGAAGAACAAGTACAGGACCTTCAGCAGCATTCCAAGGTTCTTGCAGGCAACATGTTGCCGGCACCTACAGACAAGGATCTTCTGATTTGTATAAGATACAACATGCTAAATGTACAAGTATGGCTATGTATTAGCACAGATAAAGCAACACAGGAAAGGAATGACAGGTATTGAAAGTTACTGCTGTCCAGTTAATGATATTTCTGGCTATTTTCTGGTACCAGTACCGAACAAGCTAACCCATAGTCTAATTAAACTTGAGGTTTCAGCCTGACGAACACATTCTTAAGCAGCCGGTCACTTACTAAGCTTCTGCTCTCAGCTGCATTGAAGAAACATCACACCAGTGTTCCTGGTTTTAGTGGAGTAAATGTAGATGCATGCCATGGTACCAGAAAGCAAAATGCATCGTTTAATTTGCATGCGTTGCAGTTGGTGTTGTATATGCCGATCTGACTTCTTCTGTTTTTAACAATATAAATCTAGAATAACTCCGCCAAGCTCTGTTCCTTTATTTCTAATAATTTAATCAAGTTAATATATGTCTACACCTGTGGGGTTTTTTTTTTCATAAAATGCTTTTTAGAAGAATCATGTTATTATGAAGACTGTTCCTTGCAGGCTTTTATTGTTTTTTTTTCTGTATTTTTCTCACTTGATCTGTGAAAAACATAAATAGTTCACTGATCAAGGGTTTTTCATTTTGAGCTATGGTATAGCTTGAGAGTGACAGAAAATTAATTTCTAATGACCCTTGTTCAGAACACACCAAAGATACCACGTTCTGGGGGCAAAAAAGTCTCCTACAAGAATGATGTACTTTCCAAATCAGCTTTCTTACTTAGCTGAACTCAAGTCCTGTGGGATTCCACGTGTAGATGATAACCCTTTAGAAAAGGGGTGCCTTCTTAGGAAGTACAAGAAACCATTTTAACATTCATATTACGCTAAATTGGACTGTCTTGTTTTGTTGGGCTGTCCTGTATTTCTGCTTTACAAGCACTAAAGTTCAGTGAAAATTTCACCAGTAAATGTTTCTCCATTTTATCCTTTCAGCTTGTACAAGTTTTAAATACTCTGACGCGAAGGCAACAGAATAGAATTTGATAGAGAAGTTGCTAATAGCCAATCACTAAGAAAATTATTTTCAAATATTGTTTAAATTTCTATATTTGCCTTTCTCATAGCAGCTAGTAAATCACTCATTTTCAGTTAATTTCATAAAATTACAGTTTCAAAAGATTTCTGTGTCTGTTTCAGTTTTCAGTCTTTTTAAAAGAAACTGAGTCAATCTAACTCCCACAAGAGAGTTGTCTTTCACTGCTACTACTCAAAATTCTTCCAGCATAGTGTATGAAAAAAGGCATGTATTACATAGTTGAAAGGAACAGAATTAAATTTTTGATCCATTTTGTAGAGCTTGGTCATAAAATAGACGTTTTCTAGCAAAAATAAAGAATGCTCCAAAGCTTCCTGTCTCCTTTCTTTTTTATGTAAAACTTTGACATTCAGGAGCTTTCATTTAGCTGTATCACTTCTTATTAATTTAAGAATTATGAATTGATAAATGGATGAACTGAGTTTTCTCCATAAGTATCATCTCGCCTATTTCTCTTCAGTGTTATGTTTCTCCATCCACCCACCAGTTCCTGCTGCCAGAGGTTGGGTTCTTCCACCTGCCCTTTTCCTTGTCATAGGGAGTGAGTCAGTGGACATGAGTCCAAGACAGAAGCATAAGCCTCCAGTTGCCCACAATCTGGGTGGCAGTGGGTACAGCCACTACTAGAAGGGCTAGGACCTCAGTGGTAGACCTCTCATCACAAATGAGAGGGGAACATAATTGATCATATCCTTAAACTGGCAGCAAGGGGATGAGAATCATTCCTCTGCCAGGGTCTCCACTAAAAGCTGTATCTGAAGCAGCTTGCACCAAAGTGAGGTCGGTTGGTGCTGGTTTCTGGTTGTCTCATGTGGTTATATCACCCCGAAGTCATCACAGGGCTGTGTTGCAGCTCCTCTCAAACTGCTTTACAGAGCACAGTGAGTTTGACAGCCACAAAGAAGTACCAAGACCCAGGACAATGGAAATTTTCAGCCACCATTGCATACTGTGTGAACCCAGTACCTTTTGGCCAGGCCTATGGCTGGTCCCAGTATGCCAGATTCTACGTGTGCAAAGGATGGAAAGAAAAAGGAAGAAATTAATTGTCGGGTTTCTTTACCTTTTTTTTGATTTATTCTAAAATGGTCTGACACTATTCTTCCCAAACAAGTTGTTAAACTGTGAATCAGTGGTCACTTTAAGTAGGTAGTCTGATCTTGTCTGGAAATGAAAAAGCGTACCAAATGCAGTGGACTTTGTACCTGCCCCATTCACTCCTGAAAAGAAGAGAGGCAAAATACACCGTCCTTTAACTTCCCCTTCGTTTTATGTCATGTGAATTGTTGGATTTAATATTCTGCTTTCAGCTCAAAGATTGCCTATTTTAATCCATCTTGGTCTGACAAATTAAAGTTCATGCCAATTTTTTACAAAATGTGAAGGTCATGAAAAAGAAGGTGAATTTGTTTTGTATCAGAAGCCACTGCTGATTGAAGGTTACTTCTAAGGCAGTGAAGTCTTTCAGTTGTATCTTCACTTCTGTGGAGACTAAACATTTAAATTACAGCAGACTTGAGCACTCATATATTAGAAAGTCCTATTTTTTTAAAAAATAGCAGTCTTGTCTGTACTAAATTGTCTCCAGTCCTTTTCCAGATCTAACTTAATCTCAGATTTTCTCTGCTTGCTTCTTGTATGTCTAAGTTTTTAAATTCTATCATCTCCTACATGCTAATCAACTGTTATTTATTAAAAACTCTTATCATATTAATTAAATAATGTTGTGACCAAAAGTATGATCAATTATAACACTTGTTGAAAGTTAAGGGAATTGCTTGAATAAAAGCTATTCTGGCATATTGTACTTGACAACTTTTTAAAAATGTGATTTTCTTCCTTTGCAATGGCTATTCTTGGAATTTTTATTTTGCTTTCAATAATATTAAACTAAATATTTTATTGTTGTTCTATTACATCACTGTTACCTGCTTTTACAGGTACCTTGCTCTTGTCCAGCCATTTCGCCTAACCCACCTGAGAACAAGATCAACGACAATTCGAGTCAATTTATGTTTATGGGTGGCATCGCTTATTCTGATGTTCCCTGTGTGGGTCTACTCAAAAGTAATAAAGTTCAAAGATGGTTTGGAAAGTTGCGCTTTTGATCTAACCTCACCTGATGATGTTCTCTGGTAAGCTTTCAAAGCTCAGGGGGTGACGTCTTCAGCTGGTGTTGAGGATACCACTCATTTTGTCTTTGACATGCCTGGCAGGTAGGCAGGCAGGCAGGCAGGCAGGTGGATGGATGGATGGATGGATGGATGGATGGATGGATGGATGGATGAAAGTAATAGAATTAAAGGCTGAAGCTGAGCCTTGTATCATTCAAGTCATCGCATCTCAGATTGTATTGGTAATATAAGGGGTTGGACTAGATGATCTCCAGAGGTCCCTTCCAACCCTGACCATTCTGTGATTCTGTGATAGAGGCAGCCCCAGCGTGATGAAGTTCAGCCAGACAGCACCCACATAGCAAATGTAACTGAAAGGTATCTGTTTCTCCTTATCTTCTCTTGCTTCATTTAGGCAACTGCTGTTCACAAATGAGATCACATTGCCCTTTCTGACCTGGCAGACTGTCATGTTTGGCAGATATAGATCACAGAAGAGATTAAACACTCCTCGAATTGCATACATGACTTTCCAGTATCTCATGGCTAAGCAGATCCCTGCCTATTTGTTAAATTCAAGCTAGCTTGTTGAGTGATTAGTAGCAAGGGACATAAAAAAAAATTTAAAAACCTTATGTAACAGAGAACAAATTTTGGCTGATTCGGGGTGCTTTTATATTATCGTGTTCGTTTGGTTGAGGAAGGTATTTTTGGATTAAATATCCAAACTGTCTGTAGTTACCACACTTGAATTCACATTATTGAGCAGTCTCAGAGCACATGACCTGTATCCTTTTCAGGTGAAATCAGACTGGAAAAAGTGCTCCGGGAACTCGATGAATGGACTCCAATCACTGTTGTGTACTCAGGCTTCAATCCACAGGATCCAGCTAGAGAAAATTCAAAGTTAAACCCCCTAACATGAGTATAATGTGTCACGTCCTAAGCACCAAGTGCTTCACTCTATAGATTTTCACTACTCATTTGTATTACTTGTTAATGTAGACAAAGCCTAAAAGAGTGTATTTGAGCATTTTTTGTTCCAGCCCCTTCCTCCCCCTACTTCCCCCACCAATTGAATTGCAACCAGATTTTTAATGGAATTAATTCTAACTCTGGAGCACCAGAAAAAGAGAAAAAAAAATGTAACAGTACAGAAGTCAAATATTTTAATGTCAGCAAAGCTTGATGAAATTCAACGCTGAAGACTTAAGATATTAGTAAAAACAATCCCCGAAATATGACTGATTATTTTCAAGAACTTTTGAAGGACATGGCACCCCCAATAACCTGAAAAAAATTGGAGAAAATAAGAGAAAAACAGGGTTGAAAGGATTTTGGGAATTCAGTCTAGTCCATCCTTTCTCAGATGGCATGACCAATTGTCGGAAGCTTGTTTAATTCCACATTGGAGGCTTTAAGACAGGGAAGTATGAAGACAAGTAAAAGGACACTCCAGTAGATAGAGTGAAAAACAATGAACTTCAATAACCAGAAAGTTTAACAAACTATTAAACTCTCAATCTGTACGGTGATAAGAAAAGCTCTATGTCTATTTGTCAGAAACAAAATATAACAAAACAATCTAATTTCCTACCTTGATGGAAGTTTTCAAGCTGACAAAGAATAAATAGAAACAAAATAACTTGATTTGTAACAAAATACCAACAAACCAACTAGGAAAAATGGTGTAGATTAAATTAGACTACAGATGTAAGAATGGTTGCAAAAACTGTGCTCGGAAGGTGGGCATCGCTGGTCTACTATCAGACTAGCAAAATATCAGGGGACTAAGCAGACTGTCCCCTGCATAAACGCTTGCAAGAATTTTCACTAATTATACAGATGCTGGGAAAAACGCACTTATACAGAATTTGGAAAGCTATGTGGTATAATTTGTAGTTATCTTCTTGTAGTCAACAGTATTCCTAGAAGAGCTGAACACAGACTTTAATACTTGAAAGTATTTGGAGTTCTAGGCACTTACTGCTACCTAAAACAGGCTCCATGTATCTCTGATCAAGAATTGCAAATCAGAGACCATGTTATCAAGAATGCCATTTATATTTTTTCACATTTATGAGATTGTCTTTGTGTAATCACCTTGTTTGTCCTTTTTTCGTTTTGTTTTACAGGTATACGCTTTATCTTACTATGATGACTTTCTTTTTCCCGTTACCATTGATATTTATTTGCTATATTTTAATTTTATGTTACACGTGGGAGATGTATCAGCAAAACAAGAAAGCAGGAAGGTAAAGTATTATCCATGCTTCTTCTTATTTCACGTGGTCTGCTCAGACTGCAAAAGTTTTATATGTAACAAGCCAAAAGAAAAAGTCCTAAAACATTAAGACACCACATCATGTAACTTTCAGTGTTTAGACTGCATTAGGTTCCCAAGAAACAGACCAGGGATGGGATTCAGGGGAGGGAGCAAGGTCACCCAGTTAGAAGGAAACACTGGCTGAAGTCCTCACCTTATCTGACGACAACAAAAAGGCACAACCCAGCCCTGCACTTCTGGCTGTGGGAGGGCACCTGCTCATCTGGGTCTCATGGCTCCAAGCTCTTGGTTCAGGGATTAGGAAACCCTGGGAGAACGTGGGTGCCAGGTCTGGTACCAGCTGCCATGCCCCGGGGAGCTGCAGGTCAGGTGCCTTCAGGCTGCATTACCCCTCCTGTGGGAATGGGACTCCAGGACCTACAAGAATCCCTAGTCACTCTTCGCAGCCTGGGGAATTCTAGTCAATAAAAGAAAATCAACACATGAAACAGATGAAATACAATTTCCCAGTTTCCATGAGAGCAGCTCCTGGTCAGAGCATTTTAGCTCCAAGACTACAAGCTTTGGATTTCATCTTGTATCAGCTTTCTATGAAAAAGGAAATTGATTTCCATTTTAGTGTGTTTTTTAATTACTTGGGCAGGAGAATCATTTGCTTCTTTTCTCAAAGTCTCCTTTAAGATCATAATAGTCATGCTTTAACTGGATATTTCTCTTCCAGTTATTAGCAAAAAAAATGCAGTCATAGATTAAAAAGGATGTAAAGCTATAGAGCTCCCATGTTGCAAAAAGAGAAAGCATTTTTAATGGAAACAATTGTCAGTATTTCATCAAATATACATAAACAATTCTCAGTGGCTCCTGTATGTGTGTAGCATAGGATCAAAACCAGCCTAAGCAGAAGAAACTATAATGCACAAACAGCAAAAAAAATATAGTTGTTGAGACCTGGCCTTCGCTTGCACTGCACATGAATTTGGTCTCAAATAACTGCCATTCACTAGTACACTAAATCCATGCCCACCTTGACTTGCCCACCTTGACTTTCCATGCTAAGGATCCTTCCTTGTTTTGCAGTTACACCACCAGCATCCCCAGGCAGAGAGTTATGCGGCTCACTAAGATGGTGCTTGCTCTGGTCAGCGTGTTTGTGGTAAGCGCTGCCCCATTCCATGTCATCCAGCTCATGAATCTTCAGGTTTCTCAGCCGACCCTGACCTTCTACGTGAGCTACTACGTCTCCATCTGCTTCAGCTACGCCAGCAGCAGCATTAATCCCTTTCTCTACATCTTGCTTAGTGGGAACTTCCAGAAGCGTCTCCAGCAGTGCACAAGCAAGGAAGTCAGGATGGCAGAAAGGGATGTCAACATCATCGAAAACATCCTCAAGCCAAGTTTTTGAAAATTTTCTCCCAAGAAAGACACATTATCTATGTGTGCATTTTGTCGGTTGCAATGATTGCAATCGGCCTGATTTCACTTCTGTTGTGAAAGTGTAACTCAGAAGAGGCTTTGTTGCTGGAATCGCACCACAGTCAAGCTGATGTAAGAAGAGGATCTGCACCGCTGTTTGAAAGGTTAGAACTCCCAGAGAAGGGATTCTTTGCAAAAAATATTCTTAGTTACAGTGTCATTGCTTTCTTTAATGATGATTTGGACATAGATGGACCAAATGTATGGAGATAAAAGTGAATTTTAAAAAACTGTAGTTCTCCAATAGTAAGAAGATAGAAGGACAGTGGCAGGCATTTGGGATCTGACACTGTGTTCGAAGTCATGGAAACTGTAAGTTAATGACCAAAAGAGACTTCGTTACTGATGACTCAGAAGGGAGCAACTATTGATTTTTATCCTATCTACAGCTGTCTCATCTGGCACTCGCTTCTGCAGCTATTAAAGGCATGAGAGAGACATAAAAGGTCCTTTTGGAGGAAAACTGCTTTTGAATTTACCTTTGTACATGTCCTTGCAAATAAAGAAGTGAATTCACAGTGTGCGTCATTGGAAATTATGAAACCTACGTTTTGAAAAGAACTCTACATTTTGGGGACGTCTTTGCTTTTCTCAAAATCCATGCTTCCAAGACAGCCCTGAGAAGGGTGTTCAGTCCTGAAAGAGCTCAGTGTTAATCTCACTACCAGCGCCAAGGGGAACTTGCTGCTTGCCCAGGATGCACTCTCATTGATTTCAAGAGGGGTGGAAGAATGTCTGCCTGTTGTCAACACTTAATCCACAAGACTTCTAGTAGTAGGAAGTAATCAAGCAATATTATTAGCACCTTTAAAGCTAATACATAAAATTGGTGAAAAAAAGATATTGGAAAATTTAATGTTGTGAGAGGTGTTCACAGTTTTGGTGTCCACCACACTGTGGGTTTACCTGCATCATGTTCTCTTCTCAGACCACTTTGTCTTATCTCAGGACTTCACTTATCACTTTATTGGGCGAAGGTAATGTTTCGCTAGGACCAGAAGCTTTATGGCTACAGTATTCTTGTTATTCAGAGACCTGGTGAATCTGAAACACTTAGGATGCACCTTCTCACATTTGCAGTTAGGTCCAATCTTGTCCTACCCCAAATGGGCCTTTTATTCATTTATTTGCAGCACTGAGGAGGTCAGGCTTTGTGATCCCACTCCATGATCTACCAACCCACTGCAGGACCCATGACACAGGAATGAAAACTTCTTTCACCAGGGGAAGGCTGGGCTGCAGATCCCTAAATTGTGGATTGAGGTACTACTCTGTCTTCTGCCATCACGTGGCATCTGCCAGTACCATAGCGTCTCACACATACAGAAAAAGGAGTTTAAGAGGTTTGAAATCACTACTCATAGTGTAAATCCAAAGATTTAGATAGAAAATGCATCATAAAACATTTGTGATGGTGTTATTGTAACCATAGTAGTCTAAGGGAATACTCAAGATAAACTTTATGAGTGGAGGAAATATCGTCATTAAACTGTACAGGACAGATGCAAAATCATCAGATATCAACAGATCAGTTTGTTCAGATCTGAAAAGGTTATCTACTTTTCCAAGCTGTATGAATTAGTCTATTAAAAGTCTTATCTCTGCCTACAGGACTTGTCATTTAAAAATAATTAATTAATTAATTAGCAGTCTGCGCACAAGGTGGTTTATCAAGTATTACCAAAATATGGCCTTGCTAAGTGCAAGCTTGTTAGCTCACTGTTCCAGTCTTTCCCTGCATGTGTCACCTTTGCTTCTGAGTTACAACTGTGACTTTACAGGTTTTGGGTCTTTTTCTTTTTTTTTCCTTTTTTCTTCCCCTTGCCTGGCCTTTTGAATCAAAGCAGATAACTATGTGCAAGTCCTCCCCCCAAAAGAAGTTTTTTCTCAAACTTATTTACCTGTTCAACGGGTTACATCGGTTACTCAGTAATTTACGATACGATATTTAACACAACAATGGTAAAATAGTTCTTTTTAATAGCCTTGGTGTTTTTCTCTTTTGCCTGTCACACCTCCACTTTTAAATTTTGTATGTTTCTGAGGTCATAGCAGTGAAACAGAACCACAGAAACATAATTTCATGAAATTACCTGAACAACAGCAAGGTCAACGGGACTCTGAATGTCCTTTGGTGTGGGACACTAATAAAATAGTTTACAGTTTGGCATTTTTCTCACTTGCTCTGTATTACTTTAATTCTCTGTATCTGAAAATAAAAAGGATGTATTTCAAAGAACTTTGTGTAAATATTCAAAATTTTAGTTTATTACTTACTAAATTCTCTATTTTAATGAAGGTTCATAAAGGAATATGATAGAAATAATTCTTTTTCTTTAAGGTTTTGGAGCATCTGATCTTGATTTTGTTGTTTCCCCCATAACTAGACTAAGCAGTTAATTGTAAAATAAAACCAGCCTATAGATATGGGGGAAAAAAGGAAGATCTTGCAATTCTATTGAATTTTCAATAGCTCTAAGATCTGTAAAGTAGGTGATTTAGTATGTCTTTCAGTTGAAATAGCACTGATGAAGAAAATCTGGATCTGAAGGAAGAAAGTTGTTATGGTGTTGTGGTTTGGGCAGAATCGGCCATTGGGCGAGCGACAGATTAGGGAAGAACTTTCCTCTAGGGAAAAACTATAGAAGGCCATGTAAAGATAGAGTATTGCTGGAATCAAACTGGAGCACTGAGTCCATTCCCTGCTGATGATATGAATTTTCTATGTAGCTTTGCCACTGCACCATCACACATAACTATAAGCTACACAAAAACTATTATTTCAAAAAGTTGCTTTCAAGATACTTGCAATCTGGTGACTAGTATTTGTGTAAAGATAAGGGACGCGCTCGTACCTTCAGATAGCTTTTTTTATTATTTATTTGGCATGTAACACCTGTTTAAAATGCAGCGATTTTGATCAGGACTATTAATGCTGTGCTGCAACCATCATCCAGTTCAGCATTTCAAGCTTTTATTGTATTTGAACTTATGGTAATAGGTTGAGGGGGAAAATATTCAGTCATTAAATCAGAGCGTTCCAGCTGAGAGTTTCCAAAGCATCAGGAAGCCAACCCTGACTGTACTCCAGGGCACTGCAGACCTGAAACTGCTTCCAGAAAATTAAATGTCAAACCTTTGGGATTTAATAACGTATCACCTGTTACATACATTGTGATGACTACTGTAATCCCATCATCCAGTCTAAAACACTGCCTGCATGAGCAAACTGGATGGCTAAGTGAAACTGGATAGCTGAGGAGTCAGTAATGGTATGATATATGCAGCGTTCCCTATCCAGTAAAAACACTTAACAGAGTGCTTGCATTTTAAGCATGTAGATAGTCTCACAGAAGTCAATGTAGGGACGCGGCTGTGATTTGCCATACTGGGGCCAAACCTTCTGTCAAATGCCACTACCATCTGGAGATGAATTTACAGGTCATACTCAATTTAAAGGTCTGTGTGTGGTTCCTAGCAGGTAAGTCTTTGGAAACAGTCACAGGTATAATTAGCACTTCAGAGGTAATCTGGCTGAGAATTACAATAAGACTATTCTTGCCTTCAGAAATATTTCCTGGAGCTGGATTTCAAAGAGCTGAGTTTATACCCATGTATGTGTTTGGGACAGGATCCCCTGTCTTGGCCATGTTGCTGTTGAGCAGTAGTGTCTTCTGTCCCTTGTGCTGTCTGTCAGCTCCCTCCTGCCTTGAAAGAAAACCAGCATCACCTGGGTGGCCCTTCAAAGGGAAATGACACCATCCAAATCATCAGCAATCTCAGTAATGCAGTGATTTTGTGTTTGTTTGTGCGTACAACACATTTGCACATTTGAATATTTGCAGGGAAATTTTCCACACAGTTAGGTGTAAAGCTAAAAGTGTGTTTACTGTTCCGTAATTCAGTTAAACTATGTGTGATGTAGTATTGATCACATAGTAATGACAGTCACCACAATCATTTAACCAGCCTTGCACATACATTATTATTATTTTAAAAATTAGACTTCAGAGTTGCTTGGCAGACAGAACTTCAGGGCAGCTTCTGCTAATGTACGCTCCTGTTTCTCTTTCACTCCTAAGAGATGTTATGAAAACCTTTCTTAGAGTCTTCAGAGTCCTTGAAAGAAGCAGAAAAAAAGGAAAGTCTATTTCTAGACTTTTAGTAGAAATAACTGAACTGCAAAGGACTTTGTATTTGTGCTTGAGGGAATCCACAGGTCCAAGGATCTGTTACCACAGGTCCAACACCTGGACCTCAACATTCAAATTGCGTAGGTTGCAACCTCATTATGTCTTGAATCAGACTTTTTAATCTTTCACCTTCAGTTTTGCAGGACTGTGTGGAACAGAAAATTAGTTTCTATGGTGTCACTGTCAAAACTGGAAAAATAAAAGGAACTAACACACTGCACGAGCTTTCTTAAATTGTTTATTCATTCTGAAAAGGCTGTGAGTTTCATAAAATAACATTTTTTTTGTGTGCTTTGTTCCTTTTTTTTTTTTCTTTCTAATTATCAGTGCTTTCTTGCCTTCCCACCCAGGAGGAACTGGCCAGCCCTCAATTTGTTCACATCCGGTTTGTCGCTGTACACACCGCTGTGCCACATGTTCTTTGCACACACTCTGTGAAAAGAGGACAGACTGAGTCCAAGTATGAACCATCTTACCAGATAACATGGACCCTACCACATTATCATAGGTAGCTACCTTCTCCATTGCTCTAGGGAAGGGGATGAAGTTGAGGGGACAGTTAGTTACCATTGTACTTTCCCATTCCAAAGGATGTAGCTGGAATTAATCACCAAGACCTATCAGATGTATACCAGAAAGACCTCTGATACTGAAGGAAGCTCTAGTTCTGTCCTTATGCAGACTGCCTATATACTGCTGCATCTTCACCATGTTCCTAACAATGGCCCAGACCTGTTCTTGATGCTAAAAGAATAGTAACTATGTTCTTTGTTTGGATTGACATGAGAAAATGAAGCATATTTCTTAACTGGGTGTCCTACCCTACAAACTGAAAAGAAGCACCTGTGAAAGTAACACCATAGCTGTAAGAACCAATTGGGCCGAGAGCTTCAGACTCAGCTCAAGCTTTAAACTTTATCCGTATGTCTTCTTCATACAATACTCTATATAACAGGAGGGATAGAAAGGCTAGCTAGTGTTTCATTTAGGCCATTTGTACTGAAAAGTTAAAAATACTAAAGGCTTTAGTAAAAGTATTTTTAATAAGGTTTTTAAGACAAAAGTAATGGTTTCTTGCTTTTATCATAAGTATTTCTGACATTTTTGTTCAATGAGGTTTTCGTTTTAAAGAATTCTTTCCACATGGGATTTGTATAACAATGTCTCTGCACTTCCTTGTTTTCTTGCGCAGTGCAACAAACTCTGCTGGGGGATATTCTCAGGGGTCAATAAATCATGTTACAGACTGTGTAGAGATGTCCTTTACCTTTCTGTGGACAGAGCCATTTTAGAAAAACAGATCTTTGTATATTACAAATATTATCTGTTCTAAATATACTGCAGTTGCAGCTCTGATTCAGCAGAATACTTACACACCTGCTTTTCACTATTTAATTCATCTGGATTTAGAAGTATGTTCGAATAGTTTGACAAGCCTATCTTTTGGTCTCCTGTAGAGAAATGAGAATATCAGAGCTATTTCCTCAGCTTTTTGTAAATCACCCCTTGAAGACAATGAAACTTTATCTTCGCTTTGTGATATGATACACTGCTTTGTCTCCTGCATGGTTTGAAATGTGGAGGGGCTTTGGCCAGCTCTGGAGCTACAAGATAAGTGGGAAGAATGGGGACACTTAAACCTTCACTTCAGCAAATTAGTTGGGCAGACATTTGAGCAAAGATGCACCTGACCAGATTTCGAGCCACTTGTCTGGCTTAAGATGTGGGATCAAAATGGAACTCTTGCTTGTGAGCCTGGATTTCCTAATTCCTTCGCATACAAACACCTCAGAGAAAGACAATTTTGAAATAGACCCCATTGTCAAGAAGTTAAAAACAACGTCACTGAAGGGTAGGGAGAGAAGCACAAGTGAGAATCAACAATATTAAGTGTCCCAGGCAGACAGCCCTTCCCAGGGCATTTTCCAGCCACCGAGGGGTGGCGAAGGGTTTCTGGGCTGGGAATACCGAGGTGGGCAGAAGCGCCGGCATTTGGCAGCTCTGGGCTCTGGGAAGGAGTTGGGGGCTGGCATCCTTCCTTGGGCTCTGGGAAGGGAGCAGAGAAATGCCTTATCATCCCGTTCAGCCCTCTCCTTTTTAGTTTCAGCCCCCCCAAATTCATCTCCCTCTCCCTTTCTGTGATTCAGAAATCATGGCAGAGGACAGGAGAGAGCAGAGAAGACAAAGTAAGAAGGAAAATGCAGTATTTGAAGAATCAGAACACCGCTTTCTTGAAAGTATTTTCACTAAGGAAGAGGGAAAATACAGAGAGAAAATAATTAATAACAAATGTATTCATTTAAACTTGAGGAGGATTTTTTTCCTTTTTTTTTTCATTAGTGGTGCTTTTAACTGCTGCCATTCATTAGACCAGCAGCAAAAGAAAACAAAAGGAACTTGAATATTCTCATAATCTGCTCTATTTAAATAAATGGGGCTAAAGCCTCACAAACAAAAAAAAAATTAAATTAAATCCTTGCTTTTAGCTGGAGAGAGAACTAACAGTTTGCATTCCTGGGACATAAGCCATTTTCTCTAAAGTTTATATGTATAGTCTGAAAGTCCAGTAAGCATTAGTGGCAAAAAGAAAAATGAGAGGAGGGGAGGGCCTGGCTTTTTCAACACTGCTTTCTACACCTTCAGAATTTTGTGGATGAAAAAACAATTTAATTACTGAAATAGAAGTATTTCTGCTTTGGAAGTAAAACTATATGAGCAGAAAGAGAAATACATTAATTTTTTTTCCAGCAATATCTCATTCAGGATTCTGTTGAACAAGAAACCTGTAAGGATTTGGACTTTAAGGCCTAATATAAATCTACAATTGCATCAATGAAATATTTAACCTTGCAATTTTTCCATCTGATTTTAGAGGAGAAAAAAATTGCTGAACTGTAATCAAATTTTTGAAAAAATGTACACACTGCTTGGCATTTCCTCACCCATCCTTGTGAACACCACGTTCACTAGAATTTGCCTGTACTTTGACTTGTGCTACAAGTAGAGATAACTAACTCCAGTACCAGCTCTAGTCCAGCAGCATGGACTGTGCTCATCGGCCATATTTACTGTGCCTTTTGGCCCTCTGCACTACTTTAACAACCAGGTCTCTGGTAAAATTCATAGGACTTTTCTATTCTAGCAGGAACTCCTCCTTTTCGCTGTATTTTTATGGCACAGGATAACTTTGTGAATTTACCCAATTACTTCCGGCACAAAGCACAAATTAAAATGGCCTAGTAACCCTGTTTCTTAGTTTCAGTATTTCATTAGTGAATTCTGAAACAGGAGCTTTTCTAAATAAATCACTGTGGCAGTACATTTAATTCACCTTTAGTAAAACAGCTAGCCACTTAACAGACCTGCATCTAAATAAACAGAAAAAACAGCACAATACATTTTTGGAAATTCTTTGCAGATCTAGGTGTTGTGACTTTAGTCCCCAGTTTATGCGTCTTAAGAGACATTTTTATTACAAGTTTCTGAGCATTAATCTTCTTCATGGAGGATCCTTGACATGAGCAAAGCTCACGGTGCATCCCCTGCTCCAAGTTATCAGCCATTTTCTCCAAGAATCAACATGAATGAAAACATTTCGAAAGGCTGAAAGAGCTGGGACTCTTTAGCCTGGAGAAGAGAAGGCTGAGGGGAGACCTTATTAATGCCTACAAGTATCTAAAGGGTGGGTTGAAGGAGGATGGAGCCAGGCTCTTTTCAATGGTTCCCAGTGACAGGACGAGGGGCAATGGGCACAAGGTAGAACACAGGAAGTTCCGTTCAAATACTCAGAGAAACTTCCTTACGGTGAGGGTGACGGAGCACTGGCACAGGCTGCCCAGGGAGGTTGTGGAGTCCCCTTCTCTGGAGATTTTCAAGACCCGCCTGGATGCAGTCCTGAGCAATGTGCTCTAGGCAATCCTGCTTTAGCAGGGGAGTTGGACTAGACGATCTCTAGAGGTCCCTTCCAACTCTGAAACTCCGTGATTCCGTGATTTCAAAAACTAGAGTATTTTCAGTGAGTCAGCTCAAAACTCCAATAATGTGAAAAGTTCCTGTAGCTTGAAGAACTGTTCTGTTTTACTAGAACAAGTTCCAAAGATTTTAATAATTATTTTCTGTTGAAAAATACCATCTGTTTCTTGGAAAAAAAACCCAAGCTGTAATGAAATTTTCTGCAAACGCAAGCTGCAAGCAACAATAATGAACAGTCTGGTGATGAGCACTCAGTAAGCCTGTGAAAAACCTTGGCACAACCCCAGTCTTCAATCAGGTAGAAGACTGATTGCCCAGAGAGGTTGTTGAGGCCCCATCCCTGGAGGTGTTCAAGGCCAGGCTGGACGTGGCCTTGGGCAACCTGGTCTAGTGGGAGGTATCCCTGCCTATGGCAGGGGGGTTGGAACTTGATGATCTTCAAAGTCCTGTCCAACCTAAACCATTCTATGATTCTATGATCTGTTGTGATGGTTTCAAGTGAGTAAGCAAGGGAGTTTCTCTTCTACTTTATGTTTAAACTCTGTTTAAACACTTAATTTCCGCCAGGGAGACCTGAATTTCTAATTCAATGCCTAAGATTCCCCTGGGAGTACAGGAAAGCCATCCTTAGCTTGTGACCACCATTACACAGCAGAACTGAACAAGGCTGTCATCCCCCATAAAAGGGCGACTAAACCAGCAATAATGAGGGCAAGTATGTAGCTTATTCTCGACTGCAGCTCAGCAATATTTTATGAGCGACCTGATATAATAGCTGGCCATAAGTCAGTTCATACTGTATGGCATGAATGATCCCATTTATATTAAAAGGTCTATTCAAGCTACTACTCAAAATCAGTAACACTGGGGAATAAGTTTTCTCCTATCACTTTTACTGGTATAGAAAAGCAGCACTGCACTTTGAACCAAGCCACCATTTGTTATGTCATGCCTCACCAACATGTAATTTAACATACTGTAGTAGAAGATTTGTGGTGAAATGGGCAATAAGGTTTTGCCATCCTTCTGCTAACCTTTAGAGCTAAGGAGGGAAAACTCTATGACTCGGGCAATCCATATGATTTATTATAGACATCCGTATTAGAATGAGATGAATCATACCCATTTACTGTTCTTCCAATGCTTATAAAAGGAGTCTAAGGGCCTGTGCAGATTAGACACATGCATCACAAATGCAGCATTTGATTAGATGAATCACACCTAATATGTCCAGTTATGAGTAGAACATGTATAGACTGCCCATATGTACTAAATATTTTGCCATTTACTGCACTACTAGCATTCAAATGCTATCTTGATGGCACCGAAATCAGAATAGAACAGAATACAATAGAAGAGAATTTCTACTAAGTATGCAGTTATGATCATAAAATGGCTATGGTGATTCAAATTATTTTTAAGCAAATTTTTGGGTCCTGAGAAATCTGGTTCACAAAACAAAAAGTGATTTCTTATCTGCTTGGAACATTTGATCCTTGAAGGCTGGGATTGGAATTAAGTTTGGGAAAACAGATCTTATAACGTTGCATGTCACTTTGTGAAATGCATTTCAGCATGCCCATGAAAAAGACCAAGGAAATAGCCTGGAAGGGTCTACCCAACAAAAAATCCAGTGGTTCAGATTAACTCCTGTACTGTCTAACATAAAATAATTTTTTTTAATTGACAAAATGGATTAAATGAAATCAAATTTAGAAGTACATTCAAAACCTTTCTTTAGTATGTTCTTACACACTTGGATGAACTTAGGTTCATGGAAATGCAACAGGAGAAAAACCACATGTCAATCCTTTTACCCGGACACCTAGAAATAAGCAGGCACTTTTAAAGTGGTTACCTAAGCAAAAATAGCTTGATTTTTAATAGCTGATGATTTACGCTAGTAGTTATTATTATTTATGATTATGATGTTAGCTATGCATAAACTAAGAGACTTGTATACTTAAGGAGGTCATTTTAAGGGACAGATCACAGTTAAATGTCCCTTCTCATGACTGCAGGCATAGCAATGGCAGTGGTATCTATGCTCCTGTGTTCCTGGCAGCCAGGCTAAGGAGAAGGCTTGCCCTCCCTCCTTCTTCCACCCAAGATGCCCACAGAAAATGCAAAGTGCTTCCAGGAGCCAAAACCGACGCTGGTTGTGCGTTCTGCTACCCCACAGCTGTTCCCCTTTGCTTGTGTGCTGTAAACTGAAGTGTTCTGGACTTGGTCTTCCAAAGTACTGAAACATTCTGGGGCAATTCCAAAAAAAGAATTTAAGCATATGCTTACTGTTACACATATGACTTCAGTGGAGCTGCTCAGTGTGCTTCAGAGCTCGCAGATTCTGCAGCGTTCCCTCCTTTGGCAGGTGGTGCTGGTCAGGCACAGCATCTAGACTTCTGTGAAGGGAGCTGAGCTGTTGGTACCATGGGGCAAATGAGGTGCAGCGTTACAGATTTACGAGGTAAAACAACTACCCAAAGAAAGACACTTTAAAAACGTGATTTGTGCTAATGTATGCAACCAGTTGAAAAGTGTAAGCTGGTGAAGTGAAAAGAAATCCTAATGTTAATTCAGACCTCATGAAAAGCAAACTGTGTTCAGTGACAGATGGAACAACTGTTTTCAGAATAAGAGCTAATCTGCACTGTGGAGGATCAGAAGACTTGCCTTAGTGTTCCTAAAAGATATGGGAAAGTAAATATTGGAAAAGACTGGTAATGATTTCAATGGCTGTTTGAAATGAGCATTTAGATTTGAGCAGATTGTTATGATAAACCTGTAAGATATTTAAAAGGAAAAGAATATTTATTGGCAGTGGGATATACAGTATATAGAAAAACCTCATTCAGACTTCCCTGTGCATCTTAAGTTTCAAGGGACACCTGTCTTGCAGCTGCAAAAAATGCTGCACATTGGATCATACACCACTGTATTTCATTCCACCTAATGACCAGTCACCAAACAACTGGTCAGGTCTGGGGCTACCTTCTGCTATCAGAACACCCTGGCAAAGCCCACCAGCTGAAAGTGTAGGTCATTACACACTTATTCTTTTTAACTGTCACATTCTGCCATATCCATTTTCTGCCATATCCATTTTCTGTGATGTCCATTTGCTGTCATGCTTTGTGAGCTTCCTGAAATCTATAGCCAAATCTGCAGAACAAGATTGTCATAAATCAGTTAGATGTGAGTATTTCAACTTGACACTTGATGATAAATGGCCAGGGCATCCTTTCTCTGTAACACTGCAAGTCTGGAACAAAGATAATTTGTGCAATTTGAACCCAGGAAAATTGCTCCTACATCCTGACCGTTCAGCTTGGGCAGATGAGATGTTGTGAAAAAAGGAGGTAAAGACATTTAATGAATTCCCTAGTTTGCCAGGGCAGATTAACCCCATCCTTTTAAGAGTAAAGACTTCTGACACCCTGAACCAGGTATTGTACATGACTGCCAGGGACACCACTGCACAGCTTGACTAGCTGGCCTACTGATGCCACCAAGCTGACAAAAACCCCACATGGACATGACTTACAGCAGTAAGTCTTTCTGCCTTCCTGGATTATGCTGTTTGGAGTGACTGTTAGCTGTACTGGAAAACGAGTCAATTTTTCTCTATACGCCATGGGTCTATTAAGGAGCCTTGCTGTCAAGACAACACTGTGACAGGCATACCAGTGGCATGTGGACTGACCCCAGAGCTTATGAATGACAGACAGGTCTTTACTTGCTCGGATTTGGCTCCAGTCCAGAACAACTAATACATCAAAATACGATCAATAAAGTGAGAAAGAGAGGATGGATTTATAAATGAAGTCTCAATGATACCTGGCAGTCTTGTTTTAGGAAGACTTGGGTCATTCAAACAAGCAAAAGCAGCTCTGAGAGTAGGGCATGCAGAAGAGGGGGCAGGCACCGGCACTGAGACTTTGGCATTGGACTTCCAACAGGTGAGGAGAAGAGAAAGGAGCCACCTGCCACATGTGGACAGCCAAGACCCTAGAAGCACGTGCAGCAGTTTTCCAGAGGCTGTTTCTTCACAGATGTCTTGGGAACCAGCTGCTCTATTAATAGCCCAAACTGTCTCCATCAACATCCCGAGTAAGAGTTGCAGGATTTAGATTGCAATATCCAAGTCCAGAATGAGTATTGAGGATAGTTATTCTGCTTTCAAAGGTTTATTGCAGCTCCCACTTCTCTAACGAAATTTGATCTGCTGGATTGTCATTGCTCAGTTTAAATTTATCATTGTCCAGCACTGAAAAGCTGAATTTGAGATCTGCACTGCAGGTGTCATCTTCACAGCTGCACATTCTGTATATGTAAAAAAATATACAAGATATCATCATGAATCTGAGGAAAACCTTTTCGCATTTTCTCAGTGCTCTGAGCTGTGTTCAGGGTAAAACTAAATTCCCAGTCCCTAAAGCCACATTCAGTGAGACATCGGTGGGGTACTGGGGGCAGGATATCACTTCACTAAATATTATGCTGTCAGAGCGGAAAGAGATTTACTCCAGAGCAAGTTGATGAGTGTGAAAAATTGCTATACATGACTTTTGCTAATGAATTTATACTACTATTAATCCTCTGTCTTGCGTGTCTTTAGAATTTTTTTCAGTACAGAATGAGGAAAACACAGGGAAGATGTTGGATTCTTAAAATTTAAAACTAGAATGGACCGTTAGATGGGGTTTTTAATCACTTCCAGTTAGTTCTGTACCTTGTGCTTCACAAAATGTAAGCGTATATTTCCAAAAAGTAAATAACATTCATATGCAGATATCAAGATATGGAAAGTACACTTTCTCCATTAACTGTCCAATCAATAGCGACCTTCAGTATCAAAAATGTGTACCAAATCTGTCATTTGCACGTGTCTGATTCCATATTCTGGCAATTGGTGTTTGCCACCTTTCTGTGACACTGCGGCAGTCCTTCTCTAATTGGTATTTCCTGTCTATGAGGGTATTTACAAACTTCATGTTCATACTTCATGCTTCTTCATACGCTGTTTGAATAACCTAAAGAGAAAGAGCTCTTTAACACTCTCCCTGCAAAGAGCTTACTCCATCATTCAGATAGTTTCATGGCTTTTTTCCTGTGTCTTATTTATTTACTTATTTTTCAACATTCCTGTGAAAACATGGAGCTGAGAGCACAAATCCAGAATGAGATATAGGATGCAAGATTTAGGCAGAATCTAGACATTTACCCTCAAAAGTATTACCTTGAAAATGCACACTCAGTTTCTACCAGAACTGATAAGAACCACTTTTGCTTTTCACACTAAGTCCCCACACCCCTAAAATCATGTGCCCAGAAGTATTCTATGCTTAAGAGCAAGCAGCTTGGCTCTTGTCTGACCAGCATCAGTACCTTTAGATATATTTCTGTGTATCATATCTGAGGATCTCATTTTGGAAATATTCAAGGAGTTTTTCTCACTGACCATTCTCTGCCATTAAAATACTGATGCTATTACTCATTAGCACACTCTTAGAGGTGCTCACCTGCTAGGAAGTCTGAGGGAAATCAATCTATTGCTTCCCCTTCCCAGAGTGTGCCTTAGCTCCCAGATTAATTCAATTTTCTATGAATTTCCCATCGAAGGACATTCCATTGACAGGAACAAACAGGTCACTACCAGCACTCCAGGATAGTGCCCTAAATATCCCCGGGGTAACAGGGCACCAGGCAAGTTCTGCACTGCTAAACTTGCTCAGGAATCAAGCACATCTGGACATGCACAGAAGAGACACCTGGAAACTTCCATGTGAACAAAAAGGAGACAAGGGGGCAGCTGATTCTGTGACTCCATCTGGACATCTTCCACTTGTATGTAACAGTTAAAACTGCCCTTGGCCAAAAAGAAATGTGTGGCTGGGTGTTTAGGGACCTGTATTGGAAGGGAAACCTTAGATTCCAGCATCTGTTTCTGGGGCTGTCAGCATATTTTGTATTAAACAGATTTAGAAATACACCAGCTCTCAGCTGTTCTGAAGCCACTAGGTTTGGCGCCTGTGCTCATTTTCTCTGTACCTCTGACCTTATTACTTTGAAGCTCCATTTTCTCCTCCTTACACCCAAGCCCACCTAAAGCAGGCTACAACTTCATGGTTAGGACATTCCCTTTGAGACACGTTTGTCTAATCTCAAGGAAATAAACCAATTCCCATCTGCCTGTTCAGTATCAGCAGAGGCACAGGAGCAGACATCTTTTGGGAAGGAATTCCCACTCTGAGAATGCCTTTTACAGTAAAAACTGCATTTGCTGACACTTTCTTTCTTTTAAGAAAAGTCATAATGAAATCTCACCGTCTCTGGTTATAGCTGATGATGAGAGGTTTCCATAGTGATCAAATGAAGTTTAATAAGGATGCAGAAATCCTGACACTACTTTACCTGGCCTGATTTATGACATTTGTAATACCCTTTAGCCTCAACCAAATGATGCTGCAAGTGATTAGTGACAAGTGGTAGATCTCAACACTACTTAATCACGATCAATTCTCCTGGAATAACTCATTTTTTGAAAAATTATCAGCAGAACAGATTAGCATTTCAGAAGGACAAGGGCAAGAAAAAAACATTGTGAGGTGTTGTAAATGTATTAAAAGGGAGAGGTTTGATGTCAGGACCTCAGCTAGTGTGAGTGTTGCACTGAAGAGATGGTTGAATAGCTTTTGTCAATTTTATAAAAGACTGGAGATTGTTTTTTAATGAAAAATGTTAACAAAATAAAACAAAAGAAGTGAATTGTTACTTACTATGTGGCATATATTTAAGCTGTTTGCTTCCAGCTGAGTTTGACAAAATTACAGAGTTTTTTCACAGCCTGAGGGAAAGGATCCATCAGGCTATGTGCCAGAGTAGCCATAACCTAGAATGACTGCCCTGAAATCAACTGCAGCAAAACAGCACATTTACTTAGAATCACCAAATTGTTAGTGTTGGAAGGGACTTTAAAGATCACCTAGTTCCAACCCCCCTGTCATGGGCAGGGGCACCTCCCACTAGATCTGGTTGCTCAAAGCCCCATCCAACTTCATAGCCCTGTCCCCAGGGCCAAAAGCGTTAACATTAAGAGTCCCATAATTTTTTAGATATGGAAATGTGTTTTGAAAGTGAATCTGTATTTAAAAAGAAGAACGGACCATTTGTCCTGATGACAGCTTAATAAGAAGATGAAGTGCATAGCAGATTCCTCTTTTCTAGCGATAAGGGTAGTTACATTCTTCCAGAAGTTGCTATAAAAGCAGGCTGGGGAGAAAACACTTGGAAGAAAGAACTGTGATTTGTGTCTGTAACACTGTGACCAAGAAACATTTCTAAAACCAAATAGCTCAATTAAATGCTACTCTTTTTTTCGTAGCACACTATGATAAGCACATTGATTGATTCTTTCAACCCTCCAGTGGTCACATGGGAGCAGAATTTGCACAACCAGAACCATTTCTGCATATGTTACTAGTATGGTCAGAAATGTGCTAGAACTGCTCCCTGGCTTGAACTGAACCATCATCTTCTCTCCAGCACATGCCAACAGCGGCCAGATGAACATATTACTACTGCAAATGGCAGTGATGTGACTATCCTTTTAACAAGCCTAAGGTTGTTACTTTTGCCAGATGTGCATTTGCCCCAGTGATTATCCATAAGCAAACTGCGAAGTGAGCTTTATGTTCCAGACTGACACCGTCAGAATTTGATAGAGAATTTTAAATTTTTAGCATTTGTTTTGGTTCTTCCACAAAATAAAACCTCGGGGTTATACACGCCATGGAATTGTGTGGCATTTATCTTCTTCAACATACCAGGACTGTTGCACCAGTGCCAAATCCAGTTATGATTTTCCTAACACCAACACTTTTCCAAACTCCTCCCAGTCCACTTGGATTTTAGTAGCTATATCAGTTGGAACCAGTCTTTTAGCTGGGACCAGTGTACCTAGTTTGGGTAGACTGTTACCCCACCTGATTCAGTGACCTCTACGTGGTGACAGCCACCACACTCAAAGTGCAAATCATTACCTGTTTAATCATGTCTTTGTTTTGAAGGGGTTCACCAGTGTTGGAACACGTCATACACAGATTCCCCTACCATTTTGGAAGGCCTTTTTACAAGCAACACTTCTTTATATGTAATGGTTTGTAGTACTTGGCACTGTACACAGGAACCTTGATTCTCTTCCCAGTGATGATAGTAACACAAGCATTATATCACTCAAGACCTAATTTCATTTCATTTGACTGAGTGGTACTTCAGTGATCCATCAGGCTGACTGGCAATACAGATATTTGTCTGAAGACAAACAGAGACTGAAGTCCTGCTTAGAGTTTTCCACAGCATGAATATGAACGTTTAAAGTCAGCTACTCACAAATCAGCTAGAGCTCTCTGTGATGCATCAGCTGCTCTATATTTATTACCCCCCTCATGTTGCTTCTCCTCTTGCTCAGTTTCTTGCATACTACTAAGCAGCATTCTGGAAGACCCATATAACATATTTAGCCTCATCATACAGATCAGGATGATTAATATAACATTGCTGCAAAAAAAAAATGAAATGGAAATGAGAAAAATTCCAAGAATGTTTGACTTGGGTCTCCAGAAAGTTCATAGGTTCATAGAATGGTAGACATACAGACTTCAAAATAGTTCTTGAGACATCACCACAACCACTTTCCTCCATCAGGATAAGGTAATAGCTTATGTCATGCTTGACAGGTATTTCTTGAGAGCCATGTAATGACAGAGTACACAACTTCTGTGGCTGGCAGATAGAGCTCAGAGGGTTGTGGTTAGTGGTGCAGAGTCTAGTTGGTCAGTAACAAGTGGTGTCCCTCAGGGGTCAGTACTGGGTCCAGTCCTCTTCAACACATTCATCAACGAGCTGGATGAAGGGATAGAGTGTACCATCAGCAAGTTTGCTGATGACACAAAACTGGGAGGAGTGGCTGACATGCCGGAAGGCTGTGCCGCCACACAGCATGACCTGGACAGGCTGGAGAGTTGGGCAGAGAGAAATCTTATAAAATTCAGCAAGGGCAAGTGTAGGGTACTGCATCTGCGGAGGAATAACCCCATGCATCAGCACAGGTTGGGGGCTGGCCTCCTGGAGAGCAGCTCTGTGGAAAGGGACCTGGGAGTCCTGGTGGACAACAGGATGACCATGAGCCAGCAATGTGCCCTGGTGGCCAAGAAGGCATAAAGAAGAGTGTGACCAGCAGGTCGAGGGAGGTCATCCTTCCCTTCTACTCTGCCCTGGTGAGGCCACATCTGGAGTATTGTGTCCAGTTCTGGGCTCCCCGGTTCAAGAAGGACAGGGAACTGCTGGAGAGGGTCCAGCAAAGGGCTACAAAGATGATTAGGGGATTAGAACATCCCTCTTATGAGGAAAGACTGAGGGACTTGGGTCTTTTTAGTCTAGAGAAAAGAAGACTGTAGGGGGATATTATTAATGCTTATAAATACTTAAAGGGAGGGTGCCAGGGGGATGGGAACAGTCTTTTTTCAGTGGTGCCCAGCGACAGGACAAGAGGCAATGGGCACAAACTTGAATATAGGAAGTTCCATCTTAACATGAGGAGGAACTTCTTTACTTTGAGGGTGGCAGAGCACTGGCACAGGCTGCCCAGAGAGGTGATGGTGTCTCCCTCTCTGGAGACATTCAAAACCCGCCTGGATGCCTTCCTGTGCAACCTGCTGTAGGTGACCCTGTTCTGGCAGAGGGGTTGGACTAGATGATCTCTGAAGGTCCCTTCCAACCCTGACCATTCTGTGATTCTTAAGCAACCTTACTTACTGCTCCATTATTCTTACTGTTAATAAGTAATTCTTACTGTTCATACTCCTAATATCTAATCTGATTAAATTTAAAACCATTACTTCTTGCCATCTCCCTCTAGATCATGGAAAACAGATTATTCCCTATGTCTTTACAACAGTGTTGCGTAATTGAAAAGTGCTCTCATGTTCCCCCTTGGGCTTTTCTTCCTTGGCTGCACAGCATAAAATTACATTTTCTAGGCTTCTGTTGATTCTGATTTCCTCAGGACTCTTTCCATTTGGCTCCTTTTTTTTTTTTCTTTTTGGAGTGCAGTCTCCAACACTAAGAGCAACAAAAGAATTCTTTCTGATGCCTTGCAAGTTGTACTATTGTTCATACACAAGAGAATTATGCCAGCCCTCTTCAGCATATGTTGCTGATGCCTATTTGGCCAACATCAAAATCACTGTGGGAGTGCTACTGCCTGGCCAGCTGTTCCCCGACTTGAATGTGGGTATCCAGCACCAATGTAATACCCTTGGTTGGATAAGACCGTGTCACTTTTCAGATAATTTCTCCAAAATTTCTGTCTAGTTAGCATATTAGTGAGAAATGCTTATATTAGTAAATGAGACTATTGTATTCTGGAACAGACCACTCACCATAGTGGGGATTTGAGAGGGATCCAGCTTTATGGATGAGTTATATGATTCTTCTTCAGAGATACAAACATGCCACCTTTACCAGGAAGATCCCATAAGATAAGTGCCAACAAAAAGGGATTTCATGAAACTCCTTTCCAGAATCCTCCTCTTGGAGAGGAATAGGGGTACAGATCTCCCTGCTTGCTTTTTAAAGCATAATACTAATACAGGATGAATTTGGCTTATACTCTTGGAATATGCAGATCACTGAGCAGGACTAAGATTTCATGACAGCAACACCTTCTTCCAGAAAGTGAATATATATTCCATGGTTCGCTGAAGCACTGCAAAGTTTTTGCACTTATCCTTAAAATCATCACTCTTTCAATCTGAATCTGTCAGAGCCACCATTCCCACCAAGAGCGACAGATGGGTTTTGTGTTAAAGTTGACATCATGGGTCTTGCAGTTCTCTTTCTTGACTTCTTATTAGGATAAAACTGTGCTCCCTACATGCACAAGTGGCTTAAAAAATCATGTTTGCTACACTCATTTTTATCAGTGTTGCCAGCAGGTCGAGGGAGGTGATCCTTCCCCTCTATTCAGCACTGTTGAGGTCACATCTGGAGTACGTTGTCCAATACAAGAGAGATATGGACATACCGGAGAGAGTCCAGTGGAGGGCCACGAAAATGATTAAGGGACTGGAGCATCACCTGTATGAGGAAAGGCTGAAAGAGTTGGGACTGTTTAGCCCAGAGACACAAAGGCTTGGGGAGATTAGGAGGATCTGATCAAGGTATATAAATACCTGAAAGGAGGGCATGAAGAAGACGGAGTCAGGCTCTTTTCAGTGTGGCCAGCGACAGGACCAGAGGCAAATGGGCACAAACTGAAACACAGGAGGCTCCATCTGAACATCAGGAAACACTCTTTTACTCTGAGGGTGACCAAGCACTGGCACAGGTTGCCCAGAGAGTGTGTGGAGTCTTCAACTTTGAGATATTCAAAAACCATCTGGACGTGGTCCCAGGCAACCTGCTCTTGGTGGACTTACTTGAGCAAGGGGGGTGGACCAGGTAACCTCCAGATGTCCATTTAATCATTCTGTGATTCTGAGACTACAGGATAGAAACAACTGGATGGATCCTGAGAAAAATCAGGGATTCAGCATCAAATAATGCAATTTCCAGAGTAATAGACCTTTGCAATGTGCAGTGAGGACTTAGCAGTTGAGATAAAATGAGCCCCTGTTCCAGCAGGCAAGCTTTACTGGATATATGCAAAACCATCCTCTATAACAAGATTTCGGCAACGTGTTGGCCAGGCTTTCTTGGTCTCGGGAATGTCATTATGTTGTATTATAACTTTCCATGAGTATTCAGTTACTTTACATTCAACATCTTCACACAATCACAGTTTCTTTGTTCTGGTTACCTTTGATAGTCCTTCCAGTATTCTTTTTGGAATTGATAAAACACTTCTTTTAGCTTTTGCTTCCACTTGCCTTAGGTATTACATTTCTCTTTGTGTCTTTCCAAAAACACTTTCCTGAGCAAACCTTACCTTCTCATGCTTGCTTAAGGAATCTTAAATCATATAATGGCAGCTACTTTTCTGGTTATTAACAAAGGTCTAGGAGGAGTTCAGTCATTTATGACTTTATGCTGTAGCTGCTACTCATGCCAGCTGCAAGCTGCTTGGACAGCAGCGTACCCAGAGAAGAAAAGATGTTCAGAAAGTCTGGATACCAAGAGTAGGAATTTAGCAATTGTGAATTTTCTGTGCTCAGGGTCAGAAGCGTATAGGTCCACTTCAAACAAGTTCAATAAAGGAGGGTATAGAAGGTGTGCAGCAGTGAAAGGAATAAGTAGCAAAATTTGCAAGGTTAGATGGAAATGCCAGCTGGTCAGAGGGCTGTAGGACATCTATCGTCTTTAGAAAACCTTGGTTAACCTTTGCATGACAGCTTTTTATCATTGATATCATCACTGCAGTGGCTTTTTACATCTCTTAAATAATGCTGTATCTCTGCTAAAATGAACAATAGATTAAAATACAGAAATTTATACTTCTTTCAGTATCTAGAGTCTGTCAGGTATCAATTAAACGGTGTATGTATTTTGTTAATTTTTTAGAGTGCACCTTGAGAAGAAGATATATTTTCTTATTATTTTCTTATATTATTATACAGATAAGCCTGCTTTGTTCCAGGATATTGGTTACTAAATACTTTCCCCAAGTCCACAAGTAGAGCAAGATGCAGTAAGATTTTTTCACCGTTCCTATCCCCACATCTGTTCAAGATGTACAATTGGGAGATCAGATATTTTGCTGTCCGTCTCCATAATCCCATGTGCCTTAAGTCAGTGATCAAGGCTGTAAGTGTAATATAGTAAAAAAAAAAAAAAAAAACCTTTAATTTTCTAAACAAAAAGACAGTGCTTTATGGGTAGCTGATCATCCAGCATCAGTGTAGTACTCTCTGTTCAGAGAGTCTGATCATTGATCAGACAATTTTTCCAAATTTCTGCCTAGAGAGTATGTGGGGGAGGAAATGAGGGACCTATTCATCTTTGATCTGAGGAGGTGAGTTTGCTACACTGATTTAATGCTTAGTGTCTTATTTGTTCTGCTAATTCTTTCACTAAACATTTTTAAATATTTGGGGACTGTGTTCACCCCGGCTGTCCCAGTTTGAGATAAAACAGAACCAAGTTTCTGTTCAGTAATTTTACTTTTCGGTTAAGCTTCTTCTAACTACACTCACTGAAATTAACAGCGTATTGTCCAGACACTGTCGGCTTCTAGCAGAGATAAGATGAGATGGTTATCATTTATACCAAGGCATTGTATGCAGAGAGGCTCTTGCTTATACTTATTGCTATAGCACCCAAGGGCAGCTCACTTTGTTCCTTGCGCTGTTGGAGGGTCAGAAACAGAAAAGTGTAGAGGGGTCCCACCTGTGGGGAGGAGCGGACAGGACAGGTGACCCAAAACTGAACAATGAGATATTCCATCCCATCTGCCTCATGCTCAGTATAAAAACTGAGCAGTCAAAGGGTGAGTCCTCTTTCTCCAATGGCTGGCGTCTGAGGAGGACTCTGTTCATCTGCCTTTGGTCCCGATCTGTGCATTCCTGAATCCAGATCCTGAATCCAGTTCCCATCCATTGCTAAGTCCAGTCTGGAACTTCCCCAGTGTCTGCCGGTGACGTGATCGTCATTCTGGGAGCTTGATAGTGGGTTTGTATATATTGTATATATATTTCATTATTGTCTTTTTTGATAGTATTATCTTTTCTTTTTATTATTTTATTAATAATATTTCATTAAAGTAGTTTAGTTTCTTTACAACTCATAAGTCTTATTCTCTCTCATCCTTCTCTTCCTGAAATGAGATGCTCTCCCTTCTCTGAAGGGGAGAGAAGTAAAGGAGACTATCTGTCATTCATTCCAGTGGCCAGTCTGGCCCAAACCATGACACTGAGCAAGAAACCATTGCATGTTTAGGCATTAGCGATCCACATAACAGTTACATTGAATAGGCACAAGCCTGTGCTGTGCTGCATGTACAGCGTGGCTTTCAGGGCCATGTTGTCCTCCACAATGTCCTTGACTGCAGAGTTAAACTCAGCCATTCGTTGGGACAGAGGACCCTACAGGCAGCTCCCACTGGGTACCGGCAATTATACCACCTGCACAGCCTCACCCTTTACCTAAAAGAGCAGCAAGAAGTTCTCATGGGAACATCCTTTAGGAGTAGAGTTGTTTTCTTGTAAGGAAATTATATATTATCTCCAATGACCAAAAGAGAGAGCTTCTCTCCACAGTCAGGATCTGCTCTGCTGCACACAGTGTGCTGTGTAAAGACAAGCACCACCTGAGAGAAGCAGCACTGGCTTCTCTATCTCCTCGTTGAGACTGGATTCCCTCCGGAAAGATTTTTTTCAAAGATACCCTTACATTACATACAAGTTACTATATTCAACACAAGAGTGCCTAGATGTGGCTGAATGACATGTGAGATAACAGAGATTAGATGATCTAGAATTACCTTTTGGCCTTTTATCAACCAATACAGAGAATTATATGCTGCAAGTCATCAGCAAGAAGCAGAAACTAGCTGTGAAAATTTTTATTCATTCTTGAAAATGTTCTCATCTTTTCTGGACAAATGGAGATTACAGTCATTGCTAATATTAAAATAATCAGTACTTGATACTTATAGTAATTAAAGAGCCGTAAATCATTTCTTGAGTGGGAGAAAGACTGAAGTATGATGCAACTTCAGGGGAAAGCAAAAGCAGTCACGAGTTTTACAGTACTCATTCCTACATACACCTACTTTTGGATGAGATTACTCTCATTCTGGACAGGGTGGGTTTTGGTTTTTTTTCACATGCTCTAGAATGACTTCACAGTAACAGATATAAGTAAATTAAATATAGTAAAATATATAGTATTATATGTATGTATATAAATATTATATAGTAAATTAAAGTGTGTGTGTAGTCAGGTAACACCCACTGTTTTTGTCTAGTGATAAATGCTTCTTGTATTGCCAAGCAGAAGAACAGAGCCTACAGCTATGCTCACGCAACAGAATTTACAAAGGACTATCATTCTGTAAACAATCCCGCTCTCTGTCCACCCAAAAAACCCCAATGAACGATTAAAACCTGGGGGAAAATAATTCCTTCACCTTGCCTCAAAGTTACTACAGGCTGAAACAATAGAATTTACTGAGACCCAGGATGAAGAAAGGAAGAATTTCGATCCAAAGCTCCTGTATCCTGTATAACTTATCCAAAAACAGATACAATTTTGCCTTCAGAATTCCTTTATTTTTTAATCTCATAAATATGTTTAGAATATTTTTTAAAAATTAAAAACTCTTCTCAAAGTGAAAAAAAAAAAAATCACCTGGTGTCAAACATTTCTTATTGTTTAAAATGTTCATCTTAGAAGTGTATAAGGCTTCCAAAAGAGGTTACATTGCAGAGTCGTTTAATACCCTGTTGTCTTAAGAATACATTCTAGCTGCTCAGTATTACAATAAAAATATAATTTAACAAAAAAGAAAAAAAAAAATTTGGAAAAATTGAATAAGAAAAATATCCTAAATTAAATCCCAAACGTCAAAATTGAAAGCCCAATTCTATTTTTTTTATGTCTAGATGGTTTTAATAGATTATGTTTGAAAATTACTCAAATAAAAATAAGCATCATACTGATCTCCTGGTTATAAAAGTACATAATAGCAACAAAACATTCTATTTTTCCCCAAGTAGTTTATCTTCTGTAAGAACTAGTTTTAAAGCAATGAGTAGAGAGAAAGGCAGGAATCTTCTTTTTCAGGGCCCAATTTACCTCCTTTATCAGGATTAGTGCAATTATACATGAAAAACAGTGCTAAATGTCTAAAACTCTCTGAAAGATTAAAAGCAACATCAGGGGGTGGGTGGAAGCATAGCAGAACAATTAGTTTTTAAGACAGAAGTGGGTTTAAGTCAACCCCATAAAGGCAACAAAGGTTTTGCCAACGACTTTAACAGAAAGACACTTTTATCTGAACTGTCTCTGCCCTTCTTGAAGGAATATGAGGACAGAAATTGGTAAAATGTTTTCTCTGTGTACGTTTTTCTGGCTTTGTGTGAAAGAATGCAAAGTTTAGGGAAAATTAATACTACACATATTTTAATATACATCATGTTTCTTCAGGTATTTATGATGATATTATGATTTCAAATGCAGAATTATTTTCCACTCACTCTAAAACTGCCGGTGAGCAGTAAAACTCATTCCTGCGCAAAGCATAGAACTACACTAAATTTAAAAATAAGTGTTCTAACAGTGACTTAAGGACCTGTAGGACTTCAGCTAGCTTCTGAACATGGAGAGGTTTTGCCTCTTTAAAATACACAGTTTTTAACATAATGTTTTATCCATGCCACAGGCACAATAAAAAAGCCAAACATCAGTATCTAAGGAATAATCCAAATTGCTTTTCTTTCTTTTTCTCCTAAGCTAAATTATTAAAAAATAACGCGTTAACGACATAAAAAAAAACTCAACAGTAAACGTTCAGAACTGTATAGTTCTTTCTTTGAAATATCCAAGTCCATACTCCACTTTTATGTACAGAAAGACTCTTGATCTAATTTTCAGAACTGTTCCACTTAATTTGTTGTCTCTGTTTTTTGGACTTAACATGTTTCGGTTTTAAACTTTAGCTGTCCACAGCTAATTCATTTAACGGTCTGAAATTAGGCAAAGTTGCCTGAATTTGTTGAAAACATTGGCCAAGGTAAATTGCAGAAAGCAATATAGACAACCTTAGGAAAAGTACAGCCTCTGCTCAGGAAAGGAATATCTGAAAGCTGAAATTTCGGTCCAACAGGAACAGCTTATCTAAAAAGTTTCTCTGAGATATCGTTTATCCCGTCATTAAGTTCCTGCAAGATCTTTTTTAGTTTTGTTGAATCAGCACTTTCCAAGAGTAAAACATTATGTCTGAAGATTCTTAACCGTATGAGATCAGAAGTTGAACTCATAATCCATGCAATAACTGCCAGACTTTGTGAGATAGTCTTTTATAATATGACTGATATATATTAACCAAATATCATAGATAACATATGAGAATCACATGCAGGACAAATAGTGGAAGTCAGCAAGATGATATCTGTTTTCTTTTCTGATAGGTCAATCAAATAATTAAAGAAAAAAAAAATCAAGCTCTAAATGTAAAAAGTAATCAAAATTGTGCTTATACAGGATTGTGACCTGACTGGAGAAAGCTTAATGTCCATAAATAAATACAAAAATAACCACCTGGGGGCTTTTCTCCTCCCACTGAAGCTGCCAACACTACTTTCATGAAAGCTGTGTGAAGTCTGTGTGTCAAACCTCTGTAGGCAAACGAGAGATTCTGCTTATGATGACTGAGGCTTTATTTACCCTGATTTGGGGGTATTTTCTTGGGCAGCTAAAACTGCTCAAACACTTCAAGTGCCACCTGACGAGTCAGACTAACTAAAGAAGATACTCCAGTGTGGTATCTACTACTCTTCTGCCAGAGGTTTTTACCTCAGCCCTCTCAGAATCAGCAAAGAGAGACCTGCGTTCATTCCTCTATTGCCACACTTCTCAGCGTTCATTAAAATCACATCGCTGTCCAGCTGAGACTCGTGCAGCATTAGACTTCTGTACATATCTGCTTCTATTCGCTCTGCAACGGGAGGTAAACTGGAAGGTCAGAAATGTGCCACAAATTGTGATCAATTATCTGGAAGCCCCCTTATTCACCCAGTAAAAACAGTGCATAATACAGAGATATGACAGCATCCTTTCAATTTTCAAACACAATTAAACTGTGATCTAGATTAAGTAAATGTCACATCAAGGTTAATGTAGAGAGAAAAAAAAGTCCTCTTGAAGGAATTTCAGGATCTGCTACCACTTCTCCTCCAATGTGCTTAAAAATTGGTGACGTACCTTTGGACAAATCTGTATTGCAATAAAGCATAAATTTAGTAACAATGCATCCCGCTTTCTCTAAAACAGACATCTCTACGAACAATTCTTTTGAACATTTGCATTGAAGACATCTTCAGCTTCAAAGAGCAAACCACTGACCTGGCTCGGTGCAGAAAATTTGAAGGATTTATTATATAAGCCTGCATAGCAGCCTTAACTAAGTAGATTTGAAAACTCTTTTTTCTGGAAGCCAAAACAATTAAATCTCATATGATTAAAATCTCTATGACTGAAAATTACAGGTGTGGAACATACCTTGTATTCTGTGTTATACAGCTGAGAAAAAGCTTGCCAATTTTATGGCAGTGATTCTTTCCTACAGTTCTGTACGCTGCAGAGTAAAATCAAAGAAGTAAGGATTTTCTCAGGCAGCAGGAAACAAGTGTAAGATTTTAGAGCTATCTGTGTCCCCTAGACACCTACTCCTTTAGGTCTTGCCTTGGTTTCGTCTTATGCCTGCAAATTAGTTCCATTGTTATTTTTATAATATAGAAGCGCTTAAAATATTTCTGCTATGACATCTTTCAGTATAAAATCTAAACATCTATGGGAAATTATCATCATTTTTTAGGCAAAAAAAAATCTCAATTATTATCATTTTCTGCAGGAAGAAGAGTGGAAGATTTTTAAATAAAAACATCTCAATTTTCATTTTTCAAAAGAACAGACAGAAATACCCTGCTGGTTTCGTGTACAGAAAACAAAAAAGGGCCAGGGGAGAACTGGCAAAGGTTGACTGAAAAGCTAGCAGAAATGAAAAAAAAAAAAAAAGATTTTGACCATCTATTTTCATAGCATTCTCAGTGGCTTCTGAAATGCAGACATCTGCCTCAAACATCCCTCTTTAATTATGTCTTCAGTTATTTTTAACTAGACAAACTTATCTCAGACATTCAGATCCATGCTAAAGGCTTTCCTTCTTAGATCTTCGCTCACACCCATACTTCAAGGGCACTGGAACACCTTCACCGTTTTTAATGCACTTACACTCGTAATGTTGTTGCAAGGTAGGGAAGTCTTCCTATGTCATTTGGTAATTGGTTTGCAGTCAAGATTTTAAAGCAAAAAGCAAACCCTTAGAGAAAAAGGTAAAGGAACACAGCACAAGCAAAAGGATGCAAAGCTGAATATGCTCTTGTTTTACAATAGTCTAAAGATAGTTATGAGATAAGATAATCCCCCTGTTTTTCAAACTGTTGTTGTTAGTAGCTGAGATGCACTTTATATATCTGTATTTATATAGCTCAAAAAAACATCAGAGCCCAATAAATGCAGTTCCTCTTCCACTATCTTCACAAAAATATCTGAAGAAGGGAAAAGTAAATCCCGTGTAATTTGTGTCATTCCCTTAAAATTGTGGGTTACCCATGAGTCCCTTTAGCTATGCTTGCCATTTTTATTAGGTGGTGATGATGATGATGATGATGATGATGATGATGATGATGATGATGATGATGATGATGATAGGGATGATGGGGATGACAAACTTTTTTAATCCATCTATCACTGTCCCCGTAAATTTATGGAAGACATAAAATTACACTTCCCAAAATTAATAGCTTAAGGTTTTTGACATGTGACATCTTCCTCATGTAGTATGCCCTCACCTATCTTCAGTTCCCCTGGCAGCCTCCTTCAGGCCTGTACAGAACTTGTGGATCATCGCTGCTTTTCATATCTGCATATCTGAGTTGTATCAGAGACTGGTGGCTCTCCCCTCTGGGAGCAGTGGATAGAGGGCTAGATCAAATTAAAGACATTTTAAGCTTAACATTAAGAACAAACAGGAATAACTGTATTGCAAAGGCAATGGCAAATCTGGACAGACTTGTCTTCTAGAAAGTTAAAGATGAATCTGCAGTAATTGAAATCTCTGCTTTTCAGCACTCTCAGCAACAGTTTTTCCCCCCTATAGTCAATGTCCCTTATCTCCTCTAATGATTTCCAGAACTTTGTTCCACCTTCCACGGCCCATTCAGCTCATATCCCCACCCTTTTCACTCCCAGGAACCCTGCCTACCATGTACATTTCCTGAGGTCTGCAACTTACTTCCCTTATCAATTTTCTGTATTTCATAACTTATAACTTTTGATTATTTCCACATTTGTTTTCTGCCTATTATCTGGGTGAGGTTATATATATATATGTGTGTGTGTGTGTGTGTGTGTGTGTGTGTGTATTTATGGCTATAAATCACTGTGCAATGACTTAGAGCAAATGTGTTCTTAAAAGATTGGAAGTGCGTGCTATCTAGGGAGGAAGTATCAACTGATGACTCAGAAATTGCAAGGAGCTGTCTTATCAGGAATGACTGAGAAATTTCTGTCCAATTCATTTAAGATTATCTAGTAAATATTATAAGCATTTTTTGTATTTAACATTGAATGCACATTGATTTGCATAAACGAAGCCAGCTAGCTGCTTAATTTCATATGCAATCTGCATAGCTTTTAATACATATGTAAAAACAAGAACGTTATATTTCAAGTTTTATGTTGAAAATTGGAGAATGTTCCCTACTGTGTTCTGTAACTAGAGGATACGAGAAGTTTAAAAGAATTTCTATGCCACAAGTATGTATGCAGACCAGTAGGTTTTGATCAGGAAACTCGAAACACTTCAAAAAGATCATTTCATTTTCATCATTTTCACAAGATCCAATGACTTGCAAAAGAAGCTGAACTTCTAAAGACTTAGAAAAATAGGTAAGTTAGGTATAAACATATGAAGTACAAGAATCCAAAGTCCAGTTTGAATAATGATGAAGAGTAGCCTGTGTGAATTTCAGAAGACACAGCTGGTAATTATTTCAGACTTTATGGAAGCAATTTTTCATGTACAGACAAGCTTTTGGCAAGGCTCACTTCTCAATAAAGTGAGTTGGACTGCAGATGCAGGAGGAAAATCACAAGTTAGATGAACGTTTTGCAAAGCATGAGCAAGGTGGCACAAAAATAGGTATGGAAGGTCAATAATGATCTCCCAATGAGTTATCAGTGGTGGAGCATGATGACAAGTAAGAATTTAATAGCGCTAAGTAGCTGTCCCTGGCTTGCAAACAAGGCTATAGGTATTGAGCCCTCCTGTTTAGCAAAACACTTAAGAACTTATTCAAAAATCAATAAAATACTTGCTCTGAATTTTAATGGGCTCTGTGTCAGACTCTTCACTAACTGTTCACTTAAAAAACACAAGTAATCCCACTGATCTTAGCTAGACAACTCTCGTTATGCCCTTAACGCTGTTGCTTAAACAGTCTCAGGCTCATCATGTGCCTGTCGACTGCTGAAACCTTACAAAACATCTTGCTCCGTGAAATACCAATAATTGTACTTCATCATAAATCTGTCGTTTTAACTAAATTATTACCATTTAAAGCCTATTTTTATAAAGGAGATACCTGAAACTTCTGTAAAAATCAGCTAAACTTCCAACCCACTTTTGAAACACCTCCTGAACTGCTGGAGTTCACAGCCTGGCATAAGTCAAACAGATCAGAGACTGTTTTACTAGCAGATGTCCATGCTGAGGCAGTAGAGTATAGCTGAAGGTGGTAATTTTGCCCACCAGCTTGATGTGAATCATCCTGTCAACAACTTCACATAATCACTTTTTTACCATTATGTGAACAGCAGTGAAGGTATCTATTTTCTTCTGCAGACAGCTATATGAGGAATAAGAACAATCATATCCACCGTTAGACTAGTAATAACTTTTGTAAGCATGCATATATGCTCTGCTCTTACTAAGGATGTTAATTTATTATTTTGTCATAAGTCTTGCGGACCAGAAAGTGCAAAGGAAAACAAGTTGTGCTATGCTTCTCCATGTGTTGAGAGAAAGAGATGTGTACCTGCCTCAACCTTCATCAGCTCTTCTGGAGTGTTAGGAGCTCTCAGAACCACAATGAAACCAAATGTCAAAACACCGAAAACCTTTATGAGAACCTTTCTTCATATAGCTCTGATTACATTATATTGGTGTTAGTGAAACATCAAGAGTGCTCAGGCAAGACTGGAAGAGATTGCTGTCTCATTACAGAAAATAGGGGGTATGTGCTTATGTATGTGTGTGTGTGTGTGAGAGAGAGAGAGAGATAGAAAGTGGCACACTGATCTTCCCAAGCAATATGTATGTACATATAGATATAGATATAGATATAGATATAGATATAGATATAGATATAGATATAGATATAGATGTGTGTATGTGCTTCAAATCAATAGCAGAATATGGAAGGAGACAGTTAGGGTCCCAAGGCTTCCAAGCCAGAGTTCCCTTGCCACTTCTATTCTTGTTTAATTTACACCTTTTTTTCTTTAATGTGATATGAAGCACTGGAGAGTCACAGAACTGTGTAAAGAGCCTGTCCTTACTCCATGGTCCCACAGTATAGGTCTAAGGTCCAAGACCAAAATAAAAGCTGTTTGCTCTTGTTCTCTGGCAAGACCATACTGGTGAATTGTGGGTCTGTAACAATTACACCAAGTTGACCGGTCAACTGGCAAGCTGCAGGCTGTCTGCACCATTATCAAAGTTGTTTCCTCAAGGATTTTGAGAACAAAAAATGTACCTCGCATCATAACTGGATTTCAGAAAATGGGATTGCCAGTGGTAGGTCTACTTATTCCTAAGGCCACCATATTTATTGTGCATGCTGAGAAAAAAATGCACCATGACTACTCAGCGGACCCAGTGGTTTCCAAAAACAATAGATCAGTGCAGAAGTATGACACAACAATTCTGTACATATACAGCACATGCTGCATTTCCCAGTCATAATGGATTAATTATACACACACAGCAAAGAAGTATTGGTAATTACGCATCGCAGGCAGTCTGCATGCATATGGTAAATCTGATGCTTGAAAATCTACCATGCCTTTGCAAAACGTCTTCTACATATGTATAATAGTAGTATGATGGGAGAGGGATAATGGGAAGCAAGGAAGCCAAAGAATACAATTGAGTAAATGCCACTATAGGAACAATTAACCCAGCTTGCCACTAGCTCCCCAAAATTATATCCAACAAGTGAAGATCCTGTCTGAATTAATTGAGTTCATACTCTTCATGTGGTCTGCTGTTCAGAGGCTGCCTTTAGATATCACTTACAGTGGACAAGCACAGGCTGTTTGGTACAGTGCCGGGCAGATTTATGACATTACAATTCCTATGCTTACACAGAGATGCTCTTCCCTTACATTCACATCGGTAGGGATGGGAAGAAGCAACCTTCTTTATTTTGGGGAACTCCCCTTTCTTCCCATGGTTTCTGAAACAAAACCTAAACAACCTGGGGCAATTCAGAAATTTAACATACTTGTAGTAACAATGGAAAGCCAGCCTGGAAAAGCTGAAGGCACATCCACGTCACTGGATACAAACACCCTCCTCCTTCTAACACATCTCCGAACCAAGGGACCTTCTGTGCATTTGTGATCATTTTCGTATGAAATGAACCTGGACGTTTGGGATGCTTTAGCCAACATGCCTAACTAGAGACTACTTCCCCCTTCACTACAGGGTCCCAGGGTCAAGGGGAAAAGGAATGGCATATGTGTTTACATTCACAGGGGCTCAAATATCTTACTGATTTGACATGCATATGGATTGCACATTACCACCAGATTTGTTTTACAGATACAGGTTTTCAAACTCCTGGGATTGAAAGATTGTTAATCTTCTCGGAGGATTAAATACTTGCTTAATTTCAGACACTGTTTTGGAAAGGTGTCTCTCAAATAAAGTATTAATTTAAACGTAAATCACAGTGGGTTTGAGTTTGGGGATATAAGATGCCATATAATTGAATGATATAGGTGGCTTGTTGTTTTCTCATACATCAGTAAACTGGTTTGTAGAACTGGGAGTGAGGAACTGGAAAGGTAGAACTGGAAGCATTTGGGGAAGACAAATACTGAGCGTTATTTACTTAGTAATTACATTGGGAAGTAAGGGCAAAATTATACCATCAGACCATACAACTGCTGGTGATAAAAACTGTTTTTTATGGGGTTAGACAAGGTGCAATTATTAAAATTCAACACAAACAAAAAAGTTGAATCCTGAAACCCTGAAATCCCACAAGTAACCTCACTAGCAGTGGTGAACTTCTGCTGTCTCTTTACATCTACATATCCCAGAGCTATAAAAGGTCAAACAGAAAGGAAACATTTGTACTCACCGTTGCTTGAGCTGACTTTCCTCAAGAAACAAACAGTTCCTGGTGGTGGATGCCTATGCTGGAATTACTTACTTTCTTTAGGTTCATATGTTCTTCTCTATAGGATGCTGCCAAAACATCCTATCACTAGTCCTGCACAGGGTTCAGTAGCTGTCACCAAAGCTGTAAAGGATCAGCTGGCTGCCTAAGGACGAACTGAATATAGAGCCAGGATAGTATCTGCCCCCCCCCAAGCCCTTTTTCAGTTCTCCCATCAGTTACAACTGATGTTCTCATTTTCTTTCCTACCTGCAATGACTCTTTAAATTGGGTGTTCTCTCTTTAAGAATGTTAGCTATTCCTGTCTTTTCTCCTGTAGATAACTTTGCCTCCCTATCTTTAAACATTTGCAATAATATTCACTATTATATTTTAGTCTCAAAAGACATGAATTCCTCACATATTCCCCATGGCCACCCAGCACAAAGAGGGCATGATTTGCAATGTTTATCATTTTACTATATTATTTGCAAGCTGATTTTCTATAGGTTTTAGATACACGATATCGGCTAACTGCATGTTTAAGAATTTGACATATTTTTTACTTATGGCTCATTTAATATCCCAAAGTATCAGGTGATGGAAAAACTTCCCCTGAAGCATTAGAAATATCTGATGGAATTTTCTTCTGAGTTCACTGTGGCTGGAAGCACAGTTGTTGCAGTCATGTTTTGACACACAATACAAAAGATACAACACACAATGCACAATACTCCACCACTCTGTAAAAAAGCTCCCATTAGAAAACCAAACTTCTTCCTCATGCAGTCTCCAAGCCTCGTACCTTACTGGCAACCACCTTACAGACCTCTGCCTAGCAGGGCACGCTCATCAGCAGCATCCTCTGTGTTACAGCAAGGCTGTGTGAGCTCTTCAGCCCACTCCCTGAACTATCTGCCAAGAAAGCTGACTTTAGACGGCTTAGCGTGACAGCAACTCTTTCTGCTACTATTGCCAAACTCGTGACTTGATCACCAAAAACCTTTACACCCCTCCCACCCCCCACTTCCGCAGGTCAGAAACATCTTCCGATTGGTAAAAAGATGAGGGTTTAAATACCGTGTGATAAAGGTCAATATCTGTTTCCGAGAAGTAATGGCATTGGGACAGAGGAGCTGGAAATTGCAGTCATTATACTGGAGCATAAGATAAGCTTATTCTAAAAGACAACAAAAGAAATAGCAGTGACAGAATGTTCTGGTCAAAGGTATGAGCCCAAAAATTACATATATGTACACAGAAAAAAAAAATTATTTGAACATTTCAGAAGAAGATCTCCTCACCACTTTTCTTGGTAGATTGTTCAAATAGTGACCGAATTTGCTATGACATCCTCCACAGTTCTTAATGAGGACAACATCAGAAAGTACTTTACCATCTTCTCATTATATGAGTCCATCACCGTCTTTTCTCTGAATACAAACCAAGAACAGTGATTGAACACTTCTGCCCTTTGAGCCTTTCCATTAACTAGAATTTCCTTTATTCTTTTAGGGTTTTCTTTATACTTCAAACTTTTCTTTCTTTTTGGTCCTATAAGCCATACGGGCATTTTTCCTGAAATCCTTAGTTTCCCATAGCCAAAGCCAGAACTGTATACTGTGAAAAGCATTTGTATAGTTGCTCTATTTCTCGCATTATATCTTTAAGCACTGTTGATCAGCAGAGCACAGGGCTATGTGAGCCTTCATCTGAATCAGAACAGCCATTTTTATTTTCTGTTACATTCTTAACAATGTTGTGCATATCAAACCTACTAAATTACAACGTCTTCTGTTTATTTCCCTTACTTCTGTTTGTGGTACACGAATTTATACTCAAATTGCTATCTTCAACTCATTTTATGAACAGTCTTATTGCCATAGCTGTCCTCTTTCCTATGGAATGGCGGTTTCCACAGTAGCTTCAAGATAATACAGAAAGTTTTCATTGCTTCCTACAAATGTTCTCCATTGCACGAGGTTCAAAGTTTTCAGTGGTATTAATCTGTAAATTTCCATATGCAAGAGAAGATATGTTAAAAACAACTGTGAGTGGGAGGGACTATGTAAATCTGCTGATTCTTCTCAGATCCTTTTAGGCCTCCCAGATGTCACTCAGAGGCGGGGAGGCTCATTACTGCCCGGAGTGCTACATTTATACCAAAGGCATAAACCTTTCTTCCTCTAAAATCCACCCACTTGAAAGGAAATTGTTCTAGTTTTATATTCTAATTGCTCCTTGACTAAACATTTTCAGAGCTCTTACAATAGGTCTCAATAAATTTAGCCTGTTTAGTTCTGACACAGGAACTCACAAACATACCATTTGCAACACATCTGCAGACCCTTTTTCTCCAAATTCCATTGTTAAAGGCAGAGCTGACAGTGGTCAGCTTTGTGATGCTTTGTGAAGGGCCTGAATATGTACTTTGCACACAACAAGTCTCAGTCAGAATGAGCTAGGTGCTTTTTACATTCCCAGTTTTATACCTGTCCCATTTTACTTTGGCTTTCAAGTGAGATATTGGAGGACTACTAGGTAAGAAGAGCAAGCTGGTTTGGGTGCGCACACAGGTTTGTTGGCTGATTGCTTTTATTTCACCTCTTTTCCCTTCAGTTTCTGTGTGAACCAACATTTGTGTTCTAAATACATGTCACCATCGTAGGAGGTGCCTTTTTCAGCCATTAGAGACATAAAAGATAAAGGCAGAAGCAGCAGTCTTTTTCCATTCTAAAAGTCTTTCCACAACTGTTTCATCTTCCCAGACTGGAGCTCAAACACTTGTCAAGGAAGCAAGACCCAGAATCAGTTCTTCCCACAGCCTACGGGGACACAAGACATCTGCTAAGAGGGTATCCTAACCATGCTGTCTGCGTTAAAGTTGCTCCATTCTTCTTACTGAAGCTGTGTCATTACACAGAAAAAAATCATGATTCATTGGGCCAGAGTGGTCTGGCCCCTATATGAATATAGGGCACTATTTCTTCTTCCAGATGCCCTTTAAAAGAAAGTGGCTGCAATCCTATTTTGCGGGGGGGGCTTGTCTTAGTGGCAGGTGTGCAGTTTGTTCTGTAAACAAGCCCAACAGAGGACCACAGTGAAGATGACTCTGGTTCTAATTCCTAATTTGATTAATAATTTCTGGATTATGATGAGCCATGGGCTTGAAGAAGGCACTGGGATGTTTGGACTGGGGCAGTTCTGGATATGCACAGAGGTGCAACTGTAGTTTCAGTAATAAATTGAAGGCTTTGTAGGTTCCAGTGCTCTAAGGATAGGCAGCAGCTGAAAAGGAGATGTGGATTTTTTTATGTTTCCCCAGTTTCAGACTTTGGCACATACAGTTCACCCAAATCTCACTTCAGGGACTGGAAGACAGCATTTGAACTGCCTTATTTGGAGAGCAGGCTGAATTTAGGTGCCTAAATCCAGGACAGCAGTTCAGCAAGTCTCATGTCTCATATACCAGTGAAAGCTAATGGGACAAGGCTCAAGGTTACAGAATACATGACTGCATGCAGTAATCATAGCTGATAGCACTTCAGGGAATTGCGAGAAAGCAATAAGAGTGACTCACAGCAGTGGGCCACTAGGCAGGCTGAAAGATGTGAGAGGAAAGCCATTTTGGATACACAGTCTTGTCACTTTGAATTTTGTTCTTTCCCTTCACTAGATTAGTATGAATATTCCTTTCATTACTTTTCTGACTCATTTTTTCTTGTATGGTTTTATTCCAGATTTTATTTGTGTCATAGTCCGTCTTTCATGCCCCTTTTTGCTCTTCTCTAATTTACATCCATTTGTCTAGCAATACAACAACTGACTTTTACAGTGCTGGCACAAGTTTTTTTCTTTCTTAGAAAGCTTTATAATGACCTTCTTAATTTCCAGTTTAAAGCCTGCAAGATTTTAAAAAGAAAAAAATATGACTCATCAGCAGAATGTCTTAGCAGCTCGGGAATACTGACAAGAGATCCAAAGACTGAGTTATGGCTTAGTTCCACAAAATTTGCAAACTTTTAAAGCTCTGAATGTGTTACAAGATTTCATGCTTCGGGGAGGAAAAACAACACATTGATACCATTCCTTGGACAAATTAAAGTAATATATTGCTGGAAAGTGCAAAAGCGACACATGCTTTTACAACACTTTTGTCCTTGCCAACACCATTAAAATAGCATCATCAAGCTAGACTGCAAATATACAGGGTCCAGTGACGAAAATAAAAATATAAACCCATTAGGATTCTTATAGTACCATAAGACTACCACTGAGTATAATTTACATCATCAGTGTTAGCCCATGACCCAAAACGTTTGTGCTGGCCCACCAGCGTATATTACGTGAGCAAAGTGCTCCATCTGCTGGGTACCCCGGCAGGCGAGACGGGCACTTTACACTATGTGTCCAGACACCCCTCTGAGCTTCAGCGCTCTTTATTAGCTATATTTGCAAGCACAGGAACTGCAAGTGCTCTAAGTCACCTGATGCTCAGTCAAGGAAACAAAGCTTAAAAAAGAAAAGACACAGGTGATAGGGTTGCTGGTCTTGTGCAGAGAGTTCCTGCAACGCTTTGCAGTTAGCAAACAGGGCGTTTGGGAGCATCACCTATCTGTACGCCGGAGATATTTTTGCATTAATGTTTTAAGCATGATGTTAATGTGCAGTGATTTGAACGCGCTTACATACAGGAAACTATTTTCCTACTAGGTGTCAGTGTACCAGCCAGCACACCAGGTGTGCAACAACCTAAAATTCCACTGGTACCTGAGCTCCATGGAAGTTCAAGGGGCTGCATTGAAAAATTTTTCTTTATTTTCTCTTTTATAGTTCTCTGCATTTAGATCTAATGCATATTTCGAGGCAGACCTCTTGTCTTGTTTTATTCTGAGGTTCTTATTTCTACATTAGTAATTTCTGAACTAGCAACTTTTCCCTTTGTCACAGCAGGTTCTGCTACATTATCGCCTTTGGACTGGCCTTGGTTACCTCACAAACACACTGATTTGAAGAGAAGAAGGAGATCCTTTCATTTGTGCAGTATAAACTGTCTTTCACATTAAAAAAAAAAAAACAGCCGCTATCCGTCCACATCTATAACTGCAGTATCAAAACGCTTAAGCAAATTGTTCTTTCCATTAAAGTTAAAATTGTGTTAAAATAACAGTATTCCATACTGTAAAAAAAAAGATACATTTTCCATTTTTTTATCATATTGTGGCCTAAAACATGTGCTGAGCAAGTAGTTGACACTGCTGACAAGCTTTTCTGGGTTATGAGAAAGAAGCATGAATTTGAAAATAATTGGTATGTTTTGTTCACGAGCCTAGGTAAAGAAGAGTTTATGTTTAGAAAGTCCTTACCATGGTTCTTACCTTTGTTGCATTTCCCTTTATAGCCTGAAAAATTATATACAAAAGAGATTTCTAATAAGTCCTTGGTCTTTTGAGAATTTAGAGACATCAGAAATGCACAGGGCGCCAGATAATATCCACGGCAGAGGACCCACTTACAAGTCAGAAGGACTAAAGGGAATGGAGCAGAAAAACTGAAACAGGGGGCTACATCCAGACCTAGATAGGAATCACCTGGGAATTTTGACAGGATTCCAGAGAAACCTCCTCCATGCACAGTCTCCCACCTTCCTGTCAGACTTCATGCCTGCAAAATGCCAAAGCATTTCAGTTTCCCACTGTGAGTGCAGCACAGCTTCACTGATGTGACTATGCTGATGTGCTGCTTAGAATCTTTGAATCATAGAATGCTTAGAGTTGGAAGGGACCTTAAAGATCATCTAGTTCCAACTCCCCTGCCATGGGCAGGGACACCCCCCACTAGACCCGGTTGCTCAAAGCCCCATCCAACCTGGCTTTCAACACTTCCAGGGATGGGACCTCCACAACTTCCCTGGGCATCCTGTTCCAATGCTTCGTCACCCTCAGAGTGAAAAATTTCTTCCTGATATCTATTCTAAATCTCCCCTCTTCCATTTTGAAACCATTACCCCTCATCCTATCACTACATGCTTCCTGCTGAGCAAATTCGGATCAGATTGGCTGAACTTGGTACAACTATCCAGTGACTTCAATAAAAGTGAATTGAGAACTGACCTAGTGCAGTACGGGTTCTTGCTGGTCCCGTTGCAGTATTGCGATGAGAGGTTTGAGGTTACCTGTGTACCATAAACACCTCAAGCTGAATGCCAAGGATAGAGGAGCTAGCCAATTTTGGACTGGTCATTGACAGGAACATTTTGTCAGAGAGCAATGACAAGTACTACCCTTAGAGACAGCTGTCTGTGGTATTGTGTGTTCTACTTGTGTTTGATACACAACAAATCAGATATAGGGAAAAGACACTGCAGAACAGCCTGGCTGGAAATCTACGACTCTCACTTTTTCTCCCACACTACAGATTGCACTTCATCCTCTCTCCCCCTCACCCAGACGTTACCAGCTTCCAACGGGCTTGAACTCCTCTCTTCTGTGTCTGTACATCCCAAGAGCCTGCAAGCTGTCACTTCCAAATGGCTTAGCAAGATAACCAGCAGGCTTCTTCATCCCCACCAGAGAGTCCATGTGGGTAGCCAGCTGGTCTGTCTTCTTAGACTTTGGAAAAGAGTGGGAATTTCAGAAATGTTTAGCAACACAGGAAAGATTTGTACATTATTTGTCCATCCTAAAAGTGATTCCCTCTCCATACTATCCTTTTACGTTCAGCAATAGGATCCAAATAGCTGTCTTGGCTCTTGATACTGACAAATAAATTATTCTGGGGCCCAATAAACCCCAGAATATACCACAGTATAGTGAATTTACTAATACGAAAAAACTTGTTGAAAATTACCCATTTTTTCTTGGAGAGCAGTGGTGCAAACCTGAAGGAAACATGGACTGTAATTTAGTAGAAACCCAGGCTCATTTTTAACTCAGACTTTTACAATTTGACTGAAGCGCTCCTGGATCACTGCAATCCACTCAGTGGATCTGTAACAGACCGGGATTACCAGACATGAGTTTTCTGCTTCCTGAATTCCTAAGCCAGAGAGAGAACAAGACTAAAAGTGTAGGTCTCAGTTCACAGGTGCTGTTAACCTCATATTTGTATAAACTACATGGTCTTCCTGAGGGTCTGTCTCTAATGTTAGTGTGATCTAGAAGTCCTTCTTGTTATCTCCCCATAAAGTTTTAGCTTGAATCAGATTCCTACTTGGAGGAAATATAAAAGTCTAAATAAAATAGTGATAGGTAGGAGAAATTGTAAATAAATAATATGCTAGCTATCAGGCAGCAAAGTGTCCATATACCATTGTGGCTGTCCTGCAGGCAACACAGATGTGAGCTGATTGTTGTGAAGCCATAAATTTTTCATGAAACAAAGCTTTGTAGGAAAAATTATAGTCCAGTGATTCAGCTGGGGGGAGGGAAAAAACAACAAGGCAGAGAAGCATTTGGATATGCAAGCTTTCCTTCAGATTTGAACATCTTTGTCATACCCAGTAAGCATCCTCAGGGAGAGCCTGGGGTAAACATCTGAGAAACACTATCCCAACACTGCATTTCACCGTAGTTAACTGGGTTTGATCACAAAACTGTTAAAGTCAAACAAGGCCACACAACACATGAATGGAACTAATTTGCACCTTGTGCAGCGGTTGTACAGCTGCATCCTTCACTTTACAGTAGGGGCTCCTGTCCTTTCTGGACCTATAAACTTCAGATAAAATGTTCAGATGGCCAAGACCTACCAGACAGCACGTGCTTCAGAGAGGGGAAATTCTGGACACACTGCACTGGCAACCATGGTTCTACACTGGAAAGGAGGTGTCCCACCACGCCTCAGTGTGACAGGGTTGGAAAAAGAAGGCCATCTCATCCCTCCTGCAGATCAGCGAGAAGCTTCTGCACTCTCATGGCTCCTGCATGGAAGCTATACTTAAACTGCTCAGGACCCATATATTTGCCACCCATGCTCAACACGGCAGCCCTGAGGCTTCCCAGCATCCTGGGTTTGTTCACCCACCCAACCAGGCCTTGTTGGAAGCAATCCTCTCCCAGAAATGGCAACATTGTGCCTTATGAAGGGATGTTAGCGGATTGCAGGTGGAACACTGGACTTGGGGCTTTTTCTTTACCTTTGCTTGGATAACTTAGGCTGAATACTGAGGTGGCACCCTTTTTAATAAATCCAGAAAAATAAAGCAAGGCCAAATTCCAATGCATTAAGAGAAATGATTTAGAGCTAGGCTTGATTGAAGAGGAAATACGTTTCAGCTCTGACAAGCTGTATTTTTAATATAGGTTCACTGAGGAAATTCAGAAGTTTTCTATAACCACTGTGACTGGGAATGTGCATGCTGTGACTGAAACAGCACTCAAGTGGATGGAAGTTACTGTTATTGATACAACTTGTCTACTTTGGCTTTTGGGGAGGGGTGAAATGGAGAGAGAGTACAAATGTGCTATGAAAAAACTGCTTGCCTACAGTGGCAGGAAATTTTCTGAAGAACAGCAAGTGTGATTCAATTTAAGGTTAAAACACCTAAGGTTACATATCCAGATTTAGATATCAATACGCGATGCAAGTGCCTAAACTTGCATCATAATCTGCAGATAAATGATCTACAGCATTTAACAGTACTCAGGGAACAATTCAGTTGACCAGCTACTAAGAATCTTATCTTGAGATTAGATCCCACCCAATGAGATAGAGAAAAAGCAGGGTTTGTTGATAGTGATAAAAAACTGGTCTCAGCTTACACCATACCTCCAGGGACCAGGACCTCCCACCAGTGCAAATGCAGTAGTAACCTCCATCCCTGAGAAAATACAAAGCGTGCTCTTTACCTCTCCATTAGTGACAAAAGTCCTATGACAGGAAGCAGAAGAAAGATACACAGGGATCTGAAAAGTTGGCAATATTCCCAGAGAACAGAGATATGCTGGGCAGAGACAGCGTTGCATCGACCAGTGTGGCATGGAGCACAGGGTCCCGAGGGAAGCTCTTGAGGTAAGAGGACATGCCCAACCTCGAAGGCCAGGCCCTATCTGAAGTAATGTAAGGCATTGGACCTTCTCCGAATCCCACAGAAATTAATGATAATCCTTTCACTTCCATGGGTTTGACATGCCATTGCTGTCACTGTCCTGTTCTTCCACACTTCATCCTGCCTTCTCCCTGCCTCAGCTGCATCCACCCACTTGTGCCTCCCAGGAAAAACAAGGCCGCATGAATTTGCAGGCTCAAACTTTGAGCAAGGAATTCAGATATTTAGTATGCACATCGCAGCCATCGCTCCCAACTTCAACAGCCATCTGGAGGAATGTTTTGAAGCTCACTGACATGCTGAAGAAGTGGACCTGATTGAGAAATGATGGTCAACAGCTGCCAAAGGGGAGGGGGATGGGAGTTGATAGTTTTCACCGACAGCTCCCACATTGCCCCACAGTGCTACTAGCAAGTAAAAATATGTCAGAACCTACTGATCGTGCCCAGTTTGCATTTCATAAATTAAAACATATCAGCTGTTTCTTAACATTTTATTTTCAGTCTTCTTTCGGTCATAATTTGGCCTAAGGACTACATCTGTGATGAATTCCATGTAGCAGGACCTTGCCATTTGGACTACAGTTGTCATCAAAATATTCTAGCGTGCTCATACAGGCTGAGAGAAATATATTTTTTAAAATATTCCATCACTCAAAAATTAGTCGAAAAAAATCACTATTGTTTTTTGAGCTGAAAGCTAGTCTATACTGAAATTCAGTTTCTGCACTGAAATGTCTATGTGTCTGTGTGTATATATATAAACGTAAGCACAGCAACACAATAGCATTAATATGTACAGACAATAAATATATCTATGTAATGTAGTTTTCCAAAATGCAATCACTCCCTAATATGCTTTTTTTGGTATTACATAGCAGCTTGAAGACAACTCCAATTGTTTGTTTTGAAGCATTGTTTTCTCAAATCTGTTTCTTATTTAAATTTTGAGATTAAGTGCTGCCGTTATCAGGCAGCTGTATGCTTGGTGCTACAAAAGGTAGCAATACAGCTGCAAGGTTCTGGAGAGAGATTTTCAAAAACACCTTAAAAAGTCCCATCTCCCCTTGAAATACCCCTGTCCCTTTTCACAGCCCTATGTTGGGCCAGACGCATACCGATCTGCCCTGGCTTCTGTGGACGATGTCCCACCAAGGCCAGCACCTGGGGAAGAGCTCCACTTTCAGGAGCTGCAGCCAAGGTCTGCTTTGGACGAGGAGCTGCAGGAGGGACTGGGAGGCTTCATGAAATGGAGGTGGACAACCAAGAATTTCATCACTGCTGAGCCTCTAATGGATTTCAGGAGTGCTGCCCTTGTGGAAAATGAATAACTGAGGTTGTCAGGAGATCAAAGGAGAGCAATAAAACCAAAAAAGGCTGGTTGTGACATTATTTTCTAACAGACCACAGACTGACGCCACCCATTGCGCTGTTCCCGTCAGCTGTGATCGTGCTGACACAAACTTGGGAGCCGTGGTCGGTGTGAAATGCAGGGGTGAGGCCATTGCCTCGCCTGTGTGCAGCGAGGCGAGCACGTTGTTTTCCAGCTTTCTTACGATTCCTCCTTCAACCCGGGTTTTTCCTCAGTATTTGTGCCACAAGAGACTCAACAACCCTTCTTGACTAAATGCTTCATGTGTTGGCAGCACAGGAGGAGGAGGAAGAGGAGGAGGAGGAGGAGGAGGAGGAGGAGGAGGAGGAGGAGGAGGAAGAGGAGGAGAGGGTGTATTCCCTGCAGCCCATGCTGGAGCAGAGGAAAAGAGGGAGGAGGAAGGAGCATGGAGAGGATCTGCTGTGAACTGACCATAACCCCCTTCACCACTCCTTCTCTCGCTGAGGAGACTGAGCGAAACCTGTGGTGATACTGAGAGGGAAGGAGAAGACCCTGGCATGGACATGAGCCTGGGAGAGGGAGAGGAAAGGTGTTTTTCCCTAAATGTGTTTGTATCCTTTTTAGTTTTAGTGGGCTTTTTTTCCTAATACCTGAATCAGTAATGAAATATTTATAGTAATTGACAAAAAAATTAGTTTTCCCCAAGTCAGTTTTGCCTGTGACGGTAATTGGTAACTGTCTATACCTCTACCCATGAGATTTCTCACTCCTTCCTATTCCCCAGCCCTGTCCCCCTGAAGGTGGGGGGGTGAGCAGACGGCTGGGTGGGAGTTTGGTTGCCAGCTGGGGCCAACCCCGTGAGTGTGTTCCATCAGTGCTCAGTGATGCCAATGCTAGTTCTTAACAAACTAATTCAGGTACTAGTTCAGAAGCTCTTGAGCTGTGGCTACAAGACTAACAGGATGGATTAGCCCCCATGGAGCTCTTTGTCATGCCTATGCTTACTTGCAAAAGACTACAGCTTTGCCCCTTCACTATATAGCATCATTTTTAACTGACTTCACGCAATCAGTACTTCTCACAGGAAAGGCAGGCCCCACAGAAGCACAACTGAGAAGGAAAAGCCAAGAAGATCTAGGCCGCAGGGCACTTTCTAGTAAGTGATACCAGAAATACTTTTCGAAGGATGTGTATTTCCCTTCAAAAATCCATGTCAAGGGAGACCAGCTTGGCTCTCCTGGCCCCCATCCACTCTACTAGTCGTTCCACAGCATTTTTTCTACTTGCCTATACTGCTGTAATATGCTGGTATGCAGTTGTCCATACATAATAGTCTCCGCTTGCCCAAGGAATCTCACACTACTTACCAGTGTACCAGTAAAAGTGACCTATGTATTGCAGATCAGAGCTAAGAGGGAAATAGTTTTCTCATCCCTTGTGTCCTGAGAGTTAAATTGGTATTCTTTCTAAATGAGAAAGAAGCTACTGCATAGGAAGATGACACCCACCTCAGGCATAGTTGTCTGAGATGAGGAAAGCCCAGGTACACAATTTTCCTCTTTTGCTGCCTTCAACTCCTCAGCTAAGTTGTATCAGCACTTTCCTGTGGTTTACACAGCGGTTCAAACTTCCTCACCCCTCTCCCCTCTTCGTTGATCCACTTTACCGCCTGGAAGCAGTCACTGCTCACAATATTTAAATAATTTATTTTCCTCAGTTTCTAACTGGCCCAGTGAATACTAATGAATTTTATTACAAGCTATTCTTATTACAGCTCCCAGAGTTGGAATTAGGTAGGTAGACCTTCAGAGCTGCCATTTCGATGTGCCAGGCTCAAGTCTGAGGCGGGTGGGAGTCAGACAGTCCAGACATCCTGATGTCGTTCCGTCAGATTTCCCCCCTAGCACTGAAACTGCTTCCCAGCGAACATCCCTACAACTTGAGTATTCCTGTATAAAGTTTGAGTTTAAAAAAGGAAAAAGTCCTGACCAAGTGCCTCTGGTATGCACTTCCACCTTTCTGGCCTTTAATAACTCTTGGCAGCTGGGAATTGATCTGGAAAGCCCGACAGCAGACAGAATTGCTTAGCTGGAGGCACGCTCGACTTCAGCTTCCATTTTTTGGCCAAGCTCTCATTTATCCTCATAGTCTCTGAAGTTACTGATTCTTTGAACCTGACTGCTATTCCACATAAGCAGTGTTTTATGTATAATCAACTTCTTTATTACATAACAACCAGTAACATCTGAAAGCTTTAAACATATTCTAACATTTTAATGATAGCAAGGAAAGATTTACGGGCAGAGTAAATGTCTTTTATTGGCCCAATGATGTAGTTGCAAAAACGCAGACTTGCTTTTGGGCACACAAACCTTTTTCCGGATTTGAAACAGAAGCTGCAAAATTGTGACTTGATGTTTGCTGTTCCTTTTAGTCCTGAAGCAGATCGTGGATGCCTGGTTTCCCAGCTGTGCGGGTAGACAAAGGAAGGTATCAAGCCCCTGCAAACCTTGCTTTGTTTATACCCTTAGATCATCATGGGTACATTACACAACCATTTTAGAATATTATAAAATTCATTATAAAGTGAAATATCTATATACTTGATGATCTTGCCTTTGAATTGTCATATTAGATTGCCTTATATCATCATTTTCAAGTAATACCTTACCTCAAAAGTCTTTCTAAGCATCCTCAGTACTTTCATAATATTTGATTTTATTCCCTAAGTTGTATGTCTTTTTTTAAACTCAGAAAAAAAAATGTTTATTTGCTTTTAGGCCTCTTCTGTGAAATTCTCTCCTTAACGAGAAGGAAAATGCACCATCTGTGGCATACTTTGTAGCTGCTTATTTGAGGCAGACTGTTCAGAAGGAAGTAAATCTTTCCACATTTTAGAGAGCTTGGGAGGGAAGGAATTTATCCACATTTAGCAGACACTGGGGTAAGTACATTCTTCTGGAAGCCACAGGTTTTGGGGGCAATAAATCCTTCCATTGCTATTAGACAGGAGGCAATAAATCCTTTGATCTCTATCACACTTAATGATTTTACTCCACTCAGAATGTACATTTTGTTGAGGTACTGTCTTCATTTTCCCATTTCCCTGGGATTAATTTAGCCTCTGTTTCTAGGTTACTACCCCCTTTTTTAATTAATTGGTTGTACTTTTCAGTTGTTCACTGTAAGGGCATGGCACTCAGTTACATTACCTATTAAGAGAGAAAATACATTTTGTTTTGTTTTCTACTTTCCTCTCATCATCTGGATAAGAGATTCTGAAGTTGTACCAAAGCATTCCCTCTCTTAAGAGTACCGAAGTATTTTCTCTTTTAAATAGGCAGGTGTGCTTAAGCTTCTTGAAAGAAGATTTTCTTGAAGAGTTGTTTTACCCTTTTTGCTAATTTCAGATCAGACTTTTTCCCTTACATCTAGCCACAAGCCTCAGTAGCCTCTGCGTCGGCCTGAAAAACACCAGAAATCTAACAGTCTTTGTGGAAAATTCTCTGGGAACAGGTTTTACCTATTAATTCAGCACTATCTTTTCTTTCACAAAGGCAATAATAGGATTTTTTTATCTGAATTGTAGATACTGATGCCAGAAAATAAATCTAATTGACAATTTCTAGCAGTACAGCATCTACCAAATGTTCAGAAGTTATTTTTCTCATTATTTCCCCTGCCTTTTGTTTTTTTAAAAAAAAAAACTGAAAGAATTTTCCAAAACCCATTCAAAACAAAAGCAACCCACTTACAAATATTCTTTAAAACTCCATCCACTGAGGGAACAGATGGGGAAGATGAATTTAGAATTAAACCTGCAACTTCTACCATACAAGCCGAGAAAGTAGCTGGAGTTTTTAGCCTACCGAAGTTTATTTCTGTCAAACAGTGACACCCGGTGGCCAGTGAAGCTAACCTGGGATATTGCCTTACAGCACAAGCCCCGCTACCTGTCTCTGCCCTTGAGAGGAGGCAGAAAGGAGGAGTGTTTCTGGCAGGCAGGTACCTAATTAGGAATCAGGGTAATTGTGCCGCAAATGAGACAAGCGCACGGTCCGATATAGAAAGCCTAAATACACCGAGAGATCTGTCTTGCGGTTTTTTTTTTTTTTCTTCTGGTGTTTCATAGCATCGTGTTAGGCTGGAGATGCTTATCTGTTCCCCTAAGGATAGGAAATAATTTATATTTTGTTTATAAATATGTCAAGTATTCCCTTCTGTCACTGTGTTCTTGTGCAGCTGTTAGGCTGGGGACAGTTTCAAAAAACTGCACCACAGGGTGAAATTGAGTGTTGTCAGACTTTATAAACCATCTGGAACAGCAAGCTGCTTTTCACACCCTGAAGTCCCTAAGTCCTGATTTTTACAGTATATTTAAAATTGATATCTTCCTATAAAAATATAAGGTTTAAGACGTGAAATTGTAATAAGGAGTTCCAGCCTTCTCATTAAGTCTCTGAGCTTACTACTGAGGTGGAAGGTGCGTTTTGGCACATGAAATATGGGACAAGGTGGCTTGTGGCAGCCCCAGCAACGCTGCACCAGCACCATCCTCCAGCTCCCCATGGCTCTGCCTTGCCCAACAGTGCCCTGACACAGGGCAGGAGCAACCAGCAGTTTCACAAATGGAAACTGGGGATCCAGCTGACCACCTTCTCTAGAAAAAAGTCTGAGAGTTAGAGAGGCACGTTTCATGAGCTTCACCAGAGGATTTTCTGTAAACAGTGTGGTGTAGACAAGACTCTTTCAGCCCAGACATCCATGACATCTTTAAGAAAGATGCTCCAGAGTAGGAGTTAGGCTGTCACTGGCAAAAATGCCTTTCAAGTACAGCCAGAAAGGGGACTAGTAAGAGGTCGGAGCGGGACTGGTAGGGTTTTATATGAGCTCTGCTCACACAGCCAGTGGATTGCTCTCTAAAGGATAGAAAGAGACTGATTCCTTGCTTCATTCATTCTTCTACCTAGCTCCATTTCTGATCCATGTGCTAAAAAAAAGGAGTGGGAAGACCCTATTTCTCACTTTGATCGTGGAGAAGAGTTAATATTCTGCTAACTCTGCTTTACCTTATTAACTGCCCTTTCCTTCTTTTATATCCCTAAATGGATGGCAACAATTTAATTCTTTGCTATTATAAAACATCTTACTGTTTTCTGTTATTGGTGCTTTTCTAGTTACCTAAAGTAAAGTTAGGGGATGGAATTAAAGATGAGAGAGCAGCTGATAAAAATATGTTTATCAAACAAGAATTTTCTCATTTTCTTCATACTTGAGATTCTGAAACATACTCTTATATTCAAAAGAAACCCAAATACGCTATTATGAGAAATGCACAGTAAGTCACTCAGCTAGCCATAAATGCTCCATAATGATGTCAGGCAATGCCACATTACTGTAACAAAGATATGCTTATAGTCTTTGAATGGATTTTACTGATTTAAAGAAAACTCATGTAGTGCATAATCTATATTAAGAGTGTTTTCATTAAACTTTAGGACAAGGGAGATCTATTTGAAATTAGTACTATTTGTATGTGCTTCATTTAAATCTTTCTGATCTACATACATTAAAATCATGTTACAGTGATGACAAAAGCCAGATACTCAGAACTGAGGCTGTCAGTCCACACTTGAACTTAGTCCCTGAGGAAATCATTTGCTGTATGACATCAGTAGGGCAAACGGCATAGCTTCTAAAATTACTTCCAGATAAAACTCAAGAACTGGTTGTACCAGTGTTCTGAGTTCCAAGTTTCCATCCAGAGTAAAACACTGAACAAATAAGAGGCCAATTATGTCTGTGACAGGAAGAAAAGCAGTGCTGATTTATATTCATTTGGCTGTGCAAAATCACTGTAGGTTTGCTTTTGTGATACTGACACTTCTGCATGGAAATGCATTGTTTTCAAAGAAAACTGGAATGTCTGTCATATTAATTCTTCGTTGACTCTTTTATCTGTTCTTATCTACTTATACTTTTATTTCTTCAGTCTCCTTTCCTTCCTTGTTACTCCCCTTTCTTTCTGCTACCAGGTTCCAGGTCTGTCTGTCCCTTTAGTGTCAATACTGCAAGTCTGCCTTCCTGCAGTTTCTATCCCTCCTTCTTCTATTCTCCCTTCAGTCCTTCCCCCTTGTTATACCTCTTTCCAGCACTACCTAATGCTTTATCCTTCTTTCATTTTTCCTAAATCCTAGCAAACTACTAGTTATTTAGTTATTTTGAATGCCCATTATAGCCTCAGAATTTCTAAAGTTTAGTTAGTCACTTTTTAAATGCCCTTAGTATAGCTTTTTTCTCTTCACTTCTTTCCCAGCAGCTGAAGAAGGAATGGTTCTTGCACATAGATTCAGCATCTATTCAGTCAGGTCTGGAGGAAGAGAATGAAAAAAGATGGAAATATCTACAGCTACTGGAGATTTTTGGAGCCCTCACACATGAGTATGCTCGCAAGTATGGCTATTACAACCAGGTTCGTTTTCATTTTTCTATATTAATCTTCTGCGCTTTCTCTTCATTTCTACTGTCATTTGGTGTCAACGAGTTGGTTGAAATATTTTGTGTAATTGGACTAAGCAACTATGTGGGTAATAAGACAGAGCCCTAAAGGTCCCAAATTCTGTAGCCTCAAAATACTTGCAAATTTTCCTTGTTGCCAAATGCTGCCCCTGGCAGAGAAAATTCATTTTGTGCTCCATTAGGCTCTGCTGTCTTCAGCTTTCTCTGTCATTCCTGCCCCTTTCTTTTCTTAGCTGCCTTCTACAGGAGATTCTGCAGCACTTAGCATCAAAAGTGCAGTTCTTCAGAAAAACCTGTCAATGCAAGAATTTAAATCTGCAAAAATTACACAGTAATACCAGCTTGGGGCAATGTATCCTGTACACAAAGAGACTTTTTGTCTTTGGATGTTGGTCCTTGTGACCAATTACCAAACCCATCTTCCTGACTTGTTTTTTTTTTCTCATGGCTTGATGACATAGTGGCTGTGACAAAGACCTATAACATTTCCAGCATTAATTCTGCTGATGCACAGTTTTGCTTTAACAAGCAACTCCAAATATCCTAAATGATATCAAGGAAATAATGCATATTTTGCTGTAATTCTAAGGGAACATGATTCACTTCCATCTTTTTAAAATAAAAATAACTAAACAGTATAAAACATTTTTAAGCAGTGGTTAGGAATTTCATGTGCAATTTTCACTGTCTTAATATGCTAAAGAATTTAAATGGCATCATTATGCAATCAACTGCACTACTGAGCTGGCAGTGTCTGTTGCTTGCTGTTTGTGACGTTGCAGCAATCTTACTTTTGTGCTGATTTTAAGCAAGGGGTGAATGAATGGCCGAGAGTCCATGACATACAAAGAATTTCTAATGTGAAAAAGCCAGTGTTTAGTAGCCTTGCCCAAATTCCAGAAGAGGAGATAAGGGAAGGCCAGCTAAACCTTTTAGACTGGACAGGATGATTTATAGATAAATATAAGATGCTATACAGTGTAGAAAGGCAGTAAAGGAAACAGCTAGTGAATGTTTATTCCCTGTTTAATATACTGAAAATTGTTGGATGCTAATTCACTGATTCTGATTGCACTGGAATTAGGAAGAACTAGATTAAATTACCAAGTAGCATATTTTTGAAAATAAGAACTTTTCACATGTGCAGTTTGGCCACAGAGCTCTTTACCAAATAAGGACAATTTATATGCTAAAACTATAAATGGATTTTAAGAGCAAAGAGATGAAGGCACGGAAGTAGGGCTCACCTGGGAAAGTGCAGGTGCAGCATTTTGTTCAAAAACCTCACAGCTTGGAGTGAGCATAAAGGGAAATAGCTCTTTCCTTGTTTCCAGGTTTACCTGGTTCTTCTACTTTTTTCCTAAGGATCTGCTCTTGGCTGGAGACAGTATATTAGGTCTCGGTACTTGCTGAATGCACTCCCACCTTCCCACTTCCAGCCAGTACTATGACTTCAGCTATTTTGTCAGTATAGGTTTTGTTTGTGTCATTAAACATTTGAAAATAATTGTTTTTTTTTAAAAAAACAGTATTTTAAACATGTTGCAAGTTTCAAAAATATGAGAGAGCACTATGCACGACTGTTGAACATGTTCGACACCCAGTCAGCAAAGAGTTTCCCAAATTCAGACAAAAAGTGCTTGAACAGGATGCCTTTCTTATCCTTTATACAGCTTAAACCAGAGGGATGTTATGCCAGCAGATTGAGACTTATAAATCACAGTTGCTTCTGTAGACCATTACTCGCCTCAATGGAAAGGCCTCTAGAATCCACCAACTCTTTTTCTCTAACAAAAATTCTATTGTATTTTTTACATGGAACAATACTTACAAAGTGCACATAGTGATATCCTACCCTCACTAGGATTCACTTCTATCCACCTAGAAATATGTTATTACATGAACAAGAGTTTGGATCTGTCTGCAACATCGGAATCCTTCCTTTACCTTTGCAGCCTATGCAGACAAACAATTAATACAGAAGAAGTCATCCTGCATCAGTCTATTCTTTCTCCACCTGCAGTTCTTTGGCAGGTCTGTAGCAGGTGCAGCAGAAGGTGGCCCTTAAAGCGCAGATCCTGTAGAAACCATGACTTCCCCAGGCCAGCCAGAACTGCAGACCTGTCTGCCCTCTCAATTTCCCTGTGAACTTGGGGAATCAACAGGGTAAGTGAAATATTCAGTTTCTACCACAGCAGTCAACTTCTCTGCCTTCGAAGGAACTCCATGGATGCACTGACTGACCCTACAGCAAGAGTGGGGGTTGGCTTATGTTCCCGTGTCACGTGAAATACCCAATTCAGTCTGAGGAGCCATCTGGGCCTGCTAAAGAACTGGAGAGGATCTTCAGACTTCATGGTGGGAGGTACAGGATTTCTAAAAACTCAGCTCTTGTTGAGAGCTGCAGTTTAAGAGGAGCTTCCTCACCAGGGTAGACGTGGCCCAAGATGCTACAGTGCCCACTTCTCCCTAAATGCAGTGAAGAGGCCTCTCACAGCTGAGGAAACTATACCAGTTTTCACAAACCACAGGGCACTAAAATCAGAAAACACATAGTACACCAAAGCACAAAGGTTTCACTGAATAGGGGTAATGCCTCTGTTTGCTCCTGCTCTGCTTTTCTGCACAACCTGCAGGAGAAATGTCTGCAGAAAAGAATGAAAAACAGGTATGCTGTACCTTGTTTTCACCTCAGAAAGTATCTCTATCCTCTTAAATTGAAGACCATGTGTAAGTACTGTGTTGGACCAGCATATATCATGATGAACATATACTGATCAACTCTGAGGAGATACAGAAATGGTTCAGTTAATGAGACACGTGAGTGTCTCCAGGGGCAGCTAACAAGGTCTCACTTTTCCTGTGTGAAGGCAGAGTTGAGAACAACATCTAGGGTTGGCCCATGATCTTCTGGCACAGAATTGTTGCTATGATACAGCAACAGACTTGATGCTGTGATAGAGACTGTAAATATCCCAAAATATAGATATTACATGTTACAATATATCTATATAATGTGTCATTTAAATAGAGAGAAACAGGTAGAAACAATTACGCCAATTTTATGCTGTTGTGGTTGGCTGCTACTTTGTGGTCACCCCTGAAGCAAAAATTCTTTAGCAAATGTCCTTTAAAAATCAAGCTGGATTTTCTGTCCTAGGCCATGCCCACTACTTTGTCACCTCAATTCCTTAATTTGGAGAATTCTCTTGAATAAATTTCAAGGGCATTTTCTCTATTCTCTTCGCTCTGGTTTCTCAGTTGGGGTGCCTGTGGTTGTAACAGTAGTGCTCTCTCAGAGATGGCCACAAGAGAAATTGTTAGCAGGGAGAAAAATTGTGATGCGCTTTAGCTTCAACATATGGACTCAAGGAAGTTTTTGGAAGCTGCTAGTTCCAATTTAACTTCCAGCCATCCCATTCCTCAGAGGAAATCTTTAAAGTATATGTAACTCCTCTCATATAGCACTTCTTACAAATTTTCTGCCTTCTGTAGCTGAAACAACTTTTTTTAACCCAACTTTCTCATTTGCTGCCTTTCTAAAGTACAGTTCTCGTCAACTTTTATTATACATGAGTAACAGAAAAACTGAAGGATATACCCCAGAGTGAAAACAAATCAAAGCTTTCCATCTTAAGCAAAATTGACTACAGCTAGTAACAATTACATTTCTGAAGAACAATACTTAAGGCACCACTTCATAAAAATTAAAATTATGGAGAATTCACTGCTTTCTTAGTAGTTTGCTTCAGTATTATTCACTCTCACTGCTCACATTCTGCTATGTTCCCAAATCAAATTTGCCTGGTTTCAGCTTCCAGACGTTAATTCTTATAATCGTTCTCTCTTCTGGATTGAAAAGCTCTTTACTAACATCTTCATCGGTCCTTTTTCCCAAGGAAAAACACTTCTCAGTCTTCTTATCGATCAACCAAATAGACTGACCTTCTCAGCTATAAGTAATAATCTTCAGGTCTTGAATTATTTTTTCTCCCTTTTTTGTGTGTTTTATATAAATGATTATGATTTTGTTCTTGTCTAATGTCCAATGCCGAGGTAAACTGAACCCCACACTTCTCACTGCCACTGCCCTGCTTGTACAGCTGCAGGTGTTTTACCTCTGCAGAGTTGCACAGAGCAACTTCTGGTTACTTCATCACTGGGACCATCTAAATACTTTTGGGGGGTGGGGGGGGATGCTGCAAGGGTGGCTTCTGTGAGAAGATACTGGGAGCTGCCCCCATGTCAGACAGAGCCAGTTTCAGCCAGCTCCAAGACAGACCTGCTGCTGGCCAATGCTGAGCCCGCCAGTGACTTTGGTGGCACCTCTGTGATAACATACTTAAGAAAGGGTAAAAAATGCTGCACAGCAGCTGTAAAAAATGAGTGAGAAAATGTTACAAAAGAACTATGCAGACAACCAAGGTCAGTGAAGAAGGACCAGAAGCAGAGATTCCCCTGCAGCCCATGGAGAACCACAGTAGAGCAGAAATCCACACTGCAGCACGTGGAAGTCCCTACACTGGAGCAGGTGGACATACTCTGAAGGAAACTGTGGCCCATGGAGAAGACCCCATGCAGGAGCAGGTTTTCTGGCAGGAACTGCAGCCCATGGGAAGGACCCGTTTGGACAAACTCGTGAAGGACTTTATCCTGTGAGAGTGACCTTACACTGGAGCAGGGGAACAGCCTGAGGAGGAAGGAGTGGCAGAGAAATGTTATGGACTGACCACAACCCCCATTCCCCATCCCCCCTGCTCTGCTCAGGGAGGGGGGAAGAGGTAGAAGAGTCATTGGTGAAACTGGGCCTGGGAAGAAGGGGAAGATGGGGGGAAGAGTTTGGTTTTGGTTTTGTTCTTATTTCTCACTACCCTACTCTGTTATTAATTGAAAATAAATTAAATTAATTTCCCCAGACTCAAGCCTGTTTTACCCATGATGGTAATTGGTGTATGATCTCCCTGTTCTTATATCAACCCATGAGCTTTTCATTGTATTTTCTTCCCATTGTCCTGCTGAGGAGGGGCAGTGAGACAACGACCTGGTGGGCACCTGGTGGCCAGCCACAGTTAACCCACCACACTACTGATGATTTATTTTAACAAGGCTCTACACTTCAGGGGGAGCCAAGAATGATAAGACAAGAAACAGCACAGATATAGTAAAAAGATGGGTCAGACACCTTTATGGGCAGTACCAGATGACCTTCTTTCTTCTCTGAGTGTAACTGGAAAATTCTGCTTCTTAATAAAGCAAGATGCCATCAAACATCTTTCTGCTAATGTTTGTAGCAGGAGTTCCCAGCTTTGATGCTCCAAGACATCTGGGAATTGGGCACCTCAGGTTTTCAGCCATGGAACAAGGTTAACGATACATTTCTATTTGCAGGGATGGCAACAAATAACATAGTTATGTAACAGTCTAAAAATATTCTGAAGATCAGGTCTTCTAATAATGTCAGGCAGGCAGTGTGAAAGACAGGACAATGAGAAAGCAGTAAGGCAAAAGAATGTTGGCCAATTACAGCAAAAAAAGAAATTTTGAAGTTGAATGGAATGTTTTCATAGTTAAAAATAAAAGCACTGACCACTAATTATTAATCCAGGGTTAATATTAATATTAACCCAGGGTTTCCACAGTAAGAAATTTTACTTTAAAATTTTGTTCAGATTTCAAGTTTTAAATCAAACAAATTTCAAAAACATTAACTGAATTGCCTTAGGGAAAAAGTAATTTGGGTCAGTTGAAACATGTAATTCAATTTCTATTCAGTCACTTTAACATATGACTATTGTACATAGGTATTGGACATGCAATACATGTTGCCTAAAATAGTTTTAAAATGCGCACTTATTTTCTGATACAGAGAAAATTTACTAAGATAAAAATCTGCACGTGAGAGTTTCTTTTCAGAGTAGAAACAAGCTTGGAACTGAGCATAACTGGAAAGAACAAGAAACACAGAGGCTGCCACTTGAAATCTTGCAAATAGAGTGTAAATTATTTAAAATTTTGGTGTAGACAGGTAGATAAAATATAGCAAGCTAAATACATTCAAAAGTGCGAATGATGAAGACAAAAGAGCAAACTGTAAAAAGTTACCTTCACTGAATTCCCATTGACACATTTTTGTGGTCTGTCCTTTAACTCATTTATTAATGTATTTCGGTTTATTTTATTCCATTTTGACTGGTTTTAAGGATACAGAAAATTTGATTTAATACTAAAGTACATTTTTAAAGAATTATCGAATTTTACTACTTATATTGTAGTTTTATCCGTTTGTCTAACAATTTCTAGCTGAATCCCGTAAGATCACAGATAAAAACTACCCATTAAAGTAAAGGGAAATCAGTCAGCATTTTCATGTATTATGATGTTAAAAGACCGTCTCCAATGAATTACAGCATTGTAGTCTCTCTGGAACCATCTATTATCCTATACATAATGGAGTGTTTAGGCAACATATGGGACCTTAAAGATAAAAATTACATTTAAGGCCTGCCAGAAGAACATCAGCCAGTCAAAGCAGGTGATTAGCTACTAGGCAGCAAATCTGGGCTGTAATTTACTGTTGTAAATATGGGTGGAGACCAGATAAATGAACTCTGGAAGAAATAGAACAGACTTATAATTGTCATTTACGACATAAAATCCTTGCCTATTGAGGTCAAGCCTACAGTTGATAGTACATACCGCTATTGTGCTTGTTTTCCTGGTTTATAACAATCTGGAGAGAAAGAGACTAGAAGTACTTCTTCAGTAGCCTGGTTAAGGTTAAAGTAACAATAGTGACAGACCATCTTTATACAGTGATCCATCCCTTAAAGATTATTTGAAATGCTTTGTAAAACTTGCATTAAAGGTATAAAAAGAAATCAGTAAATGCAGTTAATAAAGGCATGTGAAATGATGAGTACTGTGGCAGAAGTTAGAAGACTGCAAGCAGAGAAGGAGGGAGAAGGATGTAATTTGTGTTCTTCTATTGGCTTGTGAGTAAACATGAACACAATGGTTTGCTGCTCTGTGCTTTGGGTTTTCCAACCTGTAAAATGGGGACAGTGATACCAGCTGGGATAGATGGAGACTGCCAAGCACTTTCACATGACAGGGTAATTGCACCTCCAGGGATCCACAGATGGTTTCCACAGAGCCAGCTCCAAAGGCAGTCCTGCAAAGAAAAGCAACATCAGTAACACCACTTGCAGACCAACATGGTCTTAAGCATGGTGTCAGCTGGTGACATCGCTTGATCAATTGGCTCCTTCCTAGAAAGTCTCCACCACAGTCCCCTGCAAGAGATTATAGGATTTGCGAATAGTCTAAAATTATTCTGAGCGAGGCTATGTACAGGCAGGTTGTAGAAGGCTTCAGGTCTTCCAGATACAAAACAGAATAATTACTGAGTTCCCTGGTTTTATTATTTGGGAAATGTTCACAGTGTTAGGCTCGTGCACACTAACACCTGAGACAGTTAAGCCCTGGCACCTCCTCTCGCATGTTGAGAAACTCTCCAGGAGTAGGCTGACAGAAGTGGATCAGCCCTTCCAAGACACACCTGATCTGTTTGGCCCTGTTAAAGCCTTCTCTCCACCCCAAGACGGCTCCTTCTTTGCACTGCAATCATGGCCCATGCAGAAACCCCCAGGAGCCAGGAGCTGAGAATGCTTTTCTTCAAAAGCTTCTCAAATGTACCTGATGATGCGAGCGCTTCTGCTCCATTCCAGGGTTAGAGATTTAAACTGACTGGTTTTCTCATTTGAAAGCACGTTAATATTGGTGCTTTGGCTACTCCTACATCGGAAATGGTTCCTCAGGCAGTTTATAACTACTATTGTGAGTATGCGAATTACCATAATACAAGTAATGAATTAGTCCTTGCACCCACAGAAATTCCAAACAATTGTGTATTTTCAAGGACAAGCTCAAGTCTGCAGAATTCATTCCCAGATTTCAGAAAGACAGTCCCCATGCAAGTGCCTTGCCTTTAAACTCTTCATGGAAAACAACAGCACTTAACATTACCTCAATTTAACAGCATATTTCAAAGTATCAGTTAATTATTAATTAACTGCTAATTATTCTTACTGTGCTCCTTTGGGAAAAGGAGTGGAAAAGGACCCAGAATTGCCAAAGTGAGCCACACCCTTGCCATCCAAGTCACAAATCTATGACTGAAGCAGTCACTCTATTGTTCTGTTCCATTTGAATGACACAGATAAGATCCATAACGCTCTTATTTACTGTCTCTTCTCCTTCAACCTTATTTCAAATTTTGTAACTCCAGAACACTCTGTGTTATAACAAATGGAAAAGTCTTTTTTTCTTCCTAACATTGGCACCAAGCTTAATGAAACATATAGGATAGGATCACGGCTTAGTTTAGGAATGAGTGAGTGATTGCATCTCATGCTGGAAAGCTTTGTGTGTGCATTTTGCTAGAGGGTATATCATTAAACCTGTGTGTTATTCATATAAAATGTAGGTTGACAAGAATTACAGTGGAGGGGAAAGGAAAAGAAGTCTAGATTTAAATGTGATACTTCTACTGGAATTAAAAGAATTGATAGGAAAGCCATTAATGATGGCACCAAAGCACCTTCAGTCCTTCTAATGATATAAATAATTATAAAGGATATGTATTCAGAATTATTCCATACCTTTTGTTGCAAGTCTTTCCTGTTCTTTTATGTTTCCTTCCCCTAGGACCTAATTTATCTGTTACCATTTATTGTTCCCTCCTGTTTTTAAGAGAAAGGTTTCAAGTTGTTATTCAACCCTTTAAAAGTAATATCAGATACGTCCTATGGGAATGCATGTTCCTTCTTGTCACACAGCTACAGTGACTACCCTCACGCTTTGCTCAAGAATTCCCAGGAACCCAGGGATTAATTTTATTTTCTTGATACCTGAGTGGTCCAACTGAAACTTATTCTAAGTGCTGAAGTACAGAGCAAAACACATTTCATACAACTTTTAAACCCTGGAGTGAATCAAAGAACCCTGACTGCTTTAGCTATTGTCGTTGCTGCCTTCTTGTCTAAGACACATGGAGAGAGATGAAGTGATGGCATTTCCAGGAAACTGGCTCATTTTGAAACAAGAGGTTCAGGTTAGCTGATTACCCTGGTATCAATTACAGTCAGAATTTGGTGAGGAATATGCTTGTTTTCTGTTGGGTCCTATAGCAGGCTTTGCAGACTCACGAAACCAAGCTTTTCTTGACAGAATTGAGTCCATGTGTAACAAATTAGGACATTTTAGTGTTGCGGCATTAAAGATACTGCTTCAGAAAAGGCTGCTGGGAATAACATCCTGTAATGACAGTGGTAGGATGTTTAGGCTGCCACTTCATTTTGGGGGGGATGAGAATTGACAGCAGGTATAGACTGCAAGGCACTGTTAAGGTTGTATGTGCACAGCGTAACGCAGTGAGATACCCAGCTTGTTCCGGCACTGCGAGCACTGCCCCTTACCAGCCTGGAGCCCAGAAGGGGTGAGTTTATCCTTCTCCTCCGTACAGTTAACTAGCACGAAGTCACACAAAGATTGTATCACAAAGTGTTTTTCAAAACACTGAAAGTCCTTTGCTGGGTCTTGCCCATAGTCACTCTGCTGTCACTCAGCAGAGATCATCCACAGGCAAAAACAAGAATAAGAGCACATCAATAGCAAGTTAAATGGTACAAAATTTGACCATTCATTTTAACCACCGGACACACCTGACACTGAACTCAGTGCTGCCTGCTGGAGGTAAGCAGAGCTTAGTGAGTCAGGCATCTCGGGGCCAGGCACAAAGTTTTGGGGACCATCAGGAGCAGTGTTTATGTGCTTGGTAATGTCCAGCATGGGGGCAAGGACTCAACAAGATCCCCTGGAGACGGACAGGATAACAGGAAATCATAGTCTTTCTGGTTAAAAACTACCTGCTTGGCATGAACTGATGCCCATCTTAGTTGTTTTAGTGATGGTCTGAATATGGCCCCAGACTTTACACTAGATTTTTTCTTTACTTCTCACTGCCTGATTTTGCCAATTAATATTGAAAGCTGACAGACATCAACTTCTGACATTTTTTAACTACCTCAAAAGTTGCCACTAGCATGATTTAGCCAAAATAAAATAGAAGCGTGAAATTGATAGCACGCCGATCTCTCCACCCAGCACTCATACGCTGGGCTGGGGTGGTCCAATGCACCCGTGTCTGACTTCAGCCAATTTTGAAATGTCCAGGAAGGAGCTGTGTGGGCAGATCTGGAGGCAGCTATTAGGTATAGGCAACAGGGTCACCCTCCACTCCCACTGCAGAGCCTGTTCGTGTAGCCTCCTCAGTGAAGAGGCAGCAGCTCCCCTCTCCTTCGCAGCCCGCTCAGTACCCCAGTGCCACATCCCTCCCTCCACGCTCCACGGGGAAGCATCTACCTTGCTCATTGCTGTCCCCTCGCCTCTCCCTCCTTCTCGAACAGATGAGGAGGCAGAGGAGGCAGGAAAAAGGCATCCTTTGAGAACAGGAGGAAGAACTGAGAAAGATAAAAGGAAAAGGAGAAGAAAAGAGAGAATACCCAGCTTGTAGTCCAGTGCCAAAGGCAGCCAAACTCACCATCCTCCCTGTCCCCCTCCCTCCCTGCTCAAACTATTGCAATTTTTCCTCTGTGATCCCACTGCCAAAGCAACTGTAATCAACAGGCAGAGCTTTGTTTTCTTAATAAGTATTGTTTGCAGGATTTGTTTGCAGGTGTAGTCATTGCCTTCTGCCTTTTTTATCAGATATACAGAACATTTCTATGCAAAGTCACAAAATGTCATCATTCAGATATAATTGCCTACATTTAGTCATAAATCTCATTGAAATACTATTGGTCATTCTTTTATGGCCAGCCCGTGCAAATTTAACAGCAAACTGATATGATGATGATGTTGGCATTGCTGTGGTATATTCTTAAGCCACATTTTTAATCTAAATGATTCTGTTTCACCGTCAGTTATAAACAGCATTATTTGAAACACCTTAAGAAGCAAATAAATATCTCTGGTAGTGAGACATTTGTCCTCAAGATCTGTCACAGTTCAGGGTACACATGTATATACAGCTATGACAAGCCCCAGCTTTCTTTAAGATGGAAGAAAGGCAGAAGAGCCTCTGTTCAAAATACTTGCACTCTGCTCTAAGGGAAGTTGAACTCAAAGAGACAAAATCTTGATGTCAGTGACAGGTGTTCCAGCTGTACTGAGAATTATATCCCCACTTTTCATCTCAAGCTGAGTGCTAACTAAATTTAATGCAAAAGACTACCATAGAAGATTATTTGTTTTGTGGTGTAACAAGCAAGATTAGAAAGGAAAGAGGAAGCGAGGTGCAGAGTGAGAAAGAGAATCCATGTTCACACTTAGGAACACACTTAGGATTGAAATACACTTAAACGTGTACCCTGTGATGCATTATGCCTAGTGAAGTTTTAAGACCACCTTTGGCGTGAAATGTTGACTTTTTCAAGTGGAAAGTTTAGCTCTGCATTAATTTAGTTTGTGGGTTAGTCCCCAATAGGAATGCCTTTTTTAAGGGGCTCTCCCAGGCATCCCCACTTACCACCCTTTGGTGAACATCGCACAGCTCTCTCGAAGTATTTCACAGTCTCATAGAATCAGAGAATGGTTTGGGTTGGAAGGGACCTTTAAAGACCAACCCTAGTGGACTAGGACACCTTGCTTGAGTGGATTTCATTTTGGATGAAATCAAATGAGAGGATTTCCTTCCAGCAGTGATTTGGTGTGACCCAGCTGCTAAGAGGCAGCCAGTCCGTAGGATCAGACAAGAGCCAATCTGCAGCAACACCCTGAAAATGTGCATAGTGGGAATCTAGAAACCTCACTATTGACTGCGTCACCCTAAAAATCTGTTGGGTCACACTGAGAGCTAATGCAGACCTAAACAAAGAAGACTCACCGCAGTAAGAATAATCATAGAATCATAGAATGGTTTAGGTTGGAAAGGACCTTGAAGATCATCGAGTTCCAACCCCCCTGCCATAGGCAGGGACACCTCCCACTAGACTAGGTTGCCCAAGGCCACGTCCAGCCTGGCCTTGAACACCTCCAGGGATGGGGCCACAACAACCTCTCTGGGCAACCTGTTCCAGTGCCTTACCACCCTCAGAGTGAAAAACTTCTTCCTAATGTTCAATCTGAACCTGCCTTCTTCCATTTTAAAGCCATTCCCCCTCGTCCTATTGCTACATGCCCTAATAATATATATGAAATAATAAATAGCATGGCTAGTGAATAAAGCTCTACCTATACACAGGGTCCACTTTAAGTGAGTGCTTATAGTTAAGTCCAGCTTTGAGAGAAAACAGTTTATGAAATTATTCCTCTTGTCCTTTCTATTCCTTTTGATAAGACCCATACCTTCTGATCAATGCATGTTTCTAAATTTCAAAAGATTATCCCTCTCTATGTATTCAGCTGTGTTTATAGTATAGTATGAACTACAAATTGTTTTACTATAAATTGTATGCATTTCTAAGATGTGTGTCGGAATTGTAAAGTACCTTCTGGTCACTTTTTAGAATGACAAGGAGGGAGTCACGCTGTCAGAGGTACAGAGGGTTCTCAATTTTGTGCTGTATCTGGCAAACAGTAACACTGCACTGTCCTCAGTATGTCCTTATTAAGTAAGTTACTGGGAAACCAAAAGGCAGAGGAGAAGGATGCTGCTGAATACAGAGCACTGAATAGGCTAGTGTCCTTTAGCTGTCTACTGTGTCTTTTACAGAAGACATTCATTCCTGAAAATGCAAAATATAGAATGAAGAGATGGTGAAGCCTAGGAGAGGTTTGGGTATATGTCACAGGATGATGTAGGAAATTCATTCCTCGTGCAAAAGCATACATTTGATTATACAAGAATATTATGCAAATACTGGTAGTGCTCTCAAGATGTCGATCCAAAAACAAGAAAAAAAAAAAAAAAAGGAAGGGAAAATGAAAATAAAGGGACTGGAAGAAAGGAAAATAAGTTTTTCCACGGAATATTTCTATTCCTAATTAACAAAGACACCTTTACGTGTTTAAAGCAGAGGGAAGGGTCGAGCAGTGGGTACCGCAGAGCCCCCTGGGCTCCTTGCGGCACTGCAGCCGGCAGCGGCGGGGAGAGCCCACCAACACCGCCCCCCCCCCCTGCCCGCCGCAGCCCGGCAGCAGATGGAGCTCTCGGCTCGCGTTTGAGCTGCCTTTGTCGGGCTTCGTTTCACCTCTTTGACCCCTTTTTTGTTCCCTTTCACTTCGCCTATTAAATGCATACTTTGCCGTATCCGTCCCCGAAATTCAGAAATAAGTTGAAATAGAAAAAAATAAAAAAATAAAATAAAAAAAAAAACAGTCAGCACTGAAATACTGTCTTTCCCTTCGGGCTTTCATGCCATATACATCCTTTATGAAGCTACTGCTGCTCTGGTCTAACAACTGTGCAAGTCCAAGCGATTTTTTTCTATAGTTGGACCAGGCCTCGAATGAGACCACATCTGTAAACACCTTAGTAAATGCTCTTCTAATAAAATGCACTTTTTGATTAGAAATTACTTATTAATTAGTACGAAGAAACTTCATGTGCCTGTAACTATATCGTGCAATTGGTTTCACGGCAGATTTTGTCCAAGGTTTAACCTGAGTTGCTTTGCATTTTAATAAAATACTGGGTTTATACTGTTTTTCAGTGCAGAGGATTTGAGTTACAGTACTTACCTAGTAATTATCTAGACCAAATAGTTTCCGTGCTGCTTAAAGTTAATGAAAAGGAGTCAGACACACATTCGGTACAAGATAGCTGACAGAATAGGTGGCAGCATCCTTTTATATGCCAGCTTAGTCAGGTGGAGTCCTGAATTTCAGGTGCATCAAAGTCTTATCAACCAGATGTTTCCATCAACTTTTTAAATTCCTAGCAAAATGTCTTATTTTCCGGGTCTGGGGATATAGTTTGGCACAGGGAGTTTGGAGTGGGGAAGGCAGGACATTATTCACCACGCTGTCTGCAGGTAGGAGGGGGGTGCAGAAAAGAAATGCATGAACTGTGCAGCAAGGTAAAGAATAAATACAAGATAGCTTGACTGTGATGCCTTTTGCTGAGGATGCTTTCTGGAAATGAAGAAAGAGGCATGGCTTCAAGTTTCTGCTGACAATGGTATTTAGGCTTTTTTCTTTTTTTTTTTTTTCTGTTTAATTTTAATTGTCCATTTTCAGGACAAGGACTAGAGCGCAAGATTTCCCTCTTTACAAGGGGAGCTCAGGGTTTTATTCCTGATGTGCAGGGAGACTTCCGCAACCTACTGTCTGGTATCACTGGACAGGTTTCTGTAACAAAAAAAAAAAATGTATGAAGTCCCCTTTCTCTGAAAGTCATGTGAATTTACAAAATTTTCAGAAGTGCTTTAGCAGACCTCAGGTTAAAGCAGCCTTGAAATGCACATTTATTCTTGATTATCTAAACACTGATTGTGATCTCAGGGGGGAAGGATGGGGCGGGGACAACTGTTTCTTTTTCATTAAATTAATAATTTCACAGACGCAATGGTAAAAGCCATAGACACATCGTGTTGCATTCCTATAGGTAGTAATTATATTTTTACATCTAGGATTTGGCAGCAGAGTGTAAAATGAAGTGATTCTGTGCAGGGGAAGCAAGCTTACTGCTTCAGAAAGCTTCTTTTTTTCCTCCATAGCAAATAGACTGTGGTCAATCTATCTTAATACAAATTCTGGTGCTCTCAAGAGCAGGAGTGCTGGGAGCAGTACTGCATTAGGAATTTGAGGAAAACAGAGGGAGAAGCAACAGGTATGTGGGAAGCAGATAGGAGTCATATAACCAGCTTGGCCACACATATTTTACAGAATATATGGGAGAGGTCCCTTATCTTGTCTATTTTGGATGAAATTTGAAAAGAAACCCCAGACTCTCTATTCTCACCTCCTGGGAAACGATCTGGTTTAAAGAATTTGCAAAGAGCAGAGCCTGGCAGAGAGGGAAAATCCAGCTGCCAGGAGCAGGCTGCCAAAGGTTCCCAAGCTCTGTAGTGGGAAAAGGGTACAAAGAGAGCATGACTGGTAGGGAAATTGAGCTTTTCAGCCTAGAGAGACAGTTACATGAATGCTGAAGCCAAACATAAAATTGAAACAGCTAATTCACCTCAGAAAAGCCTACTTAAGTGCTATTACACTAGACCCCCTAAAAGGAGAGTTAATTTTGAAAGTACCTGCTGTGTGGGGTTTTTGAGTCTGCAAAGGGAAATTCAAGCAGCAAATGGGCATGAAACAGGATTAGGTATTTTCTCTCCTCCACCACCATGCTTGCACTCTCCGGCTTAGTCTGTTTCTCTCTGTGGAATATTAGTCTCTGCAAAACAGTTTGCCTCCACGAAAAGAACCACACGCTACAACCAACATCTGAATATCACATTAAAATAATTCAACGAGAAGTTCTCCTGTTTTTTTCTGGTTGCAGAAACATTGAGAAACTGCATAAATCTTTGTGTTATAGCTGTATTTGTCATTTTGGACAACAAAACTTCACATCTGAAATCTTTGATCAGAAACAGTAAATACTCTAATCCTAGCTAAGAATATATTAAATGTATTACTGTAGTACATAGGTATCGTAACAGTAGAACCATTGTCAGAGTAAAAGACCGTAAGTACAGACAGGGATGACTTAATGTAGTCATCACTTAAAAATTATTTGAATTAATCTTGAATGTATATTTACCAATCTAAGAACTTGTGACTAAAAAATACCAGCAGTTTTCACATGGTATTCCATAGAGTCTTGCAAACACTGCACCATGTGCACAGGAAAACCTTTAAAGGCAAATATATCTCTATTTAGATTACTGAGTTTCAACTGACTTTTACATTCATGATACAACCAAGTTTTTTGTGTATCTCCATTAAGATCATGCATCTATTTTTTTAAACCTTTATACGTAACAAGGAAGAACCTGTCCTTAAATAAGGGGCAGGAAAATGCAGCAGCGAAGCTGCAGTGATGGCAGAGATACTGCTCAAGAGAGACAAAAAAGCAGCATGTCAAACTCTGGGAGTCTTGCTCCTGTGTGTTGCTCCCTTACGAGCATCTGGACCGATCTGTCTCATGCCAGAGGCCAAGCAGGTTCTCAGCTCATCCTGGAACAGACAACAGTTTGTACAGCTGCTTCTGACTTCCCACAACCGTAGTTAAAGTTTCTTAACATCGTCAAATATCCTTATATTAGCATGGGGGGGTGATTACAGTTAAACCAGTATCATTGCTTTTGAGCCAGGTTTCTCAATTAATTCTGGGCTGCCCTGAGTTTGCGACTTTAATGCGCAGCACATCTGCAGGTCTTTGGAAACATCAAAGCATCAGTAAAAACAAAACCCCATTAAATTAACATCCATAAAGTGCCTTTTGGCTAATAATAATACATTTAATGAATATGAGTGTTTGAAAACTGAGAGTGGCATTAACAGGGAACTACAATATTAAAAAATATTTCCATGCTTCTTCACAGAAGGTCTTTTCAGCTTGCGATGGAAATGCATGCTGTAGTACACTTTAGTCCCGGTTAATAGCTGGCATGGCTTTCATCTTTCTGCTTGATGCACGGTGGCCTCTTTCTCTGCTTCACTTGTGGCAGGGAAATGTTGCTCACTTTTTTATCACCTTATCTGCTTGAGAGTGGTTGGTCCCAATCGCAACAAGGATCTACCAGCACTTCAGGAAATTGGCCAGCAAACTTGTATGTAGCTCCGTTTTAGAGTAAAGAAATAGAAACTCAACTGCATAATCAGTCAGGATCACTGTTCTTTTTGACAAAACAGAAGAGGAGCAAAGAGCGAACTCATGGAAGTGCAAACACATTATTTACCTTTGTATTCATTCAACTTACTTCAATTAGAGGAAAAGCTCTGGTGAGTCTGCCTGTGCTAAGGGCTCACCCGAGCAGGGAGGCAATGAGAAACCTGGCTACCGCTGCCTGTGCTCAGAGGGACGGTATTCCGTACATCCCCTAGGTTCCCCCAAGCTCTGCCACCCAGGGACTGTTTCTCTAGTCGTCAGCCATGGAGCAGGGTTCTGCTGTTCTCCATCTATGTCCCCTCCTTGCATCTCAAGGACAGTGGCTGTTACGAGCAGGGTCTATAGCTAGAATTTTTCACCCCAAGTGGTGACATCCCACTTTAAGCCATTTAATGAACACCCACGGTCTGTAATTATGAGAGGAACCTGGACCTGGGCTAGAGGACAGTCATGAAGGGAGGAAGAATATTGCCCTTTTTTCAGCGTGAGAAGACACTCAGACAGCTCAAGGGCCGAAGCTAAGGTCACAGGGGGAGCCTGTGGCAGAGAGAGGAACATGCCTCTCCTAAGATTTGGTCTTTGTTGTGGCAACAGGATATTCTTTCTACCCAATATGTGGTTTTCTTTTTAGCACATTTAAGTAAACCATTTTAATTAACTCATTTTATTACATAAGTGAGAGTTTTAGGATGAAAACACAGAAAAACATATTGAAAGCTATAATAGGTACTGGGTCTGAACCAGAATTTTAGATCCAGTTATTTTCTACCTCTCTTTCTATGTCATGTACTATTTCCATGGTCTTCAATAGTGGATGAAATAGAAATGCATGAAGCACAGATAGATACACTGACACTATCATTAGTGGAAATGGATTTGAATTGGAATTGGATTTTGAGTAACAAGTACTTAGAACTCATCAATATGATTGAAAAAATCAGTATAAAATTGCCCTTCTGTTTCTGGATTATTCAGTATTTCATAGAAAATTATTATTCACAATGCACAGGTCTTGGAATATAAAAGCAGGTGAAGAGAATTATGACAGCCCGAAAGACAGCATTATCAGGAGATATCTTCAAGCCTAACGTTACTTGGAAATACATACCCAATCTTTCAGGACATATCATAGGTTCTCTTATATTCACTGCGCTTGATACCCACAGCAGCTGCAGCAGCTTACACTGTGCTGTGGTGTGTGCAACCGTCACATCCCAGTTACACTGCATAGACTATATTTCAACAGCAATGTTGATTGAAAACTTACATTGTCTGGTCAAACATCTTTCTTTACAGCATTGTTCCTGAGTTCCTTTCATGGAATAGATCCTTGCAGGTGGGTCTGGGCTCTTTCCCACACAGGTGAGAAGATGGTGTAGAGTTATCTTGGTTTCCAAGGCCTCAGGAAAAACTGAGCAACATACTGCTCTGCAAGAACCTGGAAACGGAGTAGCATCTCAATGATATGAATCACTGCAGACATTCAAAACTATTCAGCACAGACATTTGATCCTTTGCAGCCAGATTCTACCCCAAACGCAGGTCTAGGAAGTGATTAATAAGAGTCACAATACCACAGATAACGAAGAAACCATTATGTGCCCCAAAGCATGGCCTCTTTCAAGTCCTGGGGGCTCCTGTAAGATGTGATTATACCTGAAATATTAAGTGTGATTCCTACTTCAGCGTGAATGCCTACTCCAGGTGACTAGTTGCCTTTCCTGAAAGAGATCAAATAGAGGAATGATTTGCACAGCACTATGACTTTTTCCTCCTCTCTCCAGCAATGAGTTCGCTGTTATACAGACCAGATTCTTAGATTATCCTATTATCTTATACTCGTCTTTTTTTTTTTTTTCCTCAGTTGGCCCTGAGGAATACTGCTCCTTGCAAATGCTGCAGTTTAACTGACTTTTTTTTTCTGTTTTTCACAAGAAACAGTGCACACTGAAACTCTCTCTTCTGCTCTTGGAAGAGCTCTAACTGATAGCAATGGCATTTGTCAGTGAGATGGCAATCCCTGTTCAGAGCCCAGCCTACTACCTCGTATCATAGACGGGAAAAAGCTATACCTCTCCATAGCTTCCTATCACCGTTAGAGTCACAACGGCTTTACCCCCAGCCTCCCTCCCCCAGTGTTTCACTTGTACACTGGGATATCTTCTTTTGGGACTCACTCAAAAGGAGCAACCTGCCAGATTGATTGACTCCTATTTTTGTCTTTTACTTTTCAGCACTTTACCCTTTTCTTTCTGCAAAAACAAATGTGTTCCTACCCCCCAGTTATCTAATTAAACTTCTGTATTCAACAGGGCAGCATTTTACTAATTGGTTTTCCTTTCATACTATTGGAAAACCAGGTTGTCTATCAACAAGTCAATTGTAACCAACAGTTCTGCTAGTAGATAGCCTGCAGCAGGAATGGGGTTTTTTGTTATTTCTGTAAATGACAATTGGATACAAAAACAGTCATATTCATGGTATATTTTTCTCATATCTTGATCATATCAACCCTAGCAGCTCGCTGGAAATCATTTATGATTTTCAGTGAATGCTTTCAGTCAAAACCAGCAAGTAAAATTTCACCATCAGAAATTATTTCCAAGCAACTATGAGAAAACTTTTGCTCCCTGACTTCTTTATTGAAATCACTACTTCTGTCAGACCTTGACATTCCCTAAGTCAGAAACTGGAGCCTAGCACGATAATTATCTTTTATCAATTTTTCACTACCCTCTGTCACTGCAAACTGTCACATTTGTGTGGAAGGACCGCAGAACATAATACATCGAAAGAATGCTGCAACAAAGACCTGCCTCGACTCATTTTCCAAGTGATCACTCCGAAACAAGGTTTTAAAGGCACCTGAACAAGGAAAAGTGTTTGGGCATTATCTGAGCATAAGGACAGCCTCACATTTTGGATTCTTGAATGAAAAATCTTTAAGAAATTGTGTCTGTCAGTGTCTCGCTGGTTAGAAGCTTATAGTTTTTAGTCTATTTAGGGGCTACTATCGTCATAAACCAGGAAAAAAATACAACCTTCACAGAACAGGAATTTTAGCCTGTCCTCTACCTCCACCATATGCACAGTTTGTTAATAATTTTTAAGGCACCTGTGCCTGCCTGGAGTCTGGAGAAAGGTCGAGAGAGGCTGGATGGAGGTGATGCACTAGGAAAGCAAACTCTCAGCATGACAGGCTGGGGAAGGGGGGGAGATGGGAAGTTGTGAGGGTGTCACCTCCCACTCCCTGCTTCTCGACCTCTTGATACAGTAATGTGGTACCTGAGACATCAGAGATAAATGTAGCAAGGAACAAAAATGTCTTCTGCTGTAAGAAAGTTAGGGTAGGGATTGCCCTTGAGGTAGCATTGACATAAGCTGTCAAGAAAATCAAGACGATAAAAGATGAGGTATTAAATATGGGTAGTCTCACAGGGCCTCAGTGAGAAGTGTGCTTGTTCTTGACCACCGTGCATGTGTTTAGTATTAGGTGGACTAATGGCTGGCATCCACACCCACATAGATTTTAAACTCTTTCCTCAGGCAGTGTGAGTTATCCACCCTACAGCCAGTTTCTGGCCCCCGACAGTAAGTGCCACTGGCTGACGTGGGTCAATTCCTCCAGCAGGCTCCATCACCTCACCCACCGGCTCTGCTTGGTGCTCTGAGCCCCGAGAACTGTGCTATACGGAATTACACACATCCAACCATTTCCCTCATAAAGTCTGGGCTTGCATTCCTTCTGAAATTAATTAATTCTTGTAAAGCAATGCTTGAGATTTTTTTCTTGACACAGAAGCCTCGCTTTTCTACAGAAGAGGTATCAGCGATGCAGCAAATAAATCCGAAGCTCCCCAGTGGGATGAATGGGGACCAGTTCAGCCTCCAGCAACCACTTCATCTGCAGTTGGTTCTGAGCACCAACAAGCTGTGGTGCAGGTTTGGATTTTTGCTTATGTCCAGTATCTTAGTTAGATAAACAATTGTGGGGAACAGAATGGCAAAGGCCACCATCTTCTGATTCAGACTAAGCCTGAGCATTTTCTAAGCTGCCTTGTCACTTTGGTCTACTTTCTAATACTTACTTAGCTTCCAGTAACGCCTCAGATTTCTAATTCCAAAGAAACTAAGGCTTTTGCAGACTCTGTTTTCACTGCCCAATAAGTAATGCACTAGTAACGCGGAAAGGATAAAACCTCAGGGTCATAAGCTGTGCTAGATCTGTGCAGAGCTGACATCGATGAGAGCTGTGTGCGTGGAACAAGGCCAATAAATACCGGGGCTCTCAATGTTTGACTTCTAAATGCTTCTATTGGATTTTCATGGATAGGCTTAATGGTATTATCTGTGGCCTTAACAGAATATTCAAGAAACGAAAAATGTATCTGATAACCCACTCTACTGAATAGCATGTCCTGACAGCTAGGGACTCCTACTCCAGTCCTTCCACTGAAATGAACCAATTTTGCCAATGTCATTTTTCACCAACTGAAGCTTTTTCACCTCATTTTTATCTCAGTGACAACCCTTCTCCAGTAACCACCATTTACACTGACAGCAATCTCCTTCCACCACATGCTCCACTTGTCAACAACAACCACTTTGTTAATATAAAAGTAGTTTCTGGGAGTTTTGCTCACAGTCTCACTCAAGTGTAACTGTATAAGATGATGCATATCTTCCTCCAAAATCCTCATCATCTTCTTTTGTGCTGCTTTACTCAGCCAGTTAAGGCTATAGAAATTAGAGCTGCATTTCCTCTTCAAAATGTATTTTTTCATTATCATGGGTGTGTGTATTTGAGGATAGTGCAGAAGCAGTGATCCTCATTTCTGTGTTTCTTCTTATTTTATAATTTTCAATTAAATTCACACAAACCAAGAATGCAGTCTTATTTAACACATTTCTGTCTCAGAATGCAGCTCTAAACCAGGCAAACCAACCCTGGAGTGGAGCTTCAGTGTGGGTGTTGGGAAAGGAGAAGGGGAAGCATCATGGAAAGATGCAGATCTGCAGGTGGAGGGTGGTGAGTCGAGGAAGGCTTTGAGCACTGGGGACATTTACGGGGATGAAGCTTGTCCAGCTGACCACTGATATCATAGCCACCCATCAGGGACACCTGCTTCTTACTCTGCTGATCAATTCAGTCATCCTAGCCTTCACCTATTTTCTCTTTTGTATGCCAAAGAGACATTTCTTAGCATTTCACAGTCCAAGATCAAGTAAAGCAGTTGAAAGGAAGACGAGGCAGGACTTTTTGAAGACTTTGGGGCAGGATTAGGTAGCTACATTGATACTGTACAAGCAAGGGAGTGGCAAAACATGAGACTGCTGTGTTGTCTGCAGAGCTATGGAGCCCAAGAAAAGCAGAGATTCTCAAAGCAATGAATCATGAGGAAAAGGATCCCAAATACAGCAAAAATGTTCAGTTCTGCTTATAATTGATACTAACTGCACCGAGAGTCTGTACACATAAATAGACACTCTGAAAATTAAACAGAGAGTTTCTGTTTATTTCACATTTTGGCTGGCAGTTTTTCTGCTGAATGCATTAAGAAACTTGCCTATTGCCCAAAGACCTGGCTCTGAGCAGAAGCTCAAAAGCCTCCTTGAAAAGTTTTAAAGGTTTTTGAAGAAACAGGGAAATGGAATTTAGAGGCCATCTGTGATCATATTCTTCCCTCCCAAAGTCTCTGAACTCTCCTCAGACTTCTGGTCTCTTCCAGGACCATTACACACCAGGAAATATCTTCCCCTAGTCCATGCGGATGTAAAAAGAAAAGTAGGAAGGGGGTAAATTCAAGAGAAATAGACAACTAGAAGAGAAACATAGTATTGCCAGACCTACTAACATAACTGTTCCAGGCTTGGATTATTTCCACTCTTTTATATACTGATTCACTGTTGCAGACTTGTTTCGTCCTCTTTCTCAGTCTCCATCTCATTTATCCCATATTCCCAGCTTGCTTTCTCCCTCTCTGTTTTACTCCACCTGCCAGTTTTCCACTGTACTGCTCCACCCACTTTCTTGTCCTCTTCTTGAGACCAGAAGTTTGTGCAATGCAACAGTTGTTTCCTCTGGCTTTTTCAGTCATACAGGCATACACAGACAGACAAATCCATATGTTTGAGAAGACAAATCAAAGGCACTTGTTGCTTCTGCATTCGGAGCAGATAATGGTGATGTTTGTGATGATTGTCACAACTCACTTAAGTCTGTGGCCTGAGAGCTTTGTCCTATGTGCAGACAGGTTTTGTCTCAGTGTAAATGATCCACTGCACCAGAGCACTGTCACTCTTCAGTTGCATCCTCATCCCAGATCTCTAGGTATTTCAGGCTATTGAAAGCCATTGAGAACATAAGACCAGCCCTAGAAATAGGTTTGATATTCTACAGGAAGGTAGTATAACCACGTAGAGGTGTGATGTCCTTGTAGTAGCCATCCAGAAAGATACTGCTAGGCTCTGTACCAGCTGGAGCATCAGGCTTAGGAAAGACGACGCTGTATAGCATTGTTATTTCTTAAATGGCTCTCTCATTGCCTAACCAGAGAGATGGAGTTTGATACCTAATTCGAGATAGTAGAAAGTTTTATTGAGGCTACTAGAGTGCTTAGCGTCAGCAAGGAAGGCTGTTATAAACTGACTGATGAGGAAGCTTCAAATGAGTTGCCTTGGAATTCCATCACTACCCATTGGACAAGTTCCTGGAAGGACTTGCATCTCCGTTACTGCTCTTAGCCCTGTCACCTCTCAGATGGTAAGATAAGAGATATTAACACATGGCTGCTATATGAGGCAGGCACTTTATTTATTCCAGACACCAGGTAAATGTGTCTTGTGACTTTTCTGATTAGCACTTGTTCCCTCTGGTACATAAAGCTGCTGAACTCATAAGAAAGGGTACTAGCAGATCAGAAAAGAACAATTTGTCTTAGGCCATGACACAATTGACAATGTCACTGGACATAATGCTGAGGCTTAAAAAAGGCCTAACAACATGCCAGAGCAATGGAATAAATAAATGAGACATGACTTTTAAATCATACAAAATGAATAACAAACTAATATTTTTGCTTCTGTAATCCTAAAGCCCCTGTTCTGAAGCAAATTTACATGACAGGCCACAAAGAACTATTGATATTGTATACAAGGTAGTATACACAGGGAGGATTACCTTGAAAAGACTTTAAAAGGTCACAGAAGCCAGCACTCACAAAATTACATGCCCTAGAATTAAAGTTTTCCATATACCCTTCGTTTTGGCTCTGTGTACATACATCATGATACAGTTGTTAGTCGAATTTTGAAAGTCATTTTTTCCGCACAACCCAGTCTTGGTTGGTGACTGAAAGAAGACCATTTTAATGGACTCTTTAGCCTGGTTCTTTGGGTTGAGGTCCCAGCCATAGTTTCAACATGGTGTTCAGAGCCTGTTCGATTCATCGTTATTAGTTTCCTAGTGGGATTTCCTCTAGTGCTTGCTCTTTACTTTCTGAGGGCTCAATTTCCACAGGAAATTTTCCACAGGAATTGAGCATTGCATTGCATGATCTCTCTACTTAATCAGCAGAACTCACAACCTCCAGATTGAACTCAAGTACTCTTCACATTAGTTTTTGTTAGAGCTAGGCATCTGCAAACGGGAGCCACAAAACTAGCTTAAAAGCATCCAGTGAAAAATGTCAAGAGTGTATCCTAAATACATGTTTCTCTTTGGGACCTAGACAGCTTGCTCTGGTCTGTAAATGCTTTCATAGCTCCCTCCACTCAGCTCTCACAGCCCCAGGCCCTTCCCTCTCTTTACAAGGCAGAATCCAGCCCTCCTATTGCAGACACCTAACTTTTAAGTTTTAGATATTTCCTAAGTCATCCCTCTCAAAGAAAGTGCATAAGGACCTAAATGAACCATTAAGAGAGAGTGATGGGGAAGTTAGAAGATCCTCAAAGCTAGGGGAGCCTGTCTGGGCCTAGTTTGGTAAGACGGGCAGGTGGATGGGACTTCCATTTGGAGTCCTTCAAAGGCCTGTCCCACACTCCACTGTCTATGCAGGGAACCAGGCCATTTATCATTGAAGAACATTTCAATGAAGTGGCTGAAATGTGCACAGGCTGGTTCACCCCTAGGACCGTACTTGAGTATTTACTGAGGAAAGATGCAAAGTGGAGCAATTCAAAGGAGTGAAGCGCCTTTTCCACATTTTATACATCTTTGTGAGACACAAATTCAGGTCACTTTAGAGAAGGGTTTTCAACCCCAGTCACCAAAGATTTCTGCCTGAGGGCTTTTTAAATGCTGCTTCACACAATCCCCCTCTGAAAGGTCTTTCACATTGAGCCTCCAAAATGAGACCAGCAAAATACAGGCATATTTTGTGATTCTCCACAGGGCTGGAAGATGAAGGTGCCAGAATATAGTCTCAGGATCTAGTCTCAGGATAATTGTATGTCTGGGTATGTCTAGCAATAAAATTTAGGCACGCAAGACATAAAATGCTGAACTATGAAAACGAATTGTAGGTGCATTTTAGGCATCTCCAGGACAATGTATCAGCTCAGTGGTGGGGTGGAGATATCAACACTGAATTTAGGCACCTAAAATGACAGCTTGCCATTACATCTTAACTGATATGCCCATATCCCTTCATAACTCCTTCTGTGCTATACATGGTTTCAAAAGGGGCAATTTCTGAGGCAAATAGAGGCCAAGCTGAGACACAGGCCATGTGAAAGCATGTCTGCATGTGTGCATGGTTTTACCTATATTTTTAACAAACACTTTCTGTCTATGAAAGACTTCAATTTAATTAGCAAAATGGATCTCGGGAAGTGGACTCAGGAGAAAGTAAAATCATTCTTATATTGTTTAATTTAAGGGGTTGAACAGAGGCAGCAGGGAATTCAGAACTGCTAGAGGGGAAACTGCAGGCTCATAGTACCATATGTTTTGTGATATTCCAAAGGAAAAAGAAGTGGGAGTAATTTTTATAAGGCCTTACGGTCCTTTTTCATGAACAAGGACATAGAAAGAGCCATAGAAAAGAACCTGAACTTTTGTTTCCAATGGGTGGCATACAAAGCCTGTTACTCTTTATATAAACACTATTTTTTTAATGCTTCATGTAATTTCTTTAGTAGTTTCTATTCTCTGTCATGTCTACAGAACTCCATCCATCTCCCATTTTCTGTTCAATGCATCCTTTCAGCTGAGTGTTAACTTATTTAAGCCTTACTTAAAATTTGTATGGTACTACCAACTAACCTGTAGGTTAGAATTTTATCAGCCAATCCAGTGTGAAACCTTCAATACTGTGCTGCTGGTACAAACTTACATAAAAAAGCTAAATAGCATTATGCTGTTGAAAGTAGTTATAAATATCTAATTTTATCTATGAAGATATTAATAAATAAAAAGTATAGACATTTGTATCTGGGGGGGTTTGTTATATGTATTTTATTTTTGTTATATTTGCAAAGCACTGATGTCTTTTTGCAAGTACTGTGTTTCATTCTATTTTAAGGTACTCTTGCTTAGGACAAAATAGAATTAATATAATCAAACCAAAATATCTATTTGGTAGAAGAAAGTCCACAGCAAATATCAGCAACATTTTTACTGAACTTTTAAAATACTTACTGCAGCATAGTAAGCTAATTAGCTATCAACACTGCAGCAACTAGCATTTTGACATTCCTATGTCATTCTGGCTATAAAAAACAATACTAACAATATAAGCATCCCCTTAGTGATGCTCTTTCAGAAATGGATTAAATAGTCAATCTAGTTCAATGGTTTTCTCTGGTATGGAATTGTATACGGCATATCTGCCAAAAGTCATTGCTACATATTCAAAAGGATGTTATTACTTCCCTGTTAGGTCTTGAGGACAGACTAGTGTTCAGCTGGTTTTATCTAGTCCATCTTTCTATTTATATTACATTAATATCTAGAATTCCTATCGCTGTTTGTTTTTATCATCTGAAATTATGGAATGAAAGTAATCGGAATCCTTTTGAGACTCATTATTTTTAAAGTTTTCATGTTGAGTTTTGTTAGGCCAGAATGGTTTGAGTAAATTCAGGACTACATCTTTGCCTGGTTGAAACAACAGTCTTCAATCGACTAAAAATGCCTTGATCTCACCACATCGCAGCTTAATCATTAACACAAAGAGGCACAAGTCCTTGGTTTGCTTTAGCACTAGCAGAGTTATCATTGATTGAAAATATAGATCTGTCTAAAAGTGTATTGCACAAGCTTTGTGAAATTTCAGTCCTCACTTCTGTAGATGATATCCTACAGCATGACCATACCTTGCCATTCAGGACAATGATGTCTTAAATGAATCATGGAATGATAGAATATTTTGGGTTGAAAGGGACTTTTAAAGGTCATCTAGTCCAACCTCCCTTGCAATGAGCAGGGACATCTTCAACCAGATCAGGTTGCTCAGAGCCCCATCCAGCCTGACCTTGACTGTTTCCAGGGATGTGGCATTTACCACCTCTCTGGACAACTTGTTCCAGTGTCTCACCAGCCTCATTGTAAAAAGTTTCTTCCTTATATCTAGTCTAAATCTTCCCTCTTTGAGTTTAAAGCCATTACTTCTTGTCTTATTGCAACGGGCCCTGCTAAAAGTTTGGCCCTACCTTTCTTATAAGCCCACTTTAAGTACTGAAAGGCAACCGTAAAGCCTCCCTGGAGCCTTCTCTTCTCCAGGCTGAACAATCCCAGCTCTCTCAACCTGTCCTCATATGAGAGGTGCTTCAGCCCACTGATCATTTTTGTGGCCCTCCTCTGGACATGCTCCAACAGGTCCATGTCTTTCATGTGCTGAGGGCTCCAGCACTGGACGCAGTACTCCAGGTGGGATCTCACCAGAGCAGAGTGGAGGGACAGAATCACCTCCCTCAACCTGCTGGCCATGCTTCTTTGATGCAGCCCAGGATATGGTTGGCTTTCTGGCCTGTGAGCGCACATTGTTGGTTCATGTGCAGCTTTTCATCCACTAGTACATTCAAGTCCTTCTAAGCTGGGCTGCTCTCAATCCCTTCATCCCCCAGCCTGTATTGATATCAGGGGTTACTCTGACCCAGGTGCAGGACCTTGCACTTGTCCATGTTGAATCTCATAAGGTTCTCATAAGGTTCACACAGGCACAGTTCTCGAGCCTGTCCAGGTCCCTCTAGATGGCATCCAGTCCCTCAGGTGCATCAACCACAACACTCAGCTTGGAGTCATCCACAAACTTGCTGAGTGTACACTCAATCCTACTGTCTATGTCATTGATGAAGATGTTGAACAGTACTGGTCCCAATACAGACCCCTGAGGGACACCACTTGTCACTGATCTCCATCAGGACATTAAGCCATTGACCACTACCCACTGGATGTGACCATCCAACCAACCTCTCATCTACCAAAGAGTCCACCCATTAAACCCATACCTCTCCAATTTAGAGAGAAGGATGTTGTGGGGACCATGACAAAAGCCTTACAGAAGTGCAGACAGATGACATCCGTAGCTCTTCCCTTGTCCACTGACATAGTCACTCCATCATAGAAGGCCACCATCATGACAGTTTCAACAGACTGAGTATCCAGTGAAAACGTCCAACTGTTCTACTTCTCCTCCACAGATTTTTCTCATGTATTGGCTGTGTAAAAGCTACCAACACCCTCATAATTAAGGTGCCTGTTAACACGGTGGCTGATTCATTTTCTCACCCTTCTTCATTTCATCAGCCTTGCTAGCTGTCCTCTGATAGTTTGGCCCAACACCTCTAAAGCCTTTTCCATGCTGAGAAACTGAGCAGGGCATGGGCCTGAGCACTGTCTTGCAGTCATGCTGTTGTGCACACTGCTTAACTCATCAGCATCTTCCCCACCATGGTTTTGGTCCATGCCAACTGGCACTCTCCCTGCAATGCTATAACATGGACAGATAGATAACTTAAATATGCAGGTAGGTAGCTAGCTAATTATAGAGCGCAGGTTTGGGACCAATTCCAATTGTGAGTGTGAGTAGGGCTGCCCTATTTTCCCTGAAAAGAAGTTTATGGACAAAGAACATGTTACGCTTAGGTAAGTGTCACTCAAAGTAGTCAAAGAAAGCTCTCAGTCAATGCTCTTTCCCCAAAGGGCTGTGCTACTGAAATACAGGGACTGGGTATGTAAAGACATGCCATTTGTAAACAGGTTTTTGTGCAGACACTTTGGCAGAGGTTGTCCTCAATTAAAGTGTTAAACACAGTCTGTTGTGTTACTATCATGTGCGTGGTCCTGTGAGTGTTGAAAGGACAGGTTTCAGGAGGACCCTCTTAAATCCAAAAAAAAATCAAAATTCATCTTTTCCTTGCCCATAGATCTGTTAGCACTTCCTTCCCTCTCACCCACCCCATTTCCCATCCATCTGCCCTTATGCCATATTGGTATCCGAGAAATACATTTGTGTATTGCCAAAGCTGAGCACTGTGTATGCGACTGTGCTAGAAATACCTGCTCTTCAGTCAAGCCTGGCAACCAAGAGAGGTGTCGGGCTGCTCGGTGCAGCAATTTGCAGGCTGTTTGGACCTGAACACGCTCACAATTTTGTCTTTGATCTTCAGGTCAATGAGTTAAGTTCCATCGTAAGTCCATATAACATGTGCTGCTGCAGCACTGAGCCTCTTGGACACTGGAAACCCTGAAACCATCGGCTCAGTGCTCCAGGAATATGCTATCCCATAGAATACCTGTAAAGCAATTACCTTTGTGTCTTTTTTCTCACATAAAACATGATTGTCCCCAAAATTCTAACAATTAAACAGAAATAATTTTGTCAAGCATACTTTTTCTGAACACATGCTCCACAGAGGTACAGTAAATAATTCCTTGTCTCTGAATTGATTTACATTTACACTTCAAAACTGTGAGGAATAAATCTGACAGAGCTATTTGATCTTTGCATGAAAATGGACTTCAAAGCTGAATGTGTATTTCTGTTCATTTTACAGCTACAGATTTCCAGGAGAAAGTGATTATACCTCTGATTACTGATGCTTATTGTAGTAGCAGTTTCATCTAATGCTTTTTTAGAATTTAATCATTGTCTTTTGTTGACCAGTACAACAATACAGAGAGCTTTGCACTACACATGTAAGTGGCTAGTGTAATTGAAAAACACACTAAATCTACTGGATTTTTGTAATGCAGTAAAACATGAATAGGAGAATAAAAATGTCCTCAATGTCTGGATGTGTATTGTTACTTTGAAGCTACTCCCAGCTACCACCACCATGGGATCAGAAGAGAAGCTAACACCCACTACTTTAAATAATTATTGGATTCGTTTTTCTCATTATTTCTCATTCATTCTTTTTTGAGCACCACCCCACTTGATGTTATAATTAGTTCTCTGAAAAACCTTTTGCAGAATAAATGGTTCTGGCTTTGCAGTATCAGAGATATGACAACTATGTGTGTTAGGCTGAAGAAACAATTTAGTCATCAAAATTTGCAGTAGGGACCCAAGTTTAATTTGAATCTTAGTACGAAAGGCACTCATATAGGAAGCATATCTTCCTTCTTATAAACAGAAGCATAAACTGGATGCACATAATTTCTAGTTTTGTTAACATGTGACTCAGCACCCTGAATCTTTTGAAGCCATACGTTAATGGATCCTTTAGAGATGTTTTTTTAGATGACATTGAATGCATGTACCCAGTCTCAGACATATAGACGCAAGTTCATCATCAAAAGGTAAATGGGAAGCAGTTATATTTTCTGTGAATGTGTCTATTCAAAAGAAGCTTAAGGAATTTCCCTCTGTTCCTCTATAAGCATTTCTAACATATTCAAGACATTTTTTAGCAGAAGGGCTGTAAACATCCATACAGTAAAGACCCTTTAGTTTCTGTCTTGTCTTTCATCTTTCCTGGCTTCCCCTCCACCTCTTCTCCAGTTTTTTAACTTCTGCACTCTCTGTGCTCCTGACTTTGCACACAACTCATCCCAGAGGGAAATACTGGGTGCTTCCCCTTCCTGTGGTACACAGCAAAAATGCAGTTTTAACAGTCAGAGTCTAAAAGGCTTCTTACAAGGCCCACATGCCAAGAGCAGCACCCAGCCAGTGTTCACCCCACAGCGGACATTGCCTATACAGCAATTAGCACATTTATGAGATTTCCATGAGCCTGGTGGTAGATAAAAGCCTCCAAGAACGGTTGTCCCTTCTGTCTTTACAAATTCAGTTGCAGGGAGGATTCTATGGATTGGACCGAAAGATGGCTCAGAGTGTTGGCTCTCAAACCCTGACCCAGGAACAGACCCAGTCTTGAATGCAGCTCATGCAAAAAGACAAACCCAGAGTGTCCAGTGGTTTCAGTGGTTTCAGTGGCAGTGCTCCAATATTTAATAAGACTGAAAGAAATTTTGAGCTTTTACAGTTGTCTGTTGGTATAATAATTTAAAGATCACGGCATTAGTGGCAAGATGACACGGTGGCATGGCATGACTTCTAGCTTTCCTCTTCTCTTGAGGCCCACTCACCTGTGCAAAATGAGTCTGCAACTATTTCCTTTCTAGGAACTGCGTGTTCCTGGAAAATACTGCAAAATAAGGAAGTCATTCAGAATGCTAGAGAATATGGGCCAGATTGCCCATTACTAAATAAAAGTGGGGTACCGTTTTTATTTCAGCTTTTCCATTCGTCCTGCCATTTTTTTTTCCAGTGGAAAGAATTCAGGTGTTCCTCATTATCCTTCTGTGCAGTTCTAGCGAATAAAAACATGAAATAAAATTAAGCCCTTTTCATTGGACAGTGTTTTAATGACTCAAATAGTATAAAGTCAATATTAGTATTCATGTCACATTCAATTATCTCCCTACCATGTCACCCCATTCACTTTTCCATGCGTTGGTTCATCACACAATGCTAATTAGGTCACTTCAAATGGACCATAATTGACAATGGCACTTTTGCAGGTTTATATTTTCACACAGAAAATCTGAGAATAAATTAATGACCAGCAATTTTGACAATTACGGTCAATTAAATTTGTCAACATCACGATTGACAAAATTAATCTATATTTAATATTGAAACCTTGACATTAAGAATGCAGTCTTGGCAAGTAACCAGATTTAAGTGACAAAGATGTAATACTGCATCAGAAGGATTCACTCCCAAATGATATGTGCTTAAATACCAATATATTTTAGACCCAATACCCTACCGATAGACAACTAACAAAAAATGTTACTGAAGATCACATACACCAGCAGAAAAAAAATTATCTTCTAATTAACGACTGCACCATTGCCTAGGCTTTAACGAAGTTATAGAAAATTCCAGTACTGGGTTTTCAGTGTTTTAACTGTACCCATACTTCATCCAAAACTTTATCTTACATAAAAAAGATGTCTATAACATATCTTTTCTCATTCCTAGACTGGCTGCAAATATTAGTAGGCATACTGCAGGATACTTTGGCAATTTACTGACAATGCTCAACTTCAATCTTATATACCATTTGGTCCAAGCACCAGAATTATAGACTTGGTTCACTCTTCTGTGCAAGCTAGGTGCAGTGACAGTAGTCTTCCCCTCAGTCTGCATATACCTTATAGTCATAATAAAAAAACATTAAAATTAAATGCAAAATTTATTAAATCAGAATTAAAACCTTAGAATAAAGATGAGCGTAGGAAAAAAAATTAAAACACAGTGCAGTCAGCAGGGTTTGTGATATATGTATGAAAGAATCAAATACATTACAAAAGATTCCTTCCCAAGAAGCCTTGCTGAGCAGATTGTACCAAACCAAAACCGGGTAAGACTGGCAGCAGTTTTCCACTGCTGGATCTGGAAATAAAACAAAAAGTCCATTAACTGAACTTCATTTCAGAAAAGAAGAAAACTGCAATTTGAAATCCTCTTTATTGTTACTGCCTTTTGCTTCACTACCTTTTGCCCCGGGGATATACGCAGGTCAAATAGTTGCATTAATGCAATTCAGACAGGCTTTTTGAAATTAATCCCCCACACTTTGCAACACGCAGGGAGACTTCTCTCTTCTGTGGTCATTTGGAAGTCATTAGTCAAGCTAAACAGCCATGAAAAGCATTGATGGGACAGGATAGTAAAGCAGGCACAAAAAAATCCTTATTATCCAGGATATACTAACTGTGTGTTTAACATGGAGGTAGTGCTATATCAACTGTAAAGCAAGATGGCTTGACAGACATTGATATAGTTGGAACTGTATTATCATAGTCAAATGCAAATTGAGGATAATAGCCGGCAAATCTGAGAATAGACTTCATTAGCTTTCCAGGCATGTGCTTGCATGTGAACAGCATATTCCCATATTCATTTTGACCTAAAGTAGCTAATTGGTTAAAAAAATTAACAATTCATTACAGCACTGAGTTTTCTCATTGAACTATGGGGCCTAAGTCACTATTTTCACAACTGCCAGGAAGGCCAAATCAAATTTAATTGGAAATTTGAGTAAAAAGAGGTACATGTCCTGTATAACTCTCCTTGCATTTTTCAGAATGTAAGACAGTATGTGATAACATGATGTCTGAGCAAAACCTAATATTTCTAGTGTTTTATGGGAATTATTTTCATCTTTCTTTATCTAAACCATTGGACTGGGTGGAGAATGCTCGCATGCCCCAGGAATATAAATTTAAGTCCTTAAGTTTTTATTAGTAGTAGTTTCATTACTAGAGTGCTTAAGAAGTTGAAAAAGAAACAGTGCTCTAGGTGAGGTAGTCTTATACCAGAGTCGAAACAAGATTATTTAAAAGCAAATTTAAAGTCACTTTAAAAATACACAGCTGGAAAGAAAGATGAGGGAGAAAGCAAAAGGACACAACTTAAAAGCCGTTCTAGGCAAGAGACATATGCATGAAAATGCCAAATTTTCGGAAGAGTTACACCCACAGAATCCCACATTTGGTTTGCAAGACAAAGCGATCGATATTCTTGGGTCTTGAACACTTCTGACAATCTGTTTCCTTCAGTCAGGTATTTCCTCTTGTCTGTTCTGATTACATCAGAGCAACCAGAGCAGGGAATCCTTCTGCCTGTGATCTGCGTCACCATTTCTGACAAAGCGATGGTGATAACAGCATGATGTCAGCTTATTCCCTAAAGAAAATGCACGGTGAGTACAATCATTATAAAGCAAGAAGAGAAATAATATAAAAGGTTATTTGTTCACTGACAATGTGTGACCTCCACAATGGACTACACTACAAAAATAGGACAAAAATTCTGATATCTATATGGACCGTAACTCTTGCATTTTTTCAAAGGACCACTAGTTTTTTAATTAAGCGAGGAACCCCAAAATGGACCAATGGAGTACAGACTCCCTCCAGAACAAAGGAGGCTTGTCTGAGTCTCCAAAACCACCTCACTTGACTTTTCCCATGTATAACCCCATACATTCTCTGACTGTAACCTCCTATGTCACACTGCTAAATCCTCCTCAGAAGAACCACCTCTGCTTATCTGTTGCCATAAGTGGTGCAATAGGAAGCAGCAGCACAAACCCAACAGAATTTCATGGGCTGTTTAAAACTGCTGATAGAAGAAGCAGGCATCAGAGGCTGGCTTTGAGAAACCAGCTGGGCTGGTTGGCTTAGAAACTTACTGTTTCCAGAGAGTGATAGAAAACCTTCAGTTTAGTAAGTGTTTTTCCTCCCCCAAATTTTCAGTAGAACAAGCCAATCTTTACTTTAGCTGCCCTTTCTTTGTGATGCTTGTTGAAAACAATGCCTTTCTTTCTTGTGGCCTGGCTTTGAAAATATTTTTTGTCTTTCAGAGATCAGTGTGTAAATAAATAATGTGGAATTTACATCCTTGTTCATTTTAGGGTGCTCGTTGCATCAAGAGCTACTTACTCTAATTTGTAAACAAAGTATAAGTCATTCCAGACATGTAAATAGTGGATCACATTAACAGTAAATCAAGTCCCAAGATACAAAACCCACATTCACAGCAGGTATAAAAGCCATCCCGTAACTGTTTAGACTCTCAAGAAAGCAGAGTGGAAGTCTAATGATTCAAAAAACAGCTCTTAGTTTGCTGTTTGGAAAATAATGAAGAGAATGTGACTGCTTTAACATACCCAAACTGTTCACACCTTGTGAGCTGTCATTCAAAGGTACTGTCAAACATCAGCAGAATGGTTTTTTCTGCATCAAATTTTCAGAAAAAAAATCTTTTTCCTTTTCAAATGTAATTTTTGAGTATGCATCTTTGACCAGTATATGTGAATATTGTCTTTGATATGATTTGCTTATTTAATAAAAGGGGGGGGGGGGGGTTAGCTGATTAAATAGATGTTCTATTACACAAATGTCAAAGAAGACTAATGGTGATAGCATTCTTGGCAGCAAGAATTTATATATCAGTAATAAGACATTGGACTGAAGAATTTGGTACCTTGGATGTCAGTGTAGCTCAAGGGAAGAAGCATGGAATTCCTTTGGAGCACATTATTTACTAACTCCTAGATGATCACCTAGATACAGTAAAATAATGTAAACATGACCAGATCTGTCTACTGTAGCAACTTCAGGGAAGTCTTCTGTATGTTCAGATGGAAATTCCAGAACAGGTTTTTAGTGACACAAAATTATTCTTTGTACCACTGCTGCTGCATTTGGGCACGGAATCAGAAGAAGTTTGTTCTGTTCCAGGTGTCCTCAGCCTTTAACATTGACGCACATTGTTTTTGCAACTGGTTTTGCTCACCAGCTGAGTCAGCGTGGGGTTTTTTGGTAGAGGTCTTTGTAGATTTCCAGGAGAGCATTCCAGCTCCTCCTTCCAGAGGAAATCAACACTGGTAACACTTAACTGAAAAGGATGTTCTGCAATTCAGTTTACTAAAGTTTGTAAGATGATTTAAAACCCTCAAATGGAAGCTGCAATCAAAGTACAAAGAAGATGTTACTATTTACATCTACATTTGTAAGGAATCATTTGAATGCTATTTAAGAACATGTATTATTTAATTTTTTAATCAGAGAATGCAGATGAAGAAGCTCACTGATCTCAGCATGAAAAGTGTAATACCTATCCTCAGGGACGAGGAGGAAGCTTTGAAGTTGTTGTCACAATTATACAAAACACTCTTCATTACCTCTGCAAAGTTACACAAAGGATGAGGCTGAATATGCTTTCATATAGATAATGTTTCTTCTGATAGAAATGAGCACTTTGTAGATGGTGTCAATAAGATATAAATACAGCCTCTTGAGTCACATAAACACACAGGAGAAAATTACAGATAACTGAGACCTCCCGGGAAAGGTGTACATCCAATATTTTTACAGCACGGTTGATGCACTGCAGCCATCTTTTCTCCATTTTCTTTTGCTATTAAGAGCCACAGGGGGCACGCGGCAATTCTCTGTCACTCTCTCTTGGTTGGGACCAATCGGAATTACCTCAGCAGACCCACACGCTTTGAACTGCCCCCACCAGCTGAACTTTTCTTTTCATGGCTTTCTAATGCCCCTGTCAGGTCAGAAGCAAGCAACGAGAAACAGATTCAACTAGTGAGGCCCCGTGAGAGGCGAACATGCACCACCAGCCCACACAGCCCAAGGGTGACTCCAGCTGCCATCTTTGAAAATTGTATTTTCCACCCCAGGCACTGGATTTGTGTGAGCAGGAAGAAAAACTTCCTCTGTGATAGCTAATGAGTCGTTTGCATGGTTAAGTTACGATTTCGGAAGAACGATGTCAATCGGACATGCCTGCAGAAGAGCTGCTTTCCCCAAGCATCCCACTCATTCCTTTGGCTCAGCGCAATTAAATACACCACTTGTGGCCTAGTCTGGAGGGAGGGATGGAATTTGCATATTTTTGGCTGGTTTCTTTTTCTGTTCTTCTCTGCTAGGTTTTTATGATGCCTTAATAGGTGGTGTGGGTTAACCCCAGCCAGCAGCTCAGGCCCACCCAGCCACTTGCTCACTCCCCGCAGTGGGATAGGGGAAACAATCAGAAGGGTAAAAAAGAGAAAGAGAAAACTCATGGGTTGAGATAAAGACAATTTAATAGGCAAAGTAAAAGCTGGGTGTGCAAGCAAAACAAAATGAGGAATTCATTCATTACTTCCCACCAGCAGGCAGCCATCTCCAGGAAAGCAGGGCTTCATCATGCGTAATGGTTACTTGGGAAGACAAACACCATAACTCCAAATGTCCCCCCTGCGTCCTTTCCACAGACTTTTATGGCTGAGCACGTATGGTGCTCAGTCGTATGGTGTGGGATATCCCTTTGGTGAGTTGAGGTCAGCTGTCCCAGCTCTGTCCCCTCCCAACCTCTTGCCCACCCCCAGCCAACTCACTGGCAGGACAGCCTGAGAAACAGAAAAGGCCTTGACTCTGTGTAAATGCAGCGCCATAGGAGGTGCTATGAAGAAAATTAAATCTGCCCCAGCCAAAAACAGTACATGAGGCAAGTGGAAATAATTCACCAAACAGTTTTGGTGGCACAGAACTACGTTTGTCTGAACTGAAGCTGCAAGAACTCATAAGCCATGACCACCAGCTCGGAAAGGCAGGACAGAACGTGGAAAGACTTCATTTCCAGTCATGTCATCAACCCCAGTCATGTCCTTATCTTTTTACAGAATTTAATCATTGTCCTCATTTGGCCTAGGCTTTCACCAGTCCCAGCTGTCCCCACGATAAGACATAAATTACCAAAAAAACCACTACAGGAACTCCATAAAAGATAACAGAACCAGTCTTCTTTCTCTTGACCAGAGAAATATGAATTTGTAAGGCTTCTTTTAATATTTTTTTCCAAGCTTTTTTCTCTTTTTTTTTTAAAACCCTTGAAAAAAATGGGCTGCTCGTATTTCCGTTCAATGCTAGTATCTGCCTCCAGTAACACTTAAAGAAATCACAGCCTAGACTTTCAAAAGTAGGCAAGTGAAATGAGAAGCACAGGTTACACTAACTTTTAATTCTACCTCTGTTTCTGAAGCAATTAAATACTCCTGAAGATCTCACATGATTTTTTTTTCCCATCTGTCATTCCCTTCCAAAATATTGCATGGGACGGAGTCCTACCAAAGGCCTCAGCCTTACATGGATATGGGAGTTGGGGGGTGTCAAGTTTTTTAAATCTAGACATATGTCCTGGTTTGAGGTAAAACAGAACTAATTTTGTTCGGTAACTTCGCTTCTTAGCTGGGCCTCTTCTAACAACTGAAATTAACTGCATATTGTGCAGACAGTGTTCACTCTCTCAGAGTGACAAGACCAATTGTCTATAGCTGATGCCCAGGCATGGTGTGCAGAGAGGCTCCTGCTTACACTTATTGCTATAACAGCCAAGGCCAACCAACTTTGTTATTTGCCCCGTTGGAGGGTCGGAAGAGGAAAAGCATAGTGGGGTCCCACCTGCAGGGAGGAGCGGACAGGACAGGTGACCCAAAACTGACCAACAGGGTATTCCATCCCATCTGCCTCATGCTCAGTATAAAAGCTGAGGGATCAAAGGGTCACAGGCTCTTCCTTCAATGACCGACGTCTGAGGAGGACTCTGTTTGTCTGCCTGTGATCCCAATCCTGACTCCAGATCTGGAATCCAGTTCCTGTCTGTCACTGAGCCCAGTCTGGGACTGCCCCAGTGCCAGCCAGTGACGTGATTGTCATCTCGGGAGCTTGATATGGTTTTGTATATATTTCATTATTTCTTTTTATTTTATTATTGATATTTCATTAAAGTAGTTTAGTTCCTTCTAAACTCATAAGTCTCTTTTTCCTCCTCTGCCTCTCTCTTTGGGGAGGGGTGGAGGGGAGCATCTGTCGGTCCCGTCTGGGGTCCCTCGGGTCCCCAGTGGTGGATTTGGCCTAAACCACAACAACATAACAGAGATTTATCTACCCTTTTAGCATCAACTGGCACTGAATCTGGATCAATAGTAAAGCGGCTTATGGCAGCATTAAGAAATTCTCCCTGAACTGCCCATGCTTCACGTGGTCAGCAGACAGGGGCAGCACCTGTGTGTCTCTGTGTCCTTCTCTCCTTCTCTAGTGGCAAGCCAAATGTCTAAAACAGCAAAGGAGAGACTGGTGCAAATGAATCCTCTGTGGATTTTACTGGGAGCACAGTGGGTGCTGGGGCTGGGACTGCAGGCACGGTACAAGCTCTGTGCAGGGTAGGGCAGCGAGAAGGGGCATAGTTCCTTGCCCTTCTGCTTTGATCCAAAGTCTCTGGACAAGTGGTCCCATGGCATTCAGAAAATTTCTTCAAAATAACACTAAAACAAAGACCGAAAAACCTGACAAACAAATGACAGCTGAGAACTGTTCTAGATACTTATTTCCTTCATTAAGGATTTTGAATCTTATCTTTATCGTGTGTTGCATGCGCTTTAACTTGCATCTATCCTTGTTACTGAAATAACAGAGGTTTGCTGAATAGCCCAAAGGAGGAAAAGCCCGTTTCTACAGCTGTGTCTTTTGAAACCTAAATTTAGAGGGGGCTCCAGGACATAGTTTCAATTTTGGCCCTGAATTTTCTTCAATTATGGTTATGGCTGTTCGGTTTTCACAGCAGAAAAGAGGAAAGTCATAAAGTAGTGGGAAGATAACGGTTTTTCTTTCCTTAGAAAACCTAAATATACACTCTGTAAATTTTATTTTCTTTTTAAATGGAGATGTCTTGCTCCATATGTTAATAGGTCTAAGAGTTATCATTTGTATTATGACATTATGGCCACAACAAATGTGCAGCTCACATCTTCTGTTTACAAACAATTGTGATTGATTACTCTGAAGTGCAATGCGTGGCAATTCATTTAAGAAAAAAAAAAATTAAATCAGTAAAAATATAAAGCATGGAGAAAAAATGCAACAGAAATTGAATATGCATATAGCTAGTTTTCTAAGCTCATTGCAAAACCATTCATATAATTTAAAAGCATTCAGAAATGAGGTCAGCTTCTGGCAGATCATGTGGTTCTGACTTTACTGAACCACTGTTCTGTGATCAGCTCCGTATGTGTCATCCTTCTGCTGTGTAATTTTGTTTTCAAAGTCTAAAGATATCATTGAAGTGACATGTCTGCAGCCCAGTATAAAAGACTTTGCAGTTGAAAAAAAAAAAAAAGCCACAAAAAATTTTGTTAACTATTAAAGATACACAAAACAGAATTGCTTTGTGATTACTGTTTAATCATCAGAAACATCTTGTTTATTCCTCGAGAGAAGGAAGCTTCCACGAAGACAAGAAAAATATTATTGCAGATATAGAGCTTCAGGTTTCCCTAAAGCTTCCCAACAGCCCTCAAGTTTTGTACATTTTTTCTTTTCTTAATATTCTCCTTATTCAAACACCTTTCATCCTAATTTCATAAGAAAAAGCAAGATCTAGAACAATGGCTTTCATGTCACTGTCTTACAGCAATAGCAAGAAGCGCTTAAGCTAAATATATAGGCAAAAATATCTTACTGTATGATAGAAATCTATGAAATAGTTGATGCAAAGCCAGCATTACTTTGATGTTTAAGGGAGCTTCATAGAAGAGGGAGGTAATGAAAATAACTTGGGTTTGTAACCTGAAATTCCCTAATATAAGTTTGTCAGTCTGTGGAGGCTCTTTTTTTCTCTTTGGTATGTTATTTCTTTCTGAGCATAAAGAGTAATCAGTCAGTACTTAAGTACTTAAGCACTTCCACAATAATGAGGAAGAGTGTAAAAATTTCCGAAAAGAAATAGCTTCCAAAATACTTTTAGTTATGAAAACTAATAAGAAATTGTTGTCCAAAGTAACAGCAAGAAAATGAACTATTTTTAGAAATTTATAGCTCAGGTTATTTGAACAATGCTAAAATCTTACAAAATTTGAGTTAAGTTAAAGTACTCATCTTTGCAAATTACTGGGAAAAAAGTAAATTCTTATTCTTATAGGAGCGATGCGAAAACTAAGAGATCTTTGACACTGCTTTTGTCAAATAGCCTAGTGGAATCAACAAATTCAAAATGAAGAGTTTCAGTCAAAATGTTGGAATCCAGGTCTAACTAGTTGAGGGAACGTGATCAATAAAGATCATCAAGCAATCGGCCAGGAGACAATTTTGTCCTTGCCTATAATTTGAATAGGAAAAGCTCTTTGAAACTTTCATGTCTTTCATGACTATCTTAAGTCAATTTAGAATATATTTCCTTGATTTTGTAGGACTAAATTCAAATGAAACACATTTTGAAAACTAGACATTTCCTGTCACCTGTAAACTGCACTTTAGAAATTATTTAAATTCCACACTAGCAATTTCTTTATGTGTCTTCCTTGCATAGGGACATACTACATGGGTCAAATCAACAAGTGATCATTCATCTACAGCATCTTCTCTTTATAGCACTTACAAGGGAGTTTATACCACTTACACTGAAGATAAATTCTAGACTTATTTTTGTACACCATACACAACATAAATCCCTCTGATCTGTCATGCATACTTTAAAAAACATTTAAAATATGTCATTTACTATTACAAGAGACTCTTAATTTCCATGTAGTCACAGATAATACAAATGAATTGGAATTAGTTAAACAAACTCCAGAAATACAAATCTTACAGGGTCAACGCAGAACTAGCTTTTATCACAGGTGGCAGATTTCACCCCTTCCAACTTTATAGGAATTCCTTTCCTTTTCATTTTTCCATGTTAGAGAAAAAACTTTTAAAGTTTTGAATAAACTTTCTTCATCTTCCAGTTTAGAGTCAGCTTCTTCAGCTGTATTAAAGGTTCTTAAATGCTGTGACAAGCAGCTGCAAAACCTACTACCAAATCTGTGCATCAGATCCCAATGGCTTAGCCATCTATGAGTTGTTTCATCATGTGAGCTGGTATACACATGTATTTCATCTTTACCAGTGCTCGTCATTAGCAGCTCATCAAGTTAGGACTCACCGCAGTGTAATTCTTACCAAGGAATTATCCAAGAGCCTCTGTTTTAAACAATAATTCCAGATATACTGAAATATCCCATGTCCTCTCTGCTTCCGTGGGCTATACAATAAACTTGAAGAATTACATTTGGAAATGGTTTATGTTTTGTCTTTATATGTGCCTGCCATGTTAATTGCATTCAGAGGTAACGTTATATATATTTGACCTCTACAATATAGCTAAATGTAGAAACAATGAGGGCAATTGTACTGCAACTAGGTCTATTTCTTTTCATTTACGACAGCAGCAGCTTAGCTTTGATTTTGACAATTAATTCTCATCTGTCTGCAGTTAGGTAAAGCAATCTCACTTTATATTAGGTGGTTCCTATAAGGACCACCATAACAAATACTTAAATTTACAAAATAGAAAAAAATAACACCTCTATTCATTTCAAGCTTGCAGAGTAATGTATTGATAATAAACTATTAGGTATTCAGAGCTCAATTCATTGGCTGCATGGAAAGCTGGGACCAAAGTGTTAAACTAGCATCTCCATCAGATATGGAAGCTAGTGGACCCTCTCCTGCAGAGGTTTCCCCATAGCCTGAGCCATGGAGATGGCAAGCAGCCACTTCTGGACTCTCTGAAATTTGCAGCTTGTCTTCACATTCAACTGTAAATGCAGTCAATAAAAATAATCCAGCCTTGTGACGACAGATACTGACATACCTAAATTGGAGAAGGCGGCACGATGTTTCCTAGCTTGCAGTCACAAAAAAGGAGGGTTTTCAACTGCTCCCTGAAGCTGAGAGAACATTTTGGGAGAAGCGTTACCCTGTACTTCCACTCTTCCTGCCGTACCCTCGGTTGGTTACTTTGATAAACAGGACACCAACTAGAGAAACACTGCTGCTCTTATGTTCTTGTAAGGAATTTGCCCATTTTTGTCTGATCATATTTAGCAAAATATCAAACAGACTTCACAAAAGCCCAATAATCAGTATATTTGAAAAGAAGTTAAAAAAAAAAGCTGATGACCGAGGCACAGTTTATTCCTGAAAACATGTATTAACCAGAGTAGCTTCACTCCTCTTGAGTCCAGCTGAGCCAGTTGTTTTCTGTTCAAGAGTTGCTTTCTTACAAATACAATGTCCTCGTGCCAGTGGCAGCAGTTGCATTAGTGAGGAATGAATTTTACAGGTTATCTTCAGTTCCTGCTTTTTCCTGAGATGGTGCAGAGGAGACAGGCTAATACAGCTCCCTACAGAAATCTGCAGGTAGGGATGTTCAGAGAGAAGAGGCAGGGGCATACAGCTGGTCCTCCCCGACCACCTTGTCTCACTAGATCCTTAGCAGGGCAGAAATGACCTGGGAGCCGAAGGTACCAAGAACTCTGGAAGCTGAGACCTGGGCAAGGAGTCTTGCAGGTAAGCTCTGATAGGAGCTACCAATGATGCCATTCAGAGGACCAAAAATGGCATCCCTACCACAACCAGACTCACTATGATAATAAGCCAAGTCCTCATTCAGTAGTCTGAGACATTACAGTTCTCTGTGAAACAAAAGAATATGTTATCCTCTGGTTTATTCTTATTTACTGTAGATTTCTTTACATTAAATAGCATTAATTGGAAACTATAACCAAACACCTCTTTCATTGTACCTGAAAGCTTCAGTTGTTTATAAAGACCTTTGCAATCCAAGCTATTTAGAAATCCCTGTGTGACATGACAGTAGCTGATCTGCCAAAACATTATTTTTTTAAAATATACGTTACAGATTTCACAAAACTTTTTCAGGTGCACAACAGAAGTTCTGGGGGAAAAAAAAAAAAAAAAACACCATATTTTCAGAGAACCCAATAGTTAGCTGATTAAAGCCACAGAACATCTCAGATCATGTAAAAACTCTAACAAAAAAAATACTATTATGGAGTTTCTTTCTCACAGCCTTGTATTCTTGTCGGAAAATATTTTTAAATTATTCCATTCTGTATTGAAACAAATGCCAAAACATTGGTTGGGAGGGAGTTGCTCTGTTTTTTAAAGCAGAGAGTCTTTATCTCCTTCATAGTCAAAACTGTAGCCAAACAGGCTATGTAATTTAGGGTTCCTTAGACATTTACTTTCCTGCTGAACCTCACTTTATCAAATGAACCTTTGTAAGACTGAAGTAAGTCATGTACGAGATGGAGGCCCATCTACATTTCACTTCAAACGTTTTTTTAAATTAGGACATGAACAATCAGGAGCTGCGTATCGACTTAAGTTTCACAGCAGGTCTTGTTCTCCAGGGACTTCTTTAAGCACTTCGCTATTGTTTCATCCATTTGCCTAATATAGCTCGTTTATTCATTTTCAAGGCCTACTACTCAGAGTGTATATATCTTGTTTTGTAGGTGCTATGAGGAGGCTTTCTAAGGAACTTTTAGCAAGATAGAGCCATGGGGGGTGGAGATTTTTGTGTCTGTACATAGGCCCCAACTTTATGAAGCTCCCTGTACTGACAAAGGAGAAGAGAAGAAGGGGTTATTTACATGTGAAGTACTTTTCTGTGAGTCTTGATATGAGATAAATGTGGAAACTGGAATGTTGTTTTGATTTTTGCATGAGCACCAAGTGTTCAGGTAGGCAGCTGAAAGATAGCAGATAAATTGAAATGTATACATGGCTGCCTGATTGACCCATTCAGAATTATAGGAATTGTAATGAAGAAACAAACTGATAAATCTGGTTGGTTTGAAAACTGAAGTAATTAACCTACACATTAATTATTATTATCCATATTTTGCACTTGCTAGCAGGTCTCCCAGGAAAACAGCAATGCTCTGTGTTGAAGATAAGTAATTACTTATGTGTATAAAGCCAGACAGTAATAACTAAGAAACTAATTTACCTATGTGATATTTCACTAAGAATTTCTTGGGACATTTCCACCTAGGATTCAGTGTATAAAGAAGCCTAAACAAACTTTGCAAATAGCTTTGAACATACTGTTTGTACAAGTTCTAAATTTCTATGAGATTTTTAATTGAAAATTACTAGAATTATTCAGTAATGTCAATGACAGACCTGCAAACATGTATCCTTACTTTTAACAAACTCTACTAAGTTACCTGAATGATATTTTAAATATTCTCTCTCATTTTTATTTCATACACTTGACTTTTCTGTTGCTGTAATGGCCTCTCTTCAGCCAAAAGCAATCATTTTCTTTTTTTCTGAGTGGATTTAAAATGTCAGGTAACATTTGCTGTATTTTTTAGTTAAAAGCACATTTGTAGTAATTATTTGAAAAAACATACATATTTCATTACTACTTCTAATTTCCTGACCTTCTGAGTGTCCAAAAAAGTGTAATTTATGTGTTTATAGTTAGTAATGGATGTGTTAAGGACAATAAGATAATATACAAAAAAAAATCATATGATATTAGAATTACGATGTATGTACTGACTATACATATTGTTATAGTTATTTATCACTGAATTGGGGATATACTTAAGGGAGAACACTTTTATTTCATTTCTTATTCAGAGAAAATGAACAAAAACTTTTCCATTTCACTCTAATGTAAATTCATTGGGATGAGATGTAAGCTTATAATGAGTTGTTCTTTGAAAGCATTGAAAGACGGTTTAAACTGTAATATTTCTCTTCTATAGAAATCTGCAGAAAATGTTTGCCTAATTTATTAATATTTTTTAAAGAATACTCTGAAATGAATGGAAAAATCACAGACTTCCTGTGTTCACATACATTATTTTATCACTTGCTCTCAGATAATTCGGAATGGAAAGCTGGGCCAGCTGAACGGGTTAACCAAATAAACAGCACGGAACCTCTTCTATTTTAAAGCTATCATATAATTGAAATGAATTATCTTTATTATTAGTTCAAGAAAGTTTTAGAAACATTTATTGAAAAGGCAGTGTAGTAAGACTTCTTTTGAAATGCATCGATAGAAAACCAAATCTTTAATGCCTGAAAAGTACTTATTCCGGCAGCAGCGTTTCTCTGACTTTGAGTAAATAACTATAACCAGAGAAAAAAGAATGATTATACATCAAACTAACCACTAAAGAAATGTATACACACTTGTGTGCATTAAAGATATTTTCAGTTGCTGTTTTAAGTAACTGTAACAGTTTTGACAGTTTTCATCTTTGATATTTAAAGAATTTAAAAAGTCTAATATACCCTAAATTACTTTAGCCAAGTATTTTTTAAATTATACTTTCACATAATACTGAAATATGTAGTAACTAATTTTCCTCAGTTATGCTAAATATTTGACTCAACTTTTCAACCAAATTTCATTTTTAATATCATTAGCTAAACAATATTTGTAATTAAAACACAACTTACTCTCAAGAATAATGAAATACTACTAATAAGAATCTTCAGATAACATTTTTAAATACTTACAAAGACATGAAAAATATTGATAATTCATATAACTACAGCATGGAATTCTAGCCATGGCTACCATTTTTTTTAGTCAGTCTTTGGAAAGAAAAACTTTGAGTTTTTATTCAGATATGGAAACCAATTAGTGATCCAATATGACTACATTTCATTCATTCTAAAATGACACAGTTGTCAGAATAGAAGAGTAACACAATGTTGTACAGGGAAAATCTATGCTTTTTTTTTTCCTGTAGAATGTAAATTATATCTAGCTTGAGACATCAATAGACACACCAGAAAATATTTTAGAAACTAAAATATCATATTTAAAATTAAATATCTCTACTTCCATATCTGCAACCTGATATTTGGAAATTTAAATAGTTCAATATAGTTTAAATTTGAAAATACTGCTTATTATTGCCCAGCCTATTATTTTCTATTGAGTCATAAGCAAAAAATGTTCCTTATCTCTATAAGCAAATATGTCTCCTTAGTAAAGAACAAAACACAGTACCCTAACTAGTATTTTGCAAAGGAACAAACGGTTGTATTAATTTAGCTTTTACTGAATCCTTATCTTTAGCTTACCTCAAAATGAGCTCCCCAGCATACATTCTTCTTGGATGTCTTTGCAGCACATTTCTACTCTGCCAAGACCATATGCTTTGGCTTTATGTATATCATTCACATGGAAATACATTACGTTAAAGAGCCTCAGTACCACAGTGTAAGAAAATTGTGGATGGTAGTGAGAATACCGTGTTCTTGAAGAGCTTCATAAAGCATAAGTTATTAAGTAAGCACTGTCTGGAACCCAAATTCAGCTAAATAAAGGTGAAAGCTTGTCAAAAAGTTGAAATGATACCCTAACAAATTGACAAAATTAATATATTATTATAAGTCATGAATAGTTTAACCACAAAATTAGATGGGCAGATATGCTGTTATTTTGTCCTTAATCAAATTAAAAAGTCTTTCTATGGTAGGCATGGATGTATAATCATACTTCCATAAATAATTATTTAAATTATAATCTAAACATTCAACTACTGTTAATATTTAAAATATATTCATTGATGTTCTGCTATAGTGTAAAAGAAAAAAATAAGAATGCTGCCACAGGTAATTATTAGTGGCTTAGCTGTCAGTTAGTCAAATCAACTAAAAGACCAATTACTCTGACGATACACAGGTTGAAAGGCTGGTTAGAGTAGAGTTCATTGTTGACATTAGGTCGTATTTGGTGAGTTCTGATTCTAAAACAGTGTGTTTTTTTCCCCTGTGAATTATTATAATGAGGATATTTTGCATTTGAATTCACACAGAGTAAATTGTTCTCAACTTTGATCTCTTAATGTTGCTTAAACACTTAAAACATGCACCGTACACTTTCCATGACACAAGTTCTGCCTTACATTTCTTACTAGAAAAAATGAAGATTTAAATAAAGGCACAGATAACAATGCAAAGTGTTTCCTGCAAACTTCTTTTCTTTCACACACGTCTATAGAGAGCTGAGTAGGAAATTCTGCCTCCAAAAGATGGTAAATGGCTCTTGAAACTTCTACATACAGAGTACAGTCATATCCACCTCATGGAAGATGTTTCCCCTCAGAAACATCAACTCTGAGGTGATTTTTCAGATAAGAGTAAGCAGTCTGGAAGGACATATCAACCAGATGAATAGCCTGCTACGGTCTGCTGCTGTTGATTCACTTTCAGAGAGCAGCGACTGTAGCATTAATTACTTTCAAAGACACATAAAACCTTACTTCTTAACTTTACTTTTAAAAATAAATATTTTGACACACAAATCGTAAATCTGTGGAAGTCAGTTAGAGAAGGATGGCAAGGTTTCTAAAAATATCTTCCCAATCACTCTGAAGAATATTTTTCATTTGTTCACGTGTTTGTGCACACTAAGAAGCACAAAACCAGAGTACCCTAAGAAATCTCAAGCTTTACTCTTCACTGTTCAAAACTTTTCAAAGTTTTTTTTTTCAACAAATAACTCTACTTCTCTTCTTTAGTCATTATGTAATTTCAGTACTACATATTGCGGAGAAGATATACAAGACCAGCTGCTAAAATGTTGAAAGAAAAGACATTTAGGGGGTTTGAACCAAATTCAGGTATTAAGCATCACAATGCTGTGTTCTTACTCAGGGCACTACATCAATAATTGTATCTTTCCATACATACAAATAGCCTTATCAATTGGTTCGCATTTATGAATTTTATTCCTGTTGCAAAAATTAAGACATATAAATTACCTGGACGTATAACATATTGCTGACTGGTAAGAAGAACAGTAAACGTAATTATTTTTAAGACAACGAGATTCTGCATCTACTAAACAAGAAATAAGGACTGGGTAAATTCCACAAACACTTTAAAGAGCCAAAATAACACAAACTATATGGAAAAGAATAAACGCAACTCATGCATTTGTAGGTAAAAAAGGCTGAGACATTTTGTCTCCGGTTTAGATGCCATGTATGCAAATAAAGAATGAAAACTTTTAAAGGCATCTTGTGGTACATAATAATTGGCAAAATTACCTATTCGTTTATTGTTGACTGCAAGCACTTGCAGTTTCCTTTGTCCGTTACTGAGCTCTTGAATTGTAAATGAAGAGCATCATTACTTAGCTGCATTATTAGCTAATTTTAGAAAATTAAATGTGTTTTAAGCACCTGATATGTTAATGCATTTAGCTTACAGTGTCTCTTACTATTGGTTTTCTTGAGACTGAAAATTACTTCATCAAAATGTGAGCAGACTGTAGTATAAGTCTCAAATTTTCTTAATTTATGATGAAACATTGTCACTGATGGAGCACTGTATAATGTGATTTGACTTAGAAAACAAGCTTAGATTAACTAGTACTTGCAGTTAGAAATAGCAGAGATTTTATTTGGTTTAATTTGTTGCATTAGTATTTACATGAATCAGATGGTAAAAGCAGAAGACAATGCTGAGGTGTATTTCCACCTTGGTGGAAGATGAAGATTACTGTTTCATACTGCTTCACCGTACTAATAACAGAAAGATCACTTGTCTTTTATTTCTCAGTTCATCCTTAGAAACTGTTTGGGATGCAATTTATTTAAAGGGGGGAGAAACTTAAACCGTGACAGCTTAATTAACACACGGGTCTTGTTCTGCTTTGTACCACTCTTACACGTAAAATGTTAACAATCTATATCACTTTCCAATTAAAAAAAAGAAATACAAGGTATATCTCTTCATAGCAATCTTTATCACAAGTACCCTTTATGAGGTGAAATTGTATAAAATATAGTTGCAGGAGGATTATTTAAAAATAAATATGTAAGGTCTATGAACTACCATGAAAGAGAATTTTTTTTTTTTTTTTTTAATTCTACAGCCACTTGATCTGGGATTAGCAGATCTTAGGAAATACTGCATTTCCTTAGACTGCAGACCCTCAGGAGGGTTAAACAAATATTCTTTTTACTGTTTCAGGATACAGTCTCTCCCGGGAAAAAAATTACCGAGCTTTTTTCTCCTACCATTTTATACCAAAAAAATAATTGGCAAATAAGAAGAATTTAAATTCTAAGAAATGAATAGTAATGAACTGATAACTAAAATATTGCTTAAAGGTTCAAATACACAAAGATCGTAATAATAGTACTATTCCGTTAAGCTATGTGGACTTCATCGAAGCCAGCGGAAAGGAAAACATACCATATCACCACCATACCGCAGGCATTTTCATACAACCTAGTGCAAATTCAAAGCTTTCTACGACTGTGTCCAATAAAACAGCCACAACTATTTTTAAATACATCAGGAGTCCGTGACCCCATAAGTAGTAAGTTCCCTTTCTTGATGGAGTGCGCATCTCACTTTTGTAAGTGTCAACGGTTTCTGGCTGGCTGGCCAGAGACCACGGCATACTCTGCTTTTCTCCCAAAAAGGCCATGTCATTCTTATACAACTTAATCAGTGGCTACATACAGGAAAGCAACACTGCAGCCTTTCTGATCATTTTAATGAGGACCCCTGGCTATTCAGTCATTGAAATATAATTGACTTGCTCTTCTCTTATTTTCATAATAGACACTCCAACCTAGACCACATTTATTTTGCTATAAGAAATGTCAAGAAAGATTGGAAGTTTTCTGAGTGTCCCCATTAAAACTGAAAACATGCCACCCTGTCTTTTGCATTAGCTGCGATCATTTTGTATAGAACTCATTATGCAGATAGAAGATGCAAATGTTTCATCTATCTCACATCTAACCAAACTGCAAGTGCCAAGAAAATAAGCACGAGAAAAATAATTTTCTCTTTCTATGTATGTGCCTGCGCCTGTGGTGTTTGCATTGTGTCACAATGCCAATACCCCTGTGTGTGCGTGCGCACATATGTGCTCGTAGATAACATACACACAGCTCAAAGTCCTAATATTTTATTTCAGGTAAAATCAAAACGTTTGCTACGCATCACCACAGCCAAGGAAGAGCATTTTTCTCAACTGAAACAGCTCTACATAATAATAACAACTATTACTTTAAAATCAAATGAGTAGCAGAAACCATTCGAATGTGAAGATACCGTCATGCACAGGAATGCATTCAGTGGTGGCTTTTAACTAGAATAATGAGAGTTTGCATGGCAGATGTGTTATTTTGAATAAGTCCTAGTGACTTACTATGACCACCCAGTCCACTAAATAAAATATCAGGTAAAGCACTGAGTCCGCTGCATGCTAACCAAGTTCTGCTCATGTCTGGCTGGACTCTGACACTCGTTTCCAGGCTGAACGCACTATTGCATAGGATATCTAGCATGAGAAGTCATTCATTGTCGACTTAACTGTGCAATTTGCAGTGCAAAACAGAAGATATCTCTTCCTGACAATTATTAACACATATAGCATCTTACTGATCCCACCAGTAAATACTATCCCTATTATTATCCACTTTTCAGTATTTTAAAGACGGATGTCATCACTTAGCATGGTAATAATCATGCAAAATAGGACCCTCGCATCTCTCATGATTTTCCAATCAGGTTTTCAGCCATCTACATTCCAAAAAACCTTCATATTTTCAATTAATCATGACATAGGCTCAACAATGAAAAGATCAGAAATGTAATTGCTACAAGATCTAATCCTTTTAGTCTTCATTTGAATAGGGAAAGTGGATTGATTTTTCCAAGACATAGACAATTCTGTTCTGATGTATTATACGGTATTACAGACGGGACAGAAAAATCATACTTTACCTTGAAGCAACTGCATACTGAAACAATAGAAAGGGGGGGGCAAAACAGATATTTTAAGTCAATATTTAATGTCATACGTTATAATTTTCCTCACAAGAGTCCTGACAATTCCCTTACCCATTTTTAGCATGAACACATGAAAGTATCATTCTTTCTGGCATATTTACATGGTTGATCTTTGATGTCTTTATGCACAGGGCTTGAGAAGGAGTGTTTCTGGGCCTCATTTTAACGGGGCGCTGTGCACCACCCAACCCCAGCCCCAGAGCAACGGGGCCGGGTCCTTGCTGTCTGCCCCACGCTGTCTTCTCCTACAACTCACAGATGTTGCTACACAGCACCTTCAGGAAAAAAGACTTCTAAGCATCACGCAAGCTATCTGTTTGCATGTACAGCCTGTCACCAAGCCATGGCCCCCACACTCTCGCACAGATTACCCTGGGCCTGGCAGAAATAATCAGCGTACACGAGGGAAGGAAGGGAAGAACCCCTAGGCTTCCTCTGGATCAACATCAGTGCACACGTTCATGCTACTTCGGCAACATATGGGTGTACCTCACGGAGTACTTTATGCACAGCAGCAGCACTTGGACTCTAGCCAATAAAGGTTTCGGTAACGTAAGCATGTGCAAATACAGTTTTAATACACAGGGATAATGTTGTATAATTTAAATGCCTAAAACTGGAACTATTGACATGACTCTCATCTACTTTTTTGCTGGAGCTGCTTTAAAGATTTTACATACAAAAAACCTCTAGATACTGAGATCTCCACCAAATTTTTTTTTTCATGGAAATCATGAAAAACTTTTTTCAGTCTTTTCATGAGAATTCCATCTTTAAACTGGAATTGTACATAAATAAATAAATAAATTTTTGTTTCTAGCCCAGCTCCATGTTCAATAAGCACTTTAACAAATGTGATTCCTAAAGAGCAACCAAGACCAATCACATAAATTAACAAAAAGAAAAAGCAAATATTTTGTAGCTAGTTTCACACATAGTCTCCCACACTTTATCACACACACCTCCTTAAAAGTGGAAATGTTTCACAAGGAAAACTAAAAGGACTTCTTTTTGAGAGCTGATTGGCTGCCTGATATCTGCCAGGCACCATCAGGTGAGATGAAACACCGCCAGCAGCAAACACTTGAACTCTGCCGTGCCACCCTTCCCGCTCTCAGTCTGTGCCCGCAAGGAGAAGCCAATGTGTCCACCTTCCCTGGCTCTCTGACTACTGCATGGTCCTTCAGCCACCCAGGTAAAGGACTCCAACTCTTGCCTCCTTCTCCTTACCGTCCACTTTAAGATACCGTTATTTGTCTTTTTCCACAAATTCCCATCCTGGTTCTCATCTGTGAAGTGGTTAACTATACCCTCCCCTCTGGCCTCTGTAATACGCCTCTTTCCCCCCAGCAGTCCATCCAGGAAGAGGCAGAAAGATCTCCTTCCCTGCCACACAGGTCAGGAAGCACCAACCCTCACAAGTGTTGTACATCAACTGTCTCAAGTACAGATTTATTTGGTCTGACAAAGCAGATTAACAGGGAGAATGAGAAGGAGGACTACCACACAGGGAAACGACCAGTTTTGGGACTCATCGGGTTTGATTCTGTTTCTGGTTCATGTTTTCTCCTGTGACTTGGAGAAAGAAAGGGCAGAGGGGCTTCAGCTCTTCGTGGAGAGGACCCTTTCAGTCAGCAGATCACCCCATCCCACCCCTCGTTAAGATGATAAGAGCCAAGGACCGAGTCTGCCTCCCAGGACTGGGGGCTTGTATTGCAGTCCAGAGGGATGTGATTTGGAAAGGTGGTTGTGCCAACTCATGTGGACAACACATACTTCCAGTGACAAAGAGAAAAGCCTGTTCAGCCAGAACACAATGACGTCCCTCTATCACCATTCATCAGCAAAGCTTCCATGTTCGGTCCTCTCTCATTAGCCTTGAAGACCTTGCCTGGCCTGATATTCCCCTCCATGCATTGTCACAAATGTCTTCCTTGCTCACCTCTCCCTAGGCCGTCTCCATGCTATTTTTCAGACTGTTTCCCACTTCAGGTAGCCAGTATTGCTATTCCACTTTGATGTGTCTGAGGAACCACTTCTCCCATCTCTATACACAACCTGTGAATGAACCACTCATTCAGGATGACTTCAAAACCAGAAATTAGGTGAAATGGAAAATGAGACTGGAGATGGAGGAAAGGTAGCAGGAAGATAATTTTATTTTATTTAACCTCAAGAAAAGTGTTGTTTACTTGATCTTTTTCAATTTGCGTTTCACCCTAATCAAAAAGTGCTTTTACATAAATATGTAGAATTATTTGCAGGCTGGGATGGAGCTTGTGACAGTTGAGTGGCAGAATTCAGACCCTCTGTTTTGTGCTCTCACTGAAAGCCAGACGCACTGCTTTCTACTCGTTTTACAAAAAAACTATCAAACCCTGGCCATACTGTAATGTGAAAATAATATAACACACAATTATAAAAATATTGTCCTATTGCTGATTCTAGGACATCAACATCAAGTGCTGACATCTTCTGCCACGTGTTCTTAACAACACACTGAGGCCTTTGCCCTTCTGCACTTATTGGTTCCGTCTACCACGGGGAGCTGGAAAACACTAAGAGTGGCAAGTTGGGGCAGAAAACTCTTGTAGACCCGTCTAGACTAAGCACCCACCTGCCAGTCCTGTGGGGAATGGGACTTGATGCTCAAAGGAGTCACTGAGACATGGTCTTACAAAACCCGCAGCATTGGTGTCCAGAAAAAAAGATGGGAAAACAGTCAAAGTCTCAGGTGGGACTTGAATTCTCAGAGCCCTGCAGGGGTTCCCCTCCATCTCAAAGGCCTCTGATTTCTCAGAACAAAATTTTCTGGATTACTGAACTGTGGGTGCACCACTCATAATCCAACTGAGTTATTCTAGAAGGTGTTACTGAGCAGATGGCAGATTTAATTCAGGCACAAAGATCCTTTGGGGATGCTCAGAAATTAGCCATCTTCTAAGTACCCTCTTCTTCCTAGCTATTTCCATTTCTCCTAACTGTAAACCAGTCACTTAGGGCCCTAGAAATCCCAGAGAAGGACCTTATTCTCAGAATAAGTTCTGGTATATTTTTATACTTTACAGTTCCCAAAAAATGTTGTCTATGAAAACAAATCAAAGAATTCCCTATGCTTGCTAATGTTGTTAATGACAGTTTTGGGTCCACCATTGCCGAAGTTGAAAGTACTTTTTTCCCTTTTGAGTTATTCTGCATACATTTATCATGGAAAATTAGGAGAATATCAAATATTATACTGGAGAAAAAGCAGCTTTGGTAATGTCTGTTCCCTAAAAACCTGTCAGTGCACCAAGTGCTTATTTCACTGTGTTGTTTACCCTGGTCAGTGGAGACCAGCTGCCACCACAACAGCAGTGTGTCCTGATCAAATAGTTTTATAGGAAAATAGATTTATAGGAAAAACAAATTTTCTGATCAATTGCATGTAAATCCAGGATACCTGGGACACCACAAAGGAAGAGGGGGCCACTGGGTAAAAGTAGGAGGTTTATAGTCATTTTCCCATTAAACCACACTGGACCAAAGAAATAAGAATACGGCCATCAGCAAGAAGTCTCTGGTTCTCTCAAGCAGACCAATGGAAGGGAGAAACTGCATTGCTGCTGGAACATAAATAAGGAAACTTAGAACTTAGGCAAACCCTGCTGAGTGCCAAAGAGAGGAATTACACATCGAGTTACTTCTGAGAATCTGAGTCCTACCATCTATCCGACACCATTTTTAACAACAAGCCAGCAAAGGCCTTAGGAAGCTATAGATCTTTAAAAATGGGCATGGAGGATGGAAACAGGGATAGCCACATGGTCAAGATATGGTGACATATTTTGCCTTCTTTATCCATTCCATAAGTTACCAATGGGAAAGGTAAATGTGCCCAGTAAACATGCCTTCCCAGGATTCTCTGTTTACCAGTGATTAATTGGAATTGTTGGTCTTAATCAATGCATTACTGTCCTTATCTTCTTATCACTTATAATGTGTTTACCAACCGGAAACATTTGCAAATTTTATGCATCTATATACATACACAGATAGGTGTGGGCACGCATCAAATGCCACTGTAGTTACGATACAGTATATTCAATATCAAATAAAAATTACGGCCTTATTCTTTTTCCCTTACTTGGGGAAAGTATGTATTTTGCCAAAAGTAGTCATAACCAAAATATCACCCCAAAAATGCTACTTTTGAGGAATTTCCAGTCAATCCTGAAACGTAAATTATAAAAAAAATCTAACAAAAACTATATCTCTGGATTTTCAGGCATTTTTTTGCATCTTTGCTTATACTGTGTAATATTTCAGAGCTACACTATGTCCTGACTGATGCTTTTTGCTTTTTTCTTCATTTGAACAGGGGAAGCCTAGGGCAGTGGATGTCACTGGGAGTCAAGGTGCCTCACAGACAGGCATGCTTGCCTTCAGCAAGTCTACAGATTTGGTCCTCGGGAGATCTTGGTATCTCCAAGAAGTAGCAACTAAAAAAGCATTCTGAGTATCCACATTTCAAACGTAAAACCTTAAATCCTCTGCAGTTTTTAATCTCCCTGAACAGGATTGCTGTTTAATTATAATGCAAACATCTGAGCTGCTTACCCTGAACTCTTTGTCCAATCAACAGCACTTTAAGAAAGAGATTCATCTCATCTGACACAGATATCTAAAGCTAGACAAAATACATCACGCCTAGAATTGCTTATCTCTCTCCACTGAGCCTGAATAGCATAGGATGCTTAGCTGGGATTTGGAGACCTACACTGCAGGCGTCTACATTTGCTCAGATGAATCCTATCGCCTTTTTTCAGTGGGAAGTTACTGCATGCATGCCCCATCCTAATGGTGATCATAAACATATCGATGATTGGGGCATACTGGGATCCCTGACCTTGGTGATGGGTCGTATAAGTCTCTTTCAACATGTGACAAAATGTGCTGGTCTATCTTTAAGTATGGCTATGTTCAAATATGAGTGAAGGTCTCTTCCACTTAGTTAAAGGCAAAAGGTTTTCCTGTAAAACGCATGATACAAATAGAAGTTCACAGTGGAAGTAAAGGGTTCACCATTAAGGTTTCAGAATTTGAATATATATCCCTGGTATTCACACCGAGTAACACCTTGCTTTACCAGTTACCACACGGAAGGCATTGTTAGAAGGTGGCCCTTAACATCCAGAATTCTTGAAAACGTAGAAATACAAAAAGCAAGTAGAAGCAAGTCCCCTTAGCTAAAGGTATTGTTCCAAGCCTGTCAGTAGGCGAGTGTGTCTCCACTACACTGAGGTCCAAGACACGTACCAATATGGTTTGTTTTTTCAAGTGTAATCAAGTTGACATCTATCTACATTGATTACACTTCATAAGGGGAGAGGGAAATTCTGGAGGTGGGAGAGAGGTTCTCTGCTCTCTGGTGGCCCCAGATGTATCCTCCACAGGGTAGGTCAGTCCTCTGGGCATAGCCCTGAGAGATGGGTGGTGCGTAAGGAATCATCCTGAAGGCCTTATGCCTCAGAGATGCTCTTCCCTATTCCTGTTCGCTCCTCAGGGCAGTAATTTGTTGCTGGTCTATACCAGCAGCAAATTATAGCAACCCCCATGCCAGTTCAACTTGCATCTGGGAACTGGAAGAGGCAGGGGAGTGAGGGACAGAGGGCTCTGGCCTTTGCCTGACCATCTGCCTGGTGAAGTACTGGTACTATTTAGTCAGTTTTCCGCCCGCTCTCCAGAGCACGATGCAGGGGGAGCTACGGCGACTCTGAAGCTTCACAGCCCTGACTGTGCTGTCCATCAAACACAACTCAGTCTGCTCTTTTCTTCTGACTCTTGCAATTCACAACCACACAAGACTTTCCAAAAACACAATGGCAAGACCCTGCTCCACTGAAACCCTTTTTGCACTGGGGAGACTGTCTACGGCTCAATTCTAAGCCCTTCAAAAGCCAGTCAGAGAAGAAAAGCTGACTAGCTTTTATTGTACTTGGGTGGCATCCCAAATGCCAAATGACACTTCTCTTCATGCCTGGCACAGCTTTATTACATTGTTCTGCAAATGACAAGATGCCACTATCACAGTACGCACCAAGTGAGTCTGACAAGTTACTAGCAAACCTTTACACAGATTGCGGTTTTATTCTCCCTTTATGGTGGCAGTTTATCCAGACCCTCATTTTCAGTTCCTTGCTTGATAGTTCAGCTGGTTTATACTGCTGTTTGGCTATCGCATGGGTTTAAAATCATTGTTACAAACACATTGCCAACGGCATTAAATAAAGTTCATCTTATTAAGAGTAGGAGTGCTATGAGATTGCTCTTGTTTTACTGGTCTTGTATCCAAGGCAAAAGAGAGAGTCGGGAAATCAGGCTCTTTTAAATAATGTGACAAATGTACCCTACCACCTTGAACGCAGCTCCTCTGAAGAGAGCTAGCCCTTCCCCTGCCTGCCTAATTCTGCCAGAAGTATTAGAAGATGGAGTGACAGGTCACTTTTTAAAATGTTGATTCACACACCACAGCTACACTGCTAACGTAAACCACAAGGAAACAACCACTCACGTCCTTCAATTTCTACTTTTCCTCTCTTGCTAAAGCAATTTCCTTGATCTTTGCCTTGTATCAGTAAGTGAATATGAGTTTACTAGGAGGCATTTGGATGTTTCTGTCTGGGAATCCTGCCGTTAGCTAGCACACTTGATGCGCAGCTAGTGCACGGTCTCTTGGCTGACTTCACTCACCTCCATCTGTTAGACTGGCTGTGTGCCTGCTCACAAGTCTGTCAGCCTGTTTCGCGAGGACACAGGTGCCAGCAAGGATGCACTTGGATGGACAGCACACACAGTATTGCAACATGCCATGCCTTCGTTAAAGAAGAGAGTCATTTGGGACATGGCATGACACTACTGGTTTTGGACCGTCGTCTCACGTTGCACCTCTGTTTTCAGGAAAATCACTGAAGAGGAGGAGGACATCAGAACGCTAACTGAGAGGCTTTCATATGCACCTCTGTTTCCATCCATAAGACTAACAGTTCTCCTGGTTGTTCATTTGAAATGGAAGTTGATGTGCAGTACTTCTACTTTCTCCTTGGTAGCTCCAGTGTTTCCAGAGTCTTCAAGTATGAAATGGTAGAAGGAGCCAGTAAATCTGAAGTTCTTACCTGAACACACATATTTGAGCTTTGCTTTCTTGAGTACAACAAGGAGAAATTGGGATAATAAATTGCAAAATAAAGTTCTGCAACATCGAGTTATACACAATGGCATATTTTAAAAAAAAAAAAAAAAAAAAAAGACTGCTATCCAATAAAACAACTGTGTCTGGGCTTTAGTTTTTCTAACTTGATCCCTGGCTGCTCAGACAGTTTCTCTGTATTCCTCCCAGGCTACCTGTCCTTGCTTCCACCGTGCATAAACGAAAAGAAACCCACCAAGAACCTGGAGACAGAGCAAAGTATGCACAGGGAAAAATACTGAAGGATAAAAGTACCAATAGCACAGGTACAGCTATAGTAGGGGAACACTCTCAGATTAGGCTAACCATGCTGATTTGGCTGGTCATTTTCAAAAACACTGGGCCTATAATGAATCCTAGAACAAGACCCTCATTTGCTCACAATATTATCCTTGGAATTGCAACGGAGAGGTTTACTAACAGAAATAATAATTTATAGATGGGAAAAAGAAAGAATTTTGTGTCAGAGATAAGCTCGTAGTCACTATCGCTCTGAAAAAAAAAATGTTGATATTGAAGTGCGGGATGACCATTCTGCCTTTTTTGTTGAAAGTTCATGCTTTATATGACACTAAATTTTAGTAAGATTTTCTGTAACATCAGAGGGAAAAAGCAACAAGCATCATTGCCTATCTTCTGGCATATTTTTCTACAATTAAATTATATACTTATCCCACCAGAGTGTTCACACTTTCAAATATCAACGTGACACTGATCCATGGCAATTTACTGTGCTTATGCCAAAACACGTTACTCCCCGTTATTCTCTCATCACACATGTGCCTTAATAGAGATGCATAATTTTTAGAAGTATTGAACTGGAATTTTAATTCAACCAGTTTTACTTAGCCACTGCAGATATACACAGAGATACAGAACAGTGATGGTAACACCCAGATGAGCAACAGGCTGAAGACTTTAATGATCAAGTAAAGCCCAACTTGTCCACTTGCACTGGACAACTAGCTTCAAGCCCTCAAATGCTTAAATACAGAAAACTTATATCTGTTTTTTTTTTCTTTTGTGACACATCACCTCTGACCCCTAATCATTAAATAATAATCTCTCTGGAAACGTATTGCTCTGAAATTCAGTATTATATGCCAAACACTTTGATACTAATTCAGATGAGATTCCCCATTGGTGAATTTGGTGTTATTTGCTGTAAAAATATTGTGGCCAGCATAGAGCTCATTTTTATGGGAAGGGTTTAATCCAGTGGCCTTAGTAGACTGGAATAATTTTTTCAAGACAGAACACTCTGCAAACCAGATTTACTAAACAGGCCAGATTGCAATCGATTAAAACACAGTTGTTAATCTAAAGGGCTCCTCGTCTCCCCTGTGGGGAAAAAAAAAATTAAAAAACAAACAAACAAAAAAGAACAAGCTTTCAGGCAGCAAAGTGGTAGCAGCGAGTTGGTGATTTTCCCCTTTTTTCTATATACCTACCATTTGCAAACTGTAGTGTCGGCTCCACGCTGCCTCGGGGGTTGGAGACCAGAGGTGCTGCAAACCAGGACTGATGTGCCTGACAGAGCTGCACAGCAAAGTCTGAGTGATGGCCCAAGCCATGCCCGGCAGTAGCCAAAATTATGAGTGGTTTTTCTTTCCTGGAGCGCTGCGTTCGACTACAATCACAAATGTGGCATGTGCAGTAGCCAGTCAGCTGCCAGTTGATTCTATATATATTCTTAAATTAAGTTTTTGAAAGCCATGTAAGAAAAAGGTTTGGGATGCAAAGAAATGCGCTGCAGCTTGGTGACTTACAGAGAGCTTTGGGGGCCAAAACCAGAGTGGTGCATTGGGAGATATTGCTTGGCGTACATCGGAGGGCTTTCGCTCAAAAGAAACATTCAAACCTGAGATATTCTGACTAGGTAAGTGCTGCGGCTTGTCCCAGTGCAGATGGAATTTGTTTAATATGTTATTGTGTCCCAAATTAGGGAACTAGCTGGGAAAGGTGATATTCGGCTACTTTACTTATTTCTGTAACAAACAGTAAAATTAATTGCATCTCTTTATTTTGCTCTAAAGCTGTTCAAATGTGAGACTAGAAATATCTCCTTAAAAAAAAAAGGCACCAAGGAAGACAAAAAGACCTATCTAACAAGTAAAATAGCTGAAAAATCCTTGCTAAATCGGCAGACTAGAATTTAGTTAGAGGACGAACCTTGGATTATATTGAAAAGGAGTCATAAAAGAGTCATACCCTTTCATGACAGCTTGGAAACTGGGAGCTTTTCACTCCACATTCCCTATTATTTTGTAAAAACATGCAGCAGTCTTTCTCAGACCCTGTTTTATTGTCTGTTACTATGTTCATGTTCATGGACGAATAAGCACTCTGAAACTGTGACTAACTTATGGTTTAACAGTTAGTTTTCCCAAATGTCCATTGAACATCAGTTCTAAAAGATGAGAGACTGCATTTACTGTCTGCAGACTTAAACTTGGATGTTTAGATATACAACCCTAAATCATTTCTTTTGCCCCTAAGGATAGTAGTGTGCTTGAGAGCTGGTGACCTTTGTAGTTTAGCCACCTACAAGAACTAAGAAAATGCTTTCTGCTTAAAAAGAAAAAAAAAAAAAAAGCCATGTTTTATCGACTTTTTGACAGACACACAGACACACGCACACACAGAGAAAATCAGCAGCTCTGTTACGAATGGGTTGGCAAGTGGCTTCCCAAGACCTCCCATGTATTTTCACTGAGAGCTCTAGAAGCAAAGTACTTGGAAGACTAAGGACAGCCAGCTAACAAAAAAAAAATATTTTCTTTTTTCCCCTTTAATTAGAATTCTGTTTAGATAAAAATGATCAGGGAAGCAGTATCTGAAAACCCATATTAAAAAAAAAAAAAAGAAACAAACAGAACTGAGAACAATTTTGCACCCTCTCTGGGAAAGGAAATCAAATCAAGTCTACAAGCCTTTGTGCTACAATTCATCCTGATATAATTTGTAACAGCCAGGAAATTAACGCTAAACAATGAAGCTCATAATGAAAACACTGTGAGTGACAACATTAACATAATGCAGAGAGAGCCTCACTGCCTGTCTACCAACAGCTAAGTTCCATCCCCCATAAGCAGGATGCTCAAGTAAGAAAAAAACAGGCCAGGTTTCAAGCTGCTAATCAGTGTTGATAGAAGAGCAGTGTGCAGTAGCAGAAGAAAAAGATGAGATTAAAGTGAATATTGCACTAATGAGCATGTTCTTCCTGATGAAAGATTTTAATGGAGACTGTAAATCCCTTTCTCTCTTTCACATGCTTATCACAAATGTCTCTGTTTGGTAAACTTAAGAGCAGAATTATATGGGTAGATGCCAATGGGCATGTATTTCGGTCTGCAGCTAAAAAGGATTGAGGTGTTTTGACTCCAAATCCTGCAACGTCCAACTTCAAAGTACTCAACCCTGCAAGTGAATTCCAATCCCTGTGCTAGGTCTATAGTCTTCTACCTGATACCAAGGCCAAGTTAGGCTGTGTCTACATTAGCAAGTAGCCCAACAGGACCCAATCTGTAGCGTGGAGGAGTTGGTGCTGGGAACCCAGTCACTGCAGAATATGCGGTTTGCAGGTTTATGTCACCGCATCCCAATCTGGTCCCACAGGCCAAACACTCCAGCACGGGAGCATGCCATGTGACCTCCTGGAACACAGCTTCTGATTTCCTTTCTTGCAAAAGAAGCCAGATTGAACTCTGTGTGAGCACTCTGCGATGCAAAGCAAGTGCTGTGAATGGTGATGAGTAGGAGATTCGGTTCAAGATCACACTCCCTATTCAAACAAAAGCGTTAATGCACATACTCTTGGCTGCCTCAGACCAAACCATTCAAATAAGCTGCACCATGGCAGCGAACTGCCAGGAGCTGCACAGCAGAACAAGCTGAAAATATCAGCATATGTTAAATCTATCCTCCTCTGGAGATGAAACGTCTTGTTCACAGACAGGTTAATGTTCCTTATCCAATTCATAGCCACGAGCCTCCACAGAGCATGAGAGCTTCATTGTGATGAAGACTGTAGAGAAGCACCTCAACCTTTTTATTCAGCTAGTGAGTCCTTAAGGCAGAGACTTACAGCCCCTAGATGCCATCAGCGCACAGACTGCTGCACACCTGTATCATCACACTGTCACTGACAAGCTGAAAAAACTGCAGGACTTAACAGACCACCTGTAGCCCATTTCCCATGTTCTCCGACCCCACCGCTGTCTCCCATACTCACTGTCTGAGCAGGACCCATGAAGTTCCCTCCTGTACTGTGGGCTGCACAGATCCATGTTTTATCTCTACCTGCAAGTCACACTTCCTAGGACTCAGCCAGGCAAAGGGAGGGAGTGTTTTCTATCCCTCCTATGAAGTTATGCTGTTGCACAGAAAAAGAGATCAAAATACACTGAGATTAAAAAACAGATCACACAAAAGCCTGCAGGTCAGCAATCTCTATATGCTTTTCAGAAGAAGCGTGGCTAAGCAGTGTCAGGCAGAGCAGGAACAGACAGGACTGATCAGAAAAATAAGTCCTTATAGCAGTTCTTCCTCACCATGGTGAGTAGTCCTGCACTCCACGGAGTGATCTCTAGACTACGTAATGATCAGCAGAAAAAAAAAAAGGTGAAGATGTCGAACCAAGGTGCTCTCTGGTCTGAGCACTCCGCAGACTGGGCACCTCTGCCAGAGGAAGAATATGACTTCTCTTTTGCTGTGCGTTAAACACAGACACGGCTGGTTTAGTGTGGAGTTCAGTATGTGGCTGGTGTTCACTGTGCCTGGGGAATGCCCATGAGCTCTAGTGGCTTGGCTCTGGACGTACTGGACCATAGGTTTACAGATCCCAAGAGGGTTTAGGAATAAAGTGAGATCTAAGACATATTCCTCTACAGTCTGAAATACAATACAGAAAAAAAAAAATCTATGTAATCAAATAAGCTCCAAGAGACCTTAAGCGCTACTAGTTTTAGACAAGCATATTCAAGAACACAAGACTGCAGCATCGCCGAAGAGCTTTCAGAATTTGATTTAGGTGTTCATTGTTTTTTTAAACTAAAACACTCGGGTATACCATAAGTTAAATTATTTGTGTGTTCAGGATGTAATTTTAGCATCTACATCCTGCTTATTTCTGCTTTAATTGCATTTTGCAATGACTTTACAAAGACTACTTGACATTCTGCATGCATGAATCTTATCTACAGCTCGTTGAGCAAACCTGAGGTGCTCTTGGTCTGAGAAGCAGGAAAGCAAAAAAAGGCAGCAAAAAGGCAGCAGCTACGTTTTTGCCTTTTTTGTTCCTCAGTATGAGGAAACAATAAAGCTACTGTGAACAGCAAAGGCGATATTTGGTCCTATCACAATTTATAAGTGAGTGAAAGTTGCTGTAATTACCCAGGATGTGCTTTACTGACTAAAGAGCACTAGACTGATGGGGCAATAAAGGCACACAGGTAACTCTTTCAGTTTGATAAAAACGAAGAACTGATATAGTAATCCCTATCTGGATCTACGGACCAGTTTTCAGACTTCTGGGACTCTCTCAGTATCAGATGGAATCTAACCCATTGCAGTTTTATCCAAATTAGAAACTATGGATGTAAAATTGGGGGAAACTTCACATTCCTAACTACAAAGAGCATATAGTAATGCAATAGCAGCTGTTATTTTCTGTGTTATCTTACTAACTTTAAACTAGAAATGTTAAGCTCCTTTTCTACTTTATTTTTTACTGGTATAACCAATATTTTGTAAAAGAACAATTTTAAACATGCTGTAATCATTTCAACTGCAAAATTATTTTGTTTACAGATCATTCAGTAATAACGAATGAACTTCGGCCATGGTAAAAATAGCAATTAATTGACTCTCATGTTGAGTCACGTGGTAGCCTACGGATGAAATTATGTGTTTGTGTGACTGCAAATAATGAATAACACACAAAGGAATTCATGCAATTATATGTCTAGTGTCCTGTACAAAGAACCAGTGCAGCCACAAGATCCTTGTGTTAGAAGAGCTACCTAAAATGCCATCTGCAGTTGCCAAATGCTGGGGGAAATATTATTGCAGCCAGAAATGTCAAAAACAAACCTATTTATCCAAACTACCCCTGAAGCATGAGTGCAAAAGTGAAACAAAACAGATATCGCTTGTTGGAAGCACATGTATTTTGGAGCAAAAAGTGGACCCAAGTGTCCACATTTGGAGAACAAAATTGCGATGGGAATATTATGTGGGGTTGCAGTTCCACCATGATGCGCAATGAATCCAGCCACAGGCTGCTGTATTGCCCTTCTCTCCCCCTCTCAGCCCTCTTCAAGTGCTGGCTAAATATTCCAGCCTACCCAACTTGAGCCAGAGAGGATAGCTGATCTGCCTGAAACTGTTTCTACACACACATACAGAAGTTAATTTTCAGCTCTTCAGTAATTTTTTGCATAATCTAAATCACCTCTTCACCAAACACTAATTTCAGTATGATCTTCTAACACCTTCTGTCCTTCCTAGGTCTCACCATGGAGTCCTAATCTGATAGTCTGGCAAACTGGCAATATCTGAAGTCAACCATCAGTTGAAAATTTTGAGGAATTGGTAACAGGACAAATGCTTAATTCAGAGGAGTTGATACTACAGGCCTCGGACTGTCTGTCCTGTCACCATAATCATTTCAGCGCTGAATGGATAAAGGTCCAGGCTTCTATCTCTGAATGAAGGAAATTGAGAGTTTATGAGATCACAAAGGCTCAAGAAAAAGAATACGCACTTTTAAGATATATTTTTAACCTCTTGTTTGCTGTAACAGAGGATTGGATACAGAGGATTGGTCATCTCTGCTCCTGATTTCTTTCACATAAATTCAGAGATACATGCCCACCAGGGGCTATTAGACATAATGATCCAACTTCTGGCTGAGGTAGTCCCTAACCCAGTGTCTACTGGAAGCGTGGAGGATGTACAAGAGTCAGTAGAGTCAATCTGCTATAAAAACTTTAGTGTTTCAGGTACACTTGTCCCTAAATATCTACTACTGCCCTAGAAGAAGGTATGGGATTCACTCAACCTTTGACTGGACCCAGATGATTACCCTTATGTTTTCACACCCTTGTCTCTACCAAACGCTGCTTGTTGAAAAGACCTCTCCCCTGCCTCCATTTCTCCTGTCTTATGTAGTGAACATTAGGGATTGTTTCTTAAAACTGGAGGTTGGGAAGAAGCTACAGTAAGACGCCTAGGGACAGAACAGGGTATTTTACTGAAGTACCAGCTAAATTAACTGAAACAATAAAGAACTACTGAATCACAAGAAAAGCATGCTACAAAGAGTACAAGGTAGGATAAAATATGTAAAGAAAGATCTTGTTCACCAGGGTAAAAGAATTCTTCCAGAGAACCAAGAAAATACAATAGAGGAAAAGAAAAAGGGGGGTGGGAGGTGGGGGTGGTGCGGATTGGGGGGTGTCTGTTTTGAAAGCCTGAAAACCTTTGGTAAAATTCAGCAACAGGGGACTATTAAGAAACTGACTATAATTTTAAGATTAATAGTTTGGAGACTAGAATTAAAAGTGACTGGGAGGATGAAAGAACAGCAATAGTGAGATTTCTGTATAACAGGTGATAAATACACATAATTAAGGCAGTATTGCCTAATGTAGAGAGGACCCACAGTAGCTGGCAAAGAAAAAATAACAAAAACCCGGGCTCATAAAAGATGCAGACGACATGAAAGCAGTTGGGCTGTAAGCTCGTGAGCACAGAGGCAAAGTTGAAGGTTTAAACCTTCAGCAAGCGGTGCTGTAGCAGCTGCGTGCGTACCTGCAAGCTGCGCATTTGAAAGCCTGAGAATCCAGCAGGCTGCACCTTGGAAAACAGGCACGAGAAAATTGTCCTCGATTCACCTAGAGAGTATTTCCCACAGTTTGGTAAGGGCTAAGCTGCTTTCAAACTTTGCGATGCGTGCTTGCATCTCTAAAAAAAGGTGGCTTGATCTGCCAGGCCTGGTTGATGCAGGTGTGGTTGGACCCTGGGCAGCTGCCAAAACCCCTGGCAGAGTTAGCTGAACGTGGCTGGCTCAGGTAGCTGACTGCAAGCAAGGATGGGTTGTGGTGCATTGGAAAGTATGATTTGTGTGCTTTCCCCAGCTGCTGTGGTGAGTGAAAACATAGAGCTGAGGAATGGAAGAGGTTAATTCCCAACCCTCACAAAAGCCAGACCACTAAGTTGCATTTGGAAGCACATAGAGCAATGTGGGTATCATGACAGACCACCAGCACGTCCTAAACTCATGTTCATTGAGTTTAATCGCTTTGTTCCTCCTTCAAAAAACACATAGAAAATACACATTGTTCAGGCAAACTGGGTGGTGCACCTGTCCTCCAGGAGCAACGAGCTCCTATGTGATTTCCAGTGCACACTGCAACTGTCCCCTTGTGCCACTGCCCCACAGCTGCAGATAACTGAGCCCCATAAGCCGATGAGCCACATAGTGAGGGTCACCATGTACCGGGGCATGCAGCGGGACCCAGACCTGGATCACATACCTCCCGCACGAAGGGAGCCAAAGGCAGGATGCAGAAGGGTTGTCAGAGGAGCATGTCCTGCCTGACGGACCACTCTTAAGAGATGAGGAAATACCACATTTCCAGCTAACACCTGCCAGAGTCTGGATAAGCACTTGGATGAAACAACCGTTTTCCAATCCACATAACCAACTGAATACACACCAGAGAGATCTGCAAGACGTTTTTTCTTCAGATCAGCCATGGACCCCATTTCCTACCTAAAAAATCCACTCAGTCAATTTCTTTTAAATCAGCAAGCAGGAAAACTCGAAGCAAATATTTTTGCTTTGAATCAAGTTTCCGAACAGTTTTCCTAAACTGCTGCCCCATTATCATTCTGTCCCTGCTAATGGCCATGTTAACAGCCCTTCAGTTTTTATTTTTCCCTCTTGGATCTAAAACCCCTCTTCCCATATCCACTCTTCCACCCAACCACAACACTTCCTTTCTACATGGTAACACTTCCCAGACCTCCAAAAATACCTTTCGGAACAGTGTTCCCAGTTTGCCTGCACCAGTGGGAGGTAATCTCAAGAGCCAGGGTCCCCTCCTGCTGTACTTCCTCTACCAGCAGACCTCGAGGTGCTCCAGATACAGTCTCCCAGTACCTGCTCCTCCCCGGTTTCCCCTGTCACCACCTCCCCAGTTATCACCTTCTCCTCTGCATGGACTGAACTGTTCAACTGCGCTTCTAAACTGGATCTGGTAAATAATCTAGTCCAAAACAAAACAAAAACAAAAACAAATCTTCCTCCTCGCAATGGTTGGGAGGTTTTTAAATAGCTCATTTGGCAGATCCAGCTGAGAGCCAGGCTGCAGAAACAATGGAAGGAGCAGGGCTGAAGGGGGGCAGCAACCTCCCATAGAGGAGGGTGAGAACACACAGCTGGGGGAGGCGGAAAAAAAAGTGGGAAGCTCTTCAACCCTTCCTAGAAAACGCAAGGGAGAACTGCAGGTGTATCTTACAGGCTGAGTGAAATAAGTTAAATTCTATTAGTGGGTAGGTCAATTTAAATTAAGAGTGCTAAAGAAAACAATGGAACATTGAGTGAATAAGGGGCAAGTGTTTGCTTGGAGAAACTGTTCATGTGCTACATTATTTCCTAGCAGGAACACAGGAGCAGGGGTTTATTTCATAAGTGTTCTGGTTTTGTGTAGCTGGCTAACTGATATGGGTAAATAGGAAATAAAATGTATTCTTCTCTTTTGTTCTTTTTTCCAGCTTCTTCCAGTAGTCGCTCCATCTTTTTTTAATTCCTCTAAAACTAGGAAAAGAACAAAGAGGAAAATGCACGTGCCCATGTAAAAGTAGATGTTGACAATTACTAGCTGAATCTAAGTATTTCTCACACAGAAATAAAAAAAAAATCCAAATTATGCCAAATAAGGAAAAAAATAATGTCATTTTTTATCATAACTGTCCTGGATTGAGGTAAAACAGAACCAATTTTGTTCAGTAACTTCGCTTCTTAGCTGGGCCTCTTCTAACTACTGAAATTTACTGCATATTGTGCAGACAGTGTTCACTCTCTCAGAGTGATAAGACCAATGTGTATAGCTGATGCCCAGGCATGGTGTGCAGAGAGGCTCCTGCTTACACTTATTGCCATAACAGCCAAGGCCAACCAACTTTGGTATTTGCCCCGTTGGAGGGTCAGAAGCGGAAAAGCATAGTGGGGTCCCACCTGCAGGGAGGAGCGGACAGGACAGGTGACCCAAAACTGACCAACGGGGTATTCCATCCCATCTGCCTCATGCTCAGTATAAAAGCTGAGGGATCAAAGGGTCAGCGCTCTTCCTTTGATGGCCGACGTCTGAGGAGGACTCTGTTTGTCTGCCTGTGATCCCGATCCCGATCCCGATCCCGATCCCGATCCCGAATCCAGATCCCGATCCCGAATCCAGATCCCGATCCCATCCATCACTGAGTCCAGCCTGGGACTGCCCCAGTGCCAGCCGGTGACATGATTGTCATCTCGGGAGCTTGATAGTTTTGCTTTTTTAATTAGCACTTTTTAATTCTTAGCAAATTCTCAGCACTGTGGTCTGGACTACTGTTTTTAAGTAAAACAAGCACTGTATTAACAGAAAATAAATCAATTTAAAAAAAAAAAAAATACAGATTTTAAGCAAATGCAACATATGAAAATGTGATAGGTTTCACTGAAAGTTACAGTGAGTTGGGTGAGTGTAATCAAAGTTCCCCTGTATCAAAGATTCTGTTACATAAGGGCGGGAGAACTGTGCTAATATGGCTTGAATAGTACTCACAGTTACAGGCAAAACCAGCGTACGGCAAAGAAGAATACTCATAAAAATAGTGAAAACACCATGTAGTGTGGGACTGCAGAGGCCCCTGAGGCTCCAAAGCAAATTGCACAAGCAGCTACAGAAGGTTTAGCCCAAAAAGCCTTTCAAGTGGTCAGTTAGTCTATGCTATCTACGAGGAAGAAGACCGAAAAACAAGGCGATAAAAAGTCACAGCTGTCTACTACCTGCAGACCGGCCTGCAAACCTAAAACACCTACACCTGTAGGTAACCAGAAGAGTTGCTTCCAACAAAATATTTACTTCGCCATGTGGCTAGAGCAGCTCTGTTGATCAAGCTGCAAAAGGCTTTGCATTGCCTGCTATACTGCCTCTCCCAAAGGGAGAAGAGCTTGTTGCTGCTTGCCACTGGCACATAAGAAAAAAAAAAAAAAAACCAAAAAAAAAAGCAGCTATAGCTCTGGCGCACAGCACAATTGCTCCAACAAACAAGCGTTAATCACGCACATTATGCACAACATAATGCATGTGAGCTTGTCAGCAGGCATACAACTCCATCTCTGAATAAGACCCCTTTCCAAATTAGGAGAACCAAATTACACAATCTGACAGCTGTTTGCTGACCTGCCTAAAACAATTTGGTGGTCTCAGTCCAGTTCCTCGTGGGCAGGTGTCCGCTTCGCGGAAAACATCAGCACCATTTGCGTTGGTGGTAGGCTGGGCAGCAGTCCCAGCAGGCAGCCCAGGGCAGGACTGGCCTTGGGAAGGCTTTTTTCCCGTGCCCCCGGGGCTGGTCCCCCCAGGCAGGGAGGACAGACTGGGAATGCCTGGAATGGCGGTCAGCACCCACCCAGGGGCATAAAAGGAGGGCATGAATTTCCCAGTCATCTCAGAGGAGCCCACAAATAGTCGGTTCCGCTGAAAGCAATAGAAAGAGCAAGAACTATGTGGGTTAACAAAACAAAAGTCACTAAACACTGATGGACTTTAAGAAAGAAAATCTAGGATGTCACGGCTCTGTTTAGTAGGAACCTTGCTTTTGTCTGGCTAGAAACCCCATCCTGAATTCAGCAACAACGGGCTTGGGTCTCCACAGTTTATTTATTTCCACTATCTTCAAGCAAAGCATGAATAAGAAATAAAGATCGTGGGCTTTTAAAAGTTTGCCTTTCACCCTCTGCTTGAGGTTTTCATTACACTGTAATGAGTTGCACTGTTCTAGGGAATTAGGTCCGCTGCTTTATACCCATTCTGCATACAAGAGAGCTCAAGCAGAACGAGCTCAAGTATTTGGCAGAAGCCAACTACCTATCTCAGGTATAATTAGTCCAGGGACAGAACCAAAATATCCCAAGTGTCAGCGCACCAGCAAAGCCAGTGTCAGCAAAGCCATCAATGTAAAAACTCAGTCATTTTTCCATACCATACTTTAAGATGTCAGGCCTCAAAATCATCCAATTCTCCAGTCAGTCTGGAAGGAGCATCTTTCTTTGCAATTAATTTCAGAAGTTTCACTTTTCCTTCCAGCTCAGGACAGAGCTGACAAAAGACAACTGATATGTCTGGAGCAGATTCTTCGCTCTTGGTCTTTTCACTGCCTGAAAAGAGCATGAGGACCACTGACACTCCAAAATGGTACCTTGTCCTGAGATTCTGTAACTAAGGAAGCAGCTCTACAGGCATTAATATAAAATCCAAGTTACTTGTTTGAGTGCTGCCACGTGGGGTTAACTGGTGTCACTACCACCTTCACTTGTTCCAGAAACTCTGAATTTGAATGTCAGGAGCTTTTGTTAGTGATGCATCTGTAAATAATTAGCATTTCTTTGTTCAACACTAATTGTGTCTGCCATGCAGCTGTGCCAGAGAAAGTCTCAAAATAGATGTAATAAAAGGCAGTGGGCCAAATTGTCTCCTTACTCCCGGCTGACCCCAGAACATCAGAGTTGTAAGTCAGAGCACGGCACAGCCTCAGGGGGCAAATTCACCTCTGGGTGAATCTCTGCTGTTCAGTTTTATGCGTCATGCATTTATTAATCAGCCTCACACAGTGAGAAGCTGCTGTTTGTCAGGAACAATCATGGTAACTGGTATCCTCTTTATCCAGCCTTGGGTTTCCCGTGTGACTTGCCAAAAAGGGAAGACCAGGGAGGACAGGGTGATAAGTGACACCACCTGCACTGGCTCAGCAACAGCATCGTTTTGAGTTTCTCTTCTAAAAAGGAGCACACCTGTGGTTCCCACTGCAATATTTTTTCATTTTCAACTCTGAATAGTCACGATGCTGTACACAAATAGGTCCCTTCTCCATCAGTTCATACCTCTTTATGTCTGAGAGAACAGACTCCACCACCCGTGAGAGGACACTTACTACTCCCGTAACACCCCCTCTGCAACTACCTTACACCTGCCACCTCTGTTTCCAAGAATTTCCAACCCCTCCGGCTGTCCTACTGATATCAGCTCTCACTCCCATTCCTACACCTTTCTTCCTTCATCTGTCTTGGTTTTGTTCCTCAGTTACTCTCCAGTTTCCCAAAACATCAACAACAGATGACTATGACACGAACGCTTCACCCGTATTCCTCTTACACAGAGCCCACACATAGCCAGTATCTTTCTTCTTTCTCTAATTTAACTTCCTCTAATATGAAATCATGCTTTCAAATGAGATGGATTCTTTTGGCTTCTGAACTAGAAAAAAAGAGTGAGTTCAGCGTCCCTCTTCATCTTCCTGAGACTAGCTTCTTATTTCCTTCCTGACCAGAGCGTAAAGCATTCAAGAAATTTCAAAGCAGTTTTTAATACATTCTGAATACCTTCTCACATTTATTTTGGCTGAAATTATTACAAATTCATGAACATGTTAGCCATCTCATGACTTCATTTTTCAGTGAATAATTATTTGTGAAAGAAAAACATCATCTCTCTATCATCTAGTGTTTTTTTCTCTGGACACCTATACTCTCTCCTGAACTCACCAGCACTTTCACATCCTCAACATCAGATTTCCCTCAAACTTTCAAACACTTCCTCTTTTACTTCACCACATTACATATTATCTGTTATGGAGCATCTCATCTGCTGTATCGCCTTATTTCTCCCTCAATCCATGAGATTCCCCTCCAGGATTTATTGATTTTTTTTTTCTTTATTGTTTTCCACTTTTCTTCAGGAAATTATCACCATATGCTTGCTCTACTGCAATTCTCTTTCCCCAAGTGGCACCTTCTTTTGGCCATTGTTACAACCAATATACTTGGCTAGGTCTGACTCAGTATGGCTTTTCTTATGTTAATCCTAATTGAAAGTACAGCCTCAATCTCTGCATCTGTCTTCTTCCAGCCAATACAATATCCTAGTCTGCCACTGTGGCATTCTGTCCGAAATATTTCATCTTTGTCCTAAATTTACACAACCAGAGCTGAATTCTTGGACTTGAGTTCTCAACAGCAATATGACAATGCATAGACAAACGGTAATCAGGTTTTAAATCTCATTCAGGCTCTAACAACTTCACAGTATGCTCCTCGCAACTTTCTAATGTCTATACTAAATAACTCAATTTGTGGAAAACTATGCAACTGAGATTACTCCTGAGTTGATAATTTTGACTGTCATTCCCATGTATTAACTTGTTGCTGCTATTCCTTCTGCCACATGAAACTTCATACTAAGCCTTTCATTCCTGATTCCAAGGACCAAGATAATTTTATACTCCTCAGCCTTACCTTTTCACGCCTATTTCCTTGATGATGACGGTGAAGACAGTCTGAGTGTGGTGGCTGTTTTCCCACCCTTTGTCCTGTTCTTGCCCATTGGTGGCAGAATGGCCCGGTCAGTGCTATTGCCCCATTCTAACCCCTGCTCAAATTTAATTTATTTCATGACACTCGCTTTAAACAGTTTATTTTGTTCATATTAGGGGAGAAGTATTGAAAGGAGAGGAGTGCTGGGAGGGACTTCAGTACAATGGGAACATGATGACAGGAGTGATGATGCTGAACAGTGGGTGGAGGTTGAGAAGTTAATTTTGTTTAACCGGGGGGCGGGGAAGGGGAGGCACCACTAATGAGCCCATTGATGGTTACTGAGCTGAAGCCTGAGGTACCCCCTTCCCTCAATTCATATATACTTTTTCAGACTGTCCTCTCCTAAGAAGAGGGAGTGTGCTATACCCACAGCTAACTACGCAGCCTGCGACATGGCTGTAGTATTTATTCAGAAAAGATACACCCACACTGGCACATAAACAAAAAGAATGCTGTGTCACTGGGACTATCGTTAGGACTTTGTGATGGATACCCCGAAGTGGCGAATCTTCATACGGCCGCAGTAGCTGATTGCTGTCGCCCCTCCACCGCAGTGGCTGCTGTGGGGTCTCCGAGCGAGAGCGCCCTGGAGCCCTGGCCTGCATTCCCGCCTCTGGGGTTTGAACCATGCCCACTCACTACCATGTGGCAGCTCCTGGAAACAAATCAGAATAAAAGCTCCTCCTGAGGAGAGCTAATGATGCAGCTTGGGCAGAGGGTCTCCATCAGCAGCAGTGAGATGTTAACATAAGGCAGCGTAGTTTGCTGGGTTTTAATTCAAAAGGCTGACTTTCTTTTAGTAGTAAAGTCAGGAGCCAGAGCAGAGGGGGTAGGGAGCTGCATGAGTGACGAATAATGGTGCAATGCTAGCCAAAACAAAAAAATTCTTTGTAGTAGGAACTTAAGGGCAACCAGCCTCTTCAACAGCTCACACAGCGTAGAATGGACTAAAGCATTTACCAGTTTAGAAAGCAAGTACCACTGGAAAAGTTGATTTGCTGGACAATAGGTTGTATCTTCCACTGAACCCAGCTGAACTAATTAAGAGGACCACAGTCCAAGAGCATCTTCCTGATCAGAATTAATACTCCAATTTTCTTTAATTTCACAGACTTGAAAAGATCACCACCTCTTATTTTCATTCCTTTTCTTATCTTTGCTGTCATCTTCACATCTCTTCTCATGCCCACAATACCAAACTACAAATCAGGTGTAATTATTTTTGAGACAGAAGTGCTCCTAAGCCAACTGCGCAAAAATCTGTGCCACAACATTATACATTAAAAAAAGACCAAATATCCCATGAAATGACTTAACATTTTGTATATCCGAAGGTAATCATAAATACTAATCCGTGCTACTTTCTTCCTGAATTAGATTTTCTGCCTAACTCCTGCTGAGTTCTTCATTATATCCGAGCCAGGAGTCAGACCTTTAAGTGACTTGCACTTTACAACCTGTATCCGAGTAACTGATGAACGAGAGCATCCCTGAAAAAAACTTCCTCTACGAGGGCTGAAAATTTAAACCAGAATATAAATGTGTCATGTTCCCTCCTTAAACTCTCACCCTTGTTTCCATTCCTGCTTTATCTTCTGCATCCACCATAGTAAGTGTATTTCTCATATTTCTATGTTCACTCTTTCCACTCTTTTTTTTTCTTTCTTTTTTTTTTTTCTTTTTTTTTCAAATGAAAAGTTTCTGGTTTAAACAGTCAGTATTAGCAATTTTTGTGACAAAATGTCTTTCAGCTCGGTATTGTGGGCATTTGAGCTCCTGCTCCCACCAACACACAATTATTCTTAGAGTTCCAAAGCCTACATTGTACAGAGACACTACTTTGGAAAATCAGCATATCAGATAAACCCAGCAATTCTGGGTTGGGTGGAAGAGCAAAGAGCATCCGAAATGACAATTCCTTGACTAAATACACATCACTAGATTTTCTTCTTTGTTGATATTTTCCAAATGCATTTACAAATTTCTTTTCCTCCTTTTCTTTTCTCAGGTCTCAGGAAAACAATAACCACTCTTAAACTTTCACTTCACCAGCGGTAGTCCCAGCCACTACCACTTGCTGTTGCAGATGCCGCCTTTCTCAGTTGCTTTGTCTGAGTCTCCTGTAAAGCAATCTCACCAGAATCACCACTTACTTGAAAATTCTGAAACAAATCCATAAGAAATATATCTGAACATCTCTAATTGCACATGTATGAGGCTCCAAAAGGAATATTTTAAAGTTGAAAAAATTGCAGCCTAATATCAGCATTTTCCCAGCTGCAGCGTGTTTCAGTGACGTGATTCCCAGCTTGCAGGACTGAAAGCAAAGGTGTTAGCAAGAAAAAGTAGGCAAGCCTGGAGTGCATATTTCAGTCAGAAAATCTTCTCATGTACGGTCATGCAATTTTCACCCATTTAGATTATGACAAAATCCCATTAAAGCCCAGTGGCCGCAGTATTATCAGCTGGACGTTACACATTCCTTCAAATTTTGCTTCTCAGTATTTATCCTTGTGATTTTTGTTTAAAGCCATCCACATTGTCCTGAGTAGTTAGACCAGCCTCACACACTTTTGTTCCACAGTCAAATAAATGTCAGTCTGCTTTACCAGCTGCAATCATATAATTACTTGATTGTGCTGGGTTGGATCTGTAACAATAAGTTAGCATGTAACAGAACTGCATTTACAGAGCAACTTTGGATGGCAATCACGGAATCACGGAGTTTTCCAAGTTGGAAGGCACCTCTAGAGATCATCTAGTCCAACTCCCCTGCTAAAGCAGGATTGCCCAGAGCACATTACTCAGGACTGCATCCAGGCGGGTCTTGAAAATCTCCAGAGAAGGGGACTCCACAACCTCCCTGGGCAGCCTGTGCCAGTGCTCCGTCACCCTCACCGTAAAGTGTTTCCGTGTATTTGAATGGAACTTCCTGTGTTCTAACTTGTGCCCATTACCCCTCGTCCTGTTACTGGGAACCATTGAAAAGAGCCTGGCTCCATCCTCCTTCAACCCACCCTTTAGATACTTGTACGCCATAAGAAGGTCTCCCCTCAGCCTTCTCTTCTCCAGGCTAAAGAGTCCCAGCTCTCAGCCTTTCCTCATAAGGTAGATGCTCCAAGCCCTTAATCATCACGGCCCAGTTGCTTCTGTCGTTGCGACTTTTAACGAAGTACACATACCAAGGAGCTACTTTTCACAGCGCTGTTGGTCAAAAAGCTGCATCACCAGCACTGGTAGTTTTAAGTCATGACATTTACACAAAATAGGTGTACAGTGCCATGTGGAAACAACACAAACGTACGCACAAATGGTTGTTTACAGACATTTGCGCACACAATGCCCCACTTTGCACATATTATCATAGGAACTGTGCTCACAAGCAAGCCTTGTCCCTACTCCCTGAAACATCAGTCCCTTGAAGGAACTGACTACTGTATTTTAAACTCTTTTTAGATTAATAATGCTCAATAATGAAATCATTTATGCATACATTTGTGGTGTTTCCACATGGCACTGTATATCTCAGTTGAAGGCAAATCTTAACAATAAAGGAAAGGAAAAGCAGTAACTCAAGGTCCTTCTCAATGTCCTATGTCACCAGGTCCCCTGGCCCATTCAGCAGCGAGCCCAAATTTCCCCCAGTCTTCTTTTTGCTGCAATGTACTTGTAGAAGCCCTTCTTGTCCCCTGTCAGATTCTACTCCACGTGGACTTGGCTTTCCTAACCTCATCCCTGCATGTTCAGACAGTGTCTGTACATTCCTTCCAAGTCACCTGTCCCTTCTTCCACCTCTTGTATATGTTCTCCTTACATTTAGGTTAGCCAGGAGTTCCTTGTTCATCCATGCAAGCCTCCTTGTTTGCAAAAATGAGGTCCAGCAGATCTCCACTCATCCCTTGCCCTCATCTACTGCCAGGGCACTGCACCTATTCTGGAGCAGCAGGCCTGCAGGTGAGGCAGGAGCCCACCCTCTGGTGCTCATCCTCACAAGCTCCCCGCCTTTCCCATCCTGGCAGGCTCTGTTTTCCCAACTCCATAAGCACAGACTCTGCCTCTGCACCTCCTTTGGTACTGCTGGGGTTCAGGCTCTGGTAGCTGCAGGGTCTTGGAGAATATCTGATCGCTCTCCTCTTCATCATCTCCAAAGCTGAACTTGTCTTTGCTTTAATCCAGTCCAGAGGGAGGGGTTTTTGTTAAAAACCAGCCCTGTTTAAGAAAAGGTGTCAAGGCAATAGCAATGTTATCCTTCAGAATTATTTATAACTAATGAAAAACGGGAAAGTTGACATCTGGGAGGCAAGGAAGGTCAAGGGAGTCCAGTCTACAGGTGAGGCTGCATATATACAGGGCAGCAGTCCCATCCTCAGGTCACTAAGCCTCCCATAACTTTCTATAACTGCATATATTTTATAAGGAAAGCTAACAGTAAAACCAGTACATCTGTGAGTGGCCAAAGAGCTAAGGGCAATGCTTTAAATATAGGGAGTACAAACAAAATCTTTAAAATCCCCAAAACAACTGTTATTATGAAGAAATTATTTTTTATGTTATTCCTGTATGTCCTGGTTTTGTCTGGGATAGAGTTAACTTTCATACTAACAGCTGATATAGTGCTATGATTTGGATTTAGTATGAGATTAATGTTGATAACACGTATTGTTTTAGCTATTGCTAAGTAAAGTTTACATTAGTCAAGGGCTTTTCCACTCCTTACACCACCCCACCAATGAGTAGGCTGGGGGTGCACAAGAAATTGGGAGAGGACACAGCTGGGACCCCTGACCCCAACTGACCAAAGAGCTATTCCATACTATGTGACATCATGCTCAGTATATAAAGCTGGGGGAAGAAGAAGGAAGGGGGGGGGGGGGGGGGGAAATGTTTGGAGTGATGGTGTTTGTCTTCCCAAGTAACTGCACGTGTGATGGAGCCCCACTTTCCTGGAGATGGCTGAACACCTGCCTGCCCATGGGAAGCAGTGAACGAATTCTTTGTTTTGCTTCCCTTGCATGCATGGTTTTTGCTTCATGTATTAAACTGTCTTTATCTCAACCCATGAGTTTTCTCACTTTTACTCTTCTGACTGTCTCCCCCATCCTCCCAGGGGGGAGTGAGCGAGTGCCTGGGTACTGCCTAGTTGCTGGCTGGGGTTAAACCACCACACTGTAATGAGTAATCTGTGGATTTTGAAGGCTTATTCAGCCTTAGAAAGGGAAAAAAAAAACATCATTAGCTTTGCTAGTAAGTAAAGCGCATACACGGGGAAGAAATTTCTGGTAGTAAGTAGCTCCTTCATGGAGCAGATTGAGGTGTAGTGGTTAGGAAGTGAAATAACGCAGCTCTGATCTTGTGAGTGTAGGGAGGCGAATTTTCAACAGTGAAAGATGCCGAGCCCTGAAACAGCCATGGACATGGTGGCATTTCACCATTTGAAGTCCTCGAATTACAACAGTATTTCTTTCTCAGAAATACGGCATTACTCAAGCAAGTGTTATAGGCTTAACTACAGACTACTAGATGAGGATCTTTGCATGTGGTACACAAGGTGCCAGACAACTATCATTAATAGATATTTAGGACCACCAGGAACTCTGATGCTAGTGATCTACATAACTAAACACATAGAATGAAGATATTTCCCTGTAACTGAAATTTCTCAATCATTCATATCTTGCGTATTTACAATTGTATCTACCGTCGAGTTGCTGGAACACCTTATGATACTGCTGTGAGATCCTGGAGGAGAGGATAGCTGGGTTTGCTTGTGTTTTGAACAGATGGCAGGACGTATAACAGACCCATTGACTGCCACTGGATCATATAAATGGACTTCCTCAAAAGATTCCAACACTGTTTTTCTCCCATTCTAAATTAAGAGAAGGCTATTCTGCTACATGCCAAAATGCATTTGTAGATCAGGTCCACGCAGTATTGGTACACCTCTGCATACTAAATAGCAGGAAAACCCACAAGCTGTGCAATCAGTATTCTTTAAGAAGGATCCTTAACTTATTTCCTTAACTTATATATTAATTTCTTCTTTCCATATTCATTACTTGAACCTCTCTGAAGAATGCACAGATTGATGTTTTCCATATGTAAATAAATCCACGATCACAGGCAAGTAGCAACTCTTTACCGGCACCAGTGTATAGTGATGTTTGCACAAAAGACCAGGCTCAACGTTGAGTGCTTCAGTTGCTGGACAAGGTCTCAGATCAATATGTGATATCTGTGGAACACATGTTACCTTATTAGAGATGCGACTAATTCTTATTCATTCATGGGCATCATATGTCTGGGAATGAAAACAAAAAATACCTAATGCCACTGTGTAACAGATAGGACATAATCCGTCACACAATAAATAAAAATAAACTAGAAAAATCCCACAGGATACCATAAATGTGGTCCAGTACGTGAAGACCGATAACTCGTTGGGAACCCCGAACAGGGGTCACAGGAACAGAGATCTGCTCTGCGCAGACCTCCAAGCAGGTCAGTAAATTACAGCCTTTCTCCCACGTGGCACTCTAAATTATCCATGTGTTCACATAAATCCACCAGAACTGTAGCTCAGATAAACAAAAAAAGAGTATTTCCTGATTGACCTATCCCAATCAACTTTTTTATTTTAAATGCCCCATGTCCAAACAGAGTTATATGAAACTACCTGTGACTGTAACTAGAACAGAATTATTTCCAGACACACATAAATTAAATCAATTTATTCTTCATATTTAAAATAATTTTTTAAATTCATAAAATATTTCTCCCAAATAATGTTCCAAAGTAGAAGTAAAATAGCATTAAATCTGCTTGATGAGAGTTGATGCTAAGAAGCATTTTTTTAAACGTTTACGTATGTACGGGTTTTGCTAGTTTTTCCAGGACTTGATTCTGAGAAACAGCCGCTTTCGCAAACAAAACCCGAAAAAACCCCACTGCTATCAACCATGGGGACGAATCCTCCATAACAACCTGTGGCTTGTCTGCAGACCTTAATTAGTTAGAGAGATCATGATATAGAGCCTCTTCAAAGAGGATGAGAGTGGTAGCTCTCTATGGAGAAACAGAGCAACCTTTTGTACCTGGTAATTTAAGGAGCAGCAACAGGCAAATCCGCCGCCAACGCGGGGCGTAGCATGTGGTGTGGTTCTCAGCAGAACAGCAGGCCCCTAATGAGGTCTAGGAGTGGATAGCAGCTGGTAAACTCGGTGCTCAAGTAGGAGGCTCGGAGAGCCTTTATTTGCTAACAAAAGGCTGCAAATTGCTCAAAGGCCCGAGTAGGCAATGAGAACATGTTCATATGGTCAGCCACTGTATGAATTTTCAAAACAAATATTACAATATATACATTTTCGTTGCAGCGGGGTTTCTGAGGGCTGGGCGGTACAGAAATCAGTCATACACCGACTTATTGCTAAATTGAGTGCCCCGAGAAGTTACAGCAGCTCTTCTCTCTGTATTGCAGCAACCAGACTACACATACGCATCTAATGTCTTTGCATGTGATTTTCAGCATAAAATAATTTGAGGTGAGGTACGCACAGAGATAATAAATTAAAAAATATTCCGCTGCCACTTGAGTCTGAGAACTTTATTGGCTTTTGTAGTGTAACGGATGGGGAAAAATGAATTCCATATCAATCAAAGGGCTTTGACAAAGGATATCATAAACCGTAAGTTCAAAGATCAAGTGTTTGAACAAGATCAGAAGCTGAGATTTGCTCAGATTTTGTTATGCATCTGGCCTTAACCATTGTCTTCTTCACAGTATTAGTATAATTCTGCCGGTACACAATTTTGTTTAATTACATGCTAAAAGCATGTTTCAAAATTAGTACGTGGCTGACAAAAGAGCAGTCGTTATTGCTACCACAAAACTGCACGGTCTCAGCCCCCACTGGAACAACAAGATTACTTTCTGTTATCACAGCAAATAATAATGTAATTTGTTCATTGTTTCCTGAAAACTATGCAAACAGGAGGTAGAATCAGCTGTTGATTAAAAAAAACCTTACTGTACATGTTCCTTATCATTGTGACAAAAGAATAACACAATTACAGGCCAGTAACCTCAAAATAATTTCCAGTGAAGCTCTGGTAATAGCAGAAACCCTCCAGACAAATGCACTCGAGGAAATCGGGTCTCCCCGTCTGGTTGAGTTTCTGTGTTAGAACCAGAATGGTGCAAAAAATTTCATCAAGACTTTTTTAAATTAATAGAGATCGATAACATTAACTTGGGACAAAAAATATGGCGAGCTTTTACCTAAAATGTGAGCTCAGTTTTCTTCCTGGGCTTGAGATTGAAAATAACTTCAAACATAGACTCAGACATTCTCTTGCAGTATTCCCATTAATTAAAATCTAAAAAGCACCATATTTCACCAGGCTTGGAGAATGAGATTAAATAATTATCATCAGATACAGTTACAGCAACCTCATGAAACTGATTTCTCCATTAAATCATTGTACCAAATTTTCCCAGCCACATTAGTTAGATTAAGAAGTCCTTTTATTAACCTGGAGTTAAGGGTAAATAGAATATTTTTCTAAAACTTCTTCTCTCAAACGATGAAAATGTGGGGTGCAGCACTTTTCATAAATGAGATATCTGAATCCTCAAAAATAGGAGTTCCCTGGCTTTGCTGCAGGTATGAGGACAGTTTAAAGACCGCCACGCGGTGAATAACCTCAGTCCCTGCGCTAAACCTGAGCCGGCAGTTTAAGCCCTGGATGTTCACGATGCCGGAGACCGGCAGCATCTTGGCAAGGTGCTGAGCCCCTCTGCCCTCGCCAGCACTGCCCCGTGCGTCCCTCCTTCGTTTGCAGGAGGGATGGGCTGCCACCAGCTTGGCCCGGGAGCGAAGGCTGTGTGCTTCCCTCCATATTGTCTCCTGGGGGGCGGCATTCACTGCAACGGTGGCTCGCGCGCTGAGGCGGGGGCTCCCCAGAAGCTCCCCCAAGAGACAAGGTAGGCTGCCGTCCATCACTCTCTGGCCCTGCTCCTTTCAGCCAGGAGATGCTTGCTCTCAAAGTGGTTTTGGCAGGCGCGATTTAGGAGGAACACATTAAAGGAACGGGTAGACACAAAGCAGAAGTCGCTTATTTCTGGCTAACAAATATGGTCGTTGGGTTGGTTTCTTTTAAGTAGAATCTGCTGGGCAGAAATGCGGCATAATAGAGTATTTTACAATCGTACTGGTATAAGAAAAGGAAACCCAAGGCAGAACATAATTTAATTAACTCTATTGCAGGAAATTATGATTATCAGAACTCATTGAAGTTAGACCAGTGTGTAATCATCTACAGCTTTCAGAAAATATATGCTACTTTAACTTTGATGAACTTGACTCAATAGCACACCGCCTGAATAGGTTCTCATTTGTGAGTATTCATTATGTATTCAAAGAGCTTTTGGTACAAAATAAATTCTCAGGGCTGTAGATCCAGACCCCTGCTAGACTTTTAATAATGTTGTCACAAAGGCAAGATGTTTGTCACGGTTTCCTCCTTGTATCTATATTTTAAAGCAGAGACCGGAAAGATTTTATACTGTCATCAACAACAACAGTGCCAAGCAATTGATAAATTTGAAAAACAAATATTCAAGAATATATAGATATAAAAAAATGATTATTTGGGCTGTGTATTTCTGATTCAGTGGATTTCTAAGCCTAAGAGTAGGCCTCTAAAAAAGGAAAGAGAAGATTAAATTGCCACATTACATTAACATCCATTCACAAATATGGGTAGAGCGATTTGAAATGAAAAGCTGACCCACAAAGCCCTTTCAGTAAACTCTTGCAAGCATGTGTGTAAATATCCATACATGATCTGGCACCATTAAATAAATAAATAAGGATTTTGCTGCAGATTACATTGCCACCAAAATTAAGTCTTTAAAGAGTGCTTTATGTAGATTAATTGATAGAGATAAAATAGCTTTTTTTTTTTTTGGTAAAACACTTATTAGCAACTATTGATTTGGTTGCCTGAGATACGAAACGTCAAAAAATGTATAGTAACATAGCTGTTATTTTTTTTTACAAAAGATAGATAAAAAATCAGAATTTAGTTTTACTTTAGTTGCTGAGACAATGGAAGCAGAATTTGACCCAAAAATCTGTGTGGGAAGGATAAGAAGCAAAATCAATTACTTTTTAAATTCCTGTATACTTGTGAATGTTCTGTCAGTATAAATATAAAGTTCTGCAATGTATTTCATAATTACAGCATGTAAGAAAAACAAGTATCACACCTGTTATTAAAATACAGTAATTAGTCTGGTTTGGTAGATTATTTTATTGTTATAAAAAGGCACTGTTTATGAACAATGTGTAATTGTTCTATAGGTAAGCGTAACTCCATAAATGAACCATAAGTTTTATTTTCATGATATTGCACGTGAAAATAATTTCAACCACATCACACTCAAAAGCTACCAAATGGCTACAGAAAATCTCCAAATACTGGGGGGGAAGGGGGGGGGGGGGGAATAAAGCGAAGTCCGCGATTATTTTAGTCTTTTAACAACATATTTATCAAATTCACTGTTTCTTGACAGTAGTCTGTCTAGCTCTAACAGACAGTTTGTCGCACTGGATGGGGATCGGGATATAACGCAAAGAGAATGGCTCCCTGGAGGAAAGTTTGAGATGGGGCCAATTGTCAACAAGAGGGTCCAGGTCTGAACAAAAGGGGTGAAATCCTGGCCCTATTGACATTAATGGCATACTCCCAATTATTTTAATACAGCAAGATTTCAGCCCTGGGGAGAGGGAACAATCACCAGCAATGCAGGGAAAGATACACTTTACTGCTTGTTTTATCCCCCTCATCCTTTTTAAAAGATAAAATACCATTTACCCCTTGTGAGGTCTCCTCAGCACCCCTGCTTTTTGCTACATTCCTGAAAACCAGGAACTCAAAAATAGGAAAAGTACCGTGCACTTTTTGGCCATTATTTTCCTTTCCCAAAACCTTTCACCAAAGAGGCTCCTGAGCCCGGAATGACTGCAGCAGACAGCTGATGATCTCATATGCTTTTTTTTTTTTTTTTTTTTTTTTGCCTTTTCAATCGATAAACCGGTTTCAGATCATCTGATGTCAACGGTAAGCAGCTTTTTTTGTTCGGTTGGCTGGCTTTGCTGGAGGCTAGTCCCAAGGACCTGGCTGTATAACAGCCTCTCGCGCTCAGAAGGAGGCTCTCAGGCCTGTTGTGGCACCGGCATCTGCTTTGTGTGCGGGGATGTGCAGAGAAGCTTAAGTAAGTGTGGGAAAACAGCAACTGCAGATCAGGATTTGCCATAAGGCAAGACCTAACACATAGCTCTTTCTGGTTCACCACAAACAGATGGAAAAAAACACATAATAGGCTCCAGCTAAAAGTCTTCTGTTCCATTCTCTTTCTTATGAATATACCACAGAGAAATTAGCAAAGTTTTTCAAGAACACAAGAACACTCACAGAGAAAGTAGCGACATAATTGCAAAGCCTTTTTCTATTAACGATTTTTATACTGATATGGGAGATGTAATGATTAAAGGAATATGTGTCCAGTGTAGTTCACAATGAACATATGCATTTTTACACGCCACAGTTTTTTGAGCAACGCGCTAATCTTTAACAGCATAAAGGAAATTTAGGCTGGTCACATTCACATCCTGAGACCTCATATGCAGAATAGGGGGGAGGTTCTTCTGCAGAAAAGAGCCCCCCCTCCCTCCTGCCTTTTTTTCCCCATGTGACCTTGTAGAGTGGCGGGAAGAGAAAGGAGCAGCAGGAAGGGGCTATGTCTGTATTTGTGGCTGCTCAGTGAGGCTCAGGTAAAGCCCCTCCAGATGTAGGGAATGGTACATAAGCCTCTTCTTCTTACCAGCTGGGCCTTTTCCTTGTGTCAGAATCAGCAGTTTCATTTGCTGAGATTGACAGCAGAAACTCTTGGCGCTACAATCTCCCGTGGGCATTGCATGCTGACAGCCTTTTGGGGTGGGGGGGAGGTATGAGCAGTTTTCCCTACTGCAAGTTGGGCAGGGTGGATAGTTTTGCTGGTTTGTTCCCCGTGTGGTCCTCTAGCACTTCAAGAACCTGGTGGGTGTCAACTAAGAAATAGGTTCAGAGAGGCTGTAATGTAACGGTTGTCCCCCAAAAACACTGATTATGTATTGGAGGCAAGTGCCCATAGCACAGAGCTAGAATTTACAGGCGGACTAAAAATGAATTAAAATTAGAGAGGGACTTAAAATTGACGAATGCAATTAGGCACCTTAGCTTGATCGCATGCCCTCTAACGTGGGACCTCTACTTCTCTAAACATCCACATCCCAGTTAGTCGTCTAAACTCTATAACCCACGGCAATGAATGGGCACTTCTAAGTTACATCTCACCTTAAAACAGACAATAGGTCAGAGGATTGTGTGCCTATTTCTCTCTCCATCAACTACAAAGGAAGCCTATTGCAACCACCTTAGGCACAGGTACCTAGATAGGTGTCACCCCCACACTCCCCCGGGTAATGTTATATTCCCACTGCCTGGGGAGCCCTGCACATCCCAGCTGGTTGGTGATCTCCACATGCTGCCACAAAGTAGGATTACCTCTGGCAGAATTTTCCACCCATTCCCTGCAAAGGTTAACCAACCTGTTGGTTGTCCATAAAAGTATCTTCCCCTTCCTCGCTAGCTGGAAGATCTGGCACACCCTGTGTGTCTGCTGGTGGCGAGCAGGAGCCTTCCGTGGAACTGTCTGACAAGGACCTCTTCTTCAATTGGTCAGAACTGAGCCTGCCAAGCCATCATGGACTACCTTGTACAACACCTTGCACACATATTAACAGCACATACTTAGACGATCTTGGAAATAATTTGCTTTTTTTTTTCTAGAGGTACCATTAAGTCTGCAATAGGGTATTTGGGATAGCATCACGCACACAGCTTCATCCTTGATTCCCCTAGGCATGCTCCGCTTGCCCCCAGGTGTGGATGGAACACACATTCACTCCTAAGGAAAACCTGTGTTGCATGCTGTGGCACTAATATACATCCCAAACAGCAATCGAGTTAAAGCATTTCCCCTCATTTTGTCTTTCCTTGTGTGTTTGGAGAAATCAAACATGCATCAGTGCTTCCACGTGGACAGATGAAGAGCCTCGACATCCCTCCTCTAACATCCACCTGCAACCACAATAACAGTTTTGTTTCCAGTGGAGTTATCACTTCATAAAAGTGGGAAAGGGGAGAGAATTTGGTCCATCATAATTTTCTCAGAGCTTTAGTGAAAATAACTATCTTTCACATGTGAGCTAGCCTCCAGTGGCATCCATATTGGAGCAGAGAAGATGTCTGCCTGCCTGTCCTGATGTCTAGCAAGAGAATACAGACAAAAAAAGTTAAAATAAAGATTGATGCCAAATGGCAACTGTTCATTTATTCACGTACGTGCTTTTTATACTCCACTGGAAGCAATTAAAGCAAACCTGTCGTGGGAGTGTTGCAGTTGTGGTGTAACTCAGTGCCAAGTGGTGGAAGTAGTGGCAATGGCTCAGCCATCTACTGCTGAGCTACAGAAAGAGCTGCGTTTGGCACGCTTTTGCCCGAGGAAAGGTCCGACAAGCAGATGGAGAGATGGGCTAAGGCTCTGACGCGCTGTTACCCAGCACGATGGCAGCAGCCCCATTCAGCGTGGTGTCTCGCTGCTGGCAAGGGCTTTAGAAGTCACCCTACGACTCAGCCAACATTGAACAAGTCACCACCACAGGATTTAGGCTCTTATGACTCAAGAATGTTAAAGAAGGAGGACAGTAAGGTAACACTGGGGTTTTTTTATAGCAGGCAATGCCCAAGCAAAAAGGCGAGGTGGAAGAAGTGAAAATAGTGACTTCAAGGGTCTGACCCTAGAGGGGAATGAGATGAACTCCGTAAAAGTTAGAATTAAAAACAGCCCTCATCCCAGCATCCCAGGGACAGACGGCCTGTGAGGTTAACAGAGGGAAAGAGTTGTGGTTTCAGTCACCCACTGCCCTAGAGCACAGGCACATCTGGCGGCACGGGCACAGCTGGCGACACGGGCACAGCTGGCCTTCCAGCCCAGCCCCACGCAGCACAGCTGGCTGGGGGCTGCCGCCATCCAGCCAAGTGGGAAACTCACGCTCTGAACTGGGAAAGCTGCACCCACCCCCCTCCCACCGAGATGGTTGTACACCATTTGTGTAAGCACTGGAGCCAATGAGTCCCCCGCCGGTCAGTGTCCCATGGCTGGCATCTTTCAGAGATGCCAAGAAAGAAGAAAACATCTTTCACAGAAACAGACGGTATGCTTTTTGCTATAGTGAGTGCTTCTGCAGAGGAAACAAAAATCTTAGTTACAAATCTCATATGAATACCTGCACCACTTTACTACTTTGATGAAACATTTGACAATAATTCCAGATTCTGGCTGCTACTGGTATTACACCTGAATCCAGAGCCTTAGTACATGTTGTTACTGGAAGAAGAGTATCCACAGATATGTTCTTATGTATATTAATTTTTTTGTGTAATTGTACATCTCTAAGCAGTTTATCTGGTCGTGATCTTTATATGTTAATTATATGTTATTGTAAAACAAATTAGCTTTTGGTTACTAATACACTAAATTAGTGTTGTGGGTTTTCAAATAATTACATGAAAAATATACAAGACCATCTATTAGAAGAAGCTGTGCTGTAGTATTGTGACCCAATTCTTTCTGGACCATGCGAGACACTCACAATATGTTCTGATTTCTGATATTTCCTCTTAATGTTCTTTAAGATAATTATATGCAGTTACAAAGAGGGCAGATAAAGAGAAATTACTTGAAATAATCTAAATTGCAAGTCTAAAAATACAGGTCAGAAAAAAAAAAAATTTGATGGCTGAACTTCCTTAAGCCCTTGTCTCCCAGGAGACTGATAGAGCCTAATGAAAATAAATTATATACTGCAGTGATTAAGCTGCGGTTATTAACTGAAATTCCATTTAAGAGAAAATAATCTAGCTTCTACTAAGCAATTATACTTGTTTCAGCAGGTGATAAATGGATAGGATTCTAAGATATAATTGTCTTCTAAGGTATTGCATATCCAGCATGCTCATTTCTAAATACAGATTGAAGTTTGTATTTGCCTGCATGCTCATTTTGTCTTAATAGAAGATCAGCAAGGGATCTAAAGAGTCACCGTTCCCATACAAATAAATGGGCAAATAAATGAAGAAAGGCCCTGAATTTGTCTGGCAGGTCTTCTGACATGCAAGGTAGAAGAGACACCCTTCAGTACATAGATATGCATGGGAAAATTCTGCCCTAGGAGGCTCAAGATAATACCGGTAAGTCTTTCATTTTCATGTCCCATTTAAACGTGCTGTTAAAATTCATTTGTAAGCATGAGAAAAGTCTTTCAGTAAGTATAAAAAGGAAAGTATAGCTGAAACAACGAGTGATGTTGCTTGGTGGGCTCATCTGCTCATTCGTCCCAACTGCAGGTTCGTAAAGTCAAGCACCAGCTGCTTTGAGCAATTTGCAGATGAGCAGAAAACTGCCAGTGATGGCAAACTTTCCTATACAAACACAGAGTTGCATGCCGGTCTGTGCAGAACCGCATTTCACAGTGTAAAGTTTTGCAAATCTCTTCTTACACAGCAAGAATGTAAAATCTGTAGTATCCGGTCACTGAATTTCCAAGAACCAAGAGCTCTGTGCTATCAGCAACACCACTTACAAGTTTTATTCATATGACTGTGGAGGTGGTAATGTTTTATATGAACATGAGACCACTAAAACTGCACTAGGAATGAGTTAAATTTTCTTTTAAAACAGGTGAACCAGAGATATCATCTGTGAATTTAAATTCGCTGCAAGACTTTTGCCTCCCTATCCAAAACTTTTCTAACATCATCTACTCAGAAATGTCAGATGCTCCTTTGCAATTCATAACCTCTTTATTTATTCTACAACAGTCATTACAAATCATTCTTCCTTTGGGTTGCATTGTGCCTTTCACTCTCAGCTTCCACTTAGATTAATAAATTCACATTTTGAGGAAGTATTATTTTCTCACATTTTCTCATAATTGATTTGCTACCATAATACTCCAGTGGAAAGGTAGCAAGTAATCTTTTACAGTGTTTTTTGGTTTTGTCACATTTAAAGGTAGAATCTTGGACCTACATCTTGACAACTGGTCTTAGGAAGACAGCAATTTGGTTGGAGTTGTGTTCTTAAACTTGCAACTCCATGGCATTCATTTTTTCCTATAAATAACAATTTCCCCTATTACAAGAAGAGCAATCCAAAGATACAGGTATAGCAAGATGCTGGTATTGTGTTCAATGTTTCTGGCAGAAATCAATGGGTCTTTCCTATTTCCCTGTGATCCACAAAAGTTAGAAAATATCGTTCTATTTCATTAGAAAGTAAATTGACGGAAATACTAATCTGAGGCTTCTGAGCTCTCTGTCGTGTTATGTTTCTAGGAGGTTTGGAGACCGACCACCACAGACCTCCCCTGCAGGAACGCAGTGACCCCCAACCATCATCTCAAATGGAGGGATGACAATTTCAACAACTGGACACTACTACAGCTATTTGCTATTTTCAGCTTGGAACAAAGCTTTTTACCTCTGTTTTACCTCATCTGGCTACACACCTCCTGTCAAACACAATTGTTTTTCTCTAACATTTAGTTACTAACCTCTGCCAATATTCCAGCAACTGTCAGTATTTGTGACTCCATTATATCACTTTTGCTATTTTTAGGTGAACTAATATCAAATGCAAATCTGTTGCACTAGAAATCAATGTTAATATTCTTTCTTGTAAAACAAATATCTTTTTGCAGATCACGTACAGGTCATAGCAATTGAAACCAATTAATAAAAAGATGATCAGGTGCATTTTCCTAAGATATGACTTGGTACAGCCCCTGTATATATAATATAACTAAATAAATAATAGAAAAGCTATTTATTGAGTACTATCACATGCAGATCTGAATGTGAATATGGACTTCTACCTCTTGGATTCCCATTTTAGTTGCAGAATAGAGAAATCAGTCTAATACAGACATACTATATTTTTATCCTCACAGTAGTTCACCTGAAAGGTGTATGAGCTTTTTGGCTACCTCTTTTCACTATTAGTTCATTTATTGTATTATTGTATTTTTATTTTCCTAGAGTGCCTACAAAGTGGGGGGGGGGAGAGGAGAAAAAAGAAAAATAAGAGATACAGTCACCAAAAGAATTACTCATATATATATATAATCACGCTAAGTAGAAAACTATAATTTACATACAGCATGGCAGCAAGTATTCGTAGTAGTGAATGAACTTGATGAATATCTAACTTCTGCCTTCACCAAAAGTTTTTATATACAAAATTAAAACAAATATGTTTTAATTTGAGAAAACAATAGATCATGGTACAATATTGTTAAAAAGCTCAAAACTCCAGTGTCATACACAGGTTTTTTAATGCTTCCTACAATGTTATGTTGACCTTCTTATCAACACAGAAGAGCCGAACATAAGTCCCTGCAAATCTGGCCAACGTTATAGAAATCATTGATGTAGGAATTTCTATGAAACAGTGAAAGGCAAAATGCTTATTTCCTCTTTCAATAGCTTGTTTTGTCTCTTCAGCACTCCAGGACTCCTTTTAGCGGTTTTAACACAATCATGTTATTTTTCAGTATTTGTACCTCTTCAGCAAAACTAATTTGTTGAGTGCTTTTCTGTCTCCCTTTGGGATATGACTCTGAGAGCATAACATCATTTGGAGTTCAGGGTGTGTGACAACTCACAAATCACCTTGCAAAGCCTACCCTTTTATGGATGGCATCTTTATATGCCACAGTGAGCAGTGTAATAAAATGCCCTGAATACAATCAGCAATTTTTCATATATCTTATCAGCACAAGAGCCGTTGCTACAGCCTTTGTCTTAAAAAATACTCAGTTTCTCGAAACCCTATTTTGGTTTTATTTTAACCTTGCTACTTATCAAAGTACAAGGATGAAGCTTTGTTCCTGCTGTCAAGACAACCAATGCCTCTTCAGCAGAAGAGAAAAAAAAAATCAAAGACTTGTAGAATGCCAGTTGAGTTTGAACCTGAAGGCCACAGTCTCTGAGCACACCTGGTACTCCCCACAAGAGCAGGATACTCAAGAAAATTGAGGCTTCAAATGAGCTTCCAACTAACAACCTATAATTTCTCTTCAGGCACTGGGGAAAATGTTAAAGGAAAATTCAACATGACAGTCCCTTTGCTAAAGTGCAAGGAGGAGTTCAAGATGATCTTCAGAATGCTGCAAGACAAAAGCCTCATTACACATAATTACTGCTTACCAGTACCCCAGATTGATAACAAGCTTCCTCTGCCAATTTTACTCTATCATTATACAAAGAGGTGATTAAATTATTTGACAAATCAACTTTCCTGTGCAATATGGAGTTATTGACCTCAGGTAGAACAGAGCAAGGTTAGGTAATGGAGGGGGCTAAGCAGCATGGCAACTTTCAAACAGCAATATTTGTCCAAAACTTAGCTACGATATGCAGGAAATATTCACCGTAACTAGTGAGCCGGTATGTATTTAGAAACAAATATACGTTGTGACATTATAGGGTGTGCCAGCCCTCAGACACCACCTTGCATGTATTTCCTTTCTCCTTGGCAGTTGGAGGAACTCTCCCGTATTTGATGGATCCTGGTCTTCCCTGTGCCTCCACAGTAGCCCGGTGTGGCAATGACTCTCGGGGGTCTGCTCAGACCGAGCAAGGCTGCCAAGGCGGTTCACAGCAGGCTGCTCAGCACAAAACTTCTTTGCCCCTCGCCAGGTGTCTGGAACAAGACAGAAGCCATGCCATGGGCCACACAAAAAAATACAGTACAGATGGTTGCAACACAGCAGCTGGCCAGGTACATTGGTCCTGTTTGGTTTAGTGGTGCAGACGTAGCCAATCTTTTCCACTTTATCATTTCAAAAGACATTTCTCCTGTAATCAGGATGTTGTTATTCCCTGGTTGCCCATTTATAGTCTTTCTTTTGAGGGGCAGGAGGTCTACACCAATTATGGGGTTTTTTCCCTGCTGGAAACCTTTGCAGTCTCAAATTCTGCAACAGGAAAAACATGACTCAAAGCAAAAGAGATGTCTTGAGTGACACAAGCTGAATTTGCTGTGCTGAAACATCCTTATTGAAGTGAATATGACTGAGGTTTATTCAGAGTTCAGATGCTGCGGTAGTGAAAATAAAGCCACATGCGAAGGTCACTTTCAATACGCAGCCCCACTCTCGGTGGAGTCAGCAGGAGGCACCATTTCACGGACAGCTTCTACACAATACCCACCTCCTGCATTGTAAGAAACAAACAGCCGGAATGTGAGCCAGCAGCTTAAGTGGGATTAAGGCAGGTAAAAGCACAGGTGGGGCTAATGTAGCAGTGCTCTGACAGTGTCCAGAACTAAGCTGCACAACCCCCTGGTACAGCTATATTCCAAATTAGCAAACAAGAGGTGTGGAAGAAGAATCCTCATCTGGAGACCGTGTGGGACATTGCTCCCTCCATCTGCAAGTGAACACACAACCCTCACCATGGCCAGAGCTGCCTTCTCCTTGCTCAGCAGATCGAACTGATGCTTCCTCGTTCCTCTACGCACTGCACTCCCGAGCATCCCCGTGGCCTCTCCAAAACTGTTCCGCTTCGTCCCTCACCTTAGCTGGCGAGCAACCACCATCCCATTGGGCCAGGCTGCATAAAAGGAATCATAAGTTTCCTGACTCATTCGCATGACCTCTTGGCCAGCTGAAACAAAACTGCCATCCAAAGCAGGTGCTGGCAATAATTGGCTCTTTCTAAAACCCATGGGTTGAGTGTGAAAATGGTACTACATATGCTAATTTCTCACTATAATATGTGCATGAACTATTCTCTTCTAAATCCTTTATTTTGCCACATGAGTGCTTTGTTTTGAAAATCCCACGCTGTGTGGTTTCACACGGGCTCTGCTGTGCTCTCCTCCATACTGTGATTCAGGGCTGGTGCCTCCCACCGCCCCTTCCGTGCGTGGCCACAACCAGTCTATGCTTGTGTATGTGCTCATTATAAAGGTATAAACTGGAAAGCACAGTTCACTAGCAGTTTTTTTTTAAATATGTAGTTGAATTTGAAAGTTCTGCTTTGCTTATTTGTTTTTACCTCAACTTTTCATCTCAACTACCTAAAATACTAATTATATTGTTCACTCTGCCTAAAATATATTTCAGCTATTAGATGGGGTATATGGGATTCATTTTTGCCTGTTTCCTCTTTTTATCTTATGGTTATTTCAATAGCTACAAGGAAAGAGCCATGTTTTATAAACCATTTCTAATCTTACCCGTAAACTGCCTAACACTAATCTTTTCCAGGTGGCAAATAACTAGTTCCCTGTCCATGAAAGTGTCTCACAGAGGCAGCCAAGTTCATTTTCTCTCCTTTTGCTAACATTCCCACCCTCTTCCACAGGTAATAACTCTGATTGCCTGTCTACTTGCCTAACTGGATGAAAGGATTATATAAAACTCAGACAAATTGTTCTCAAGCAGTCTTTGCTCTTTGTGCTCCCAGAATTATACGTACACCAACAGTTGTCATTCTTCTTAGCTTTTTCGTTCCCTCCAACTCTGTAAGTTGCAATATTAACTAATCCTACAGTTCTTGGGGGGGTTTGTGTCTATGATGTCCAGAATCCAGCAGAAAAAATGAATTTTATTTTCCCTACTTGTGTTTTGAAGAAATTGTGTAGGTCTTCCTTGAAAATCAGGACTAAAACAACACAGATGTAACTGCTGTTTCATTAAAGTGTTGTCTTCTCAGTAACTGGGTGTTTCTCAGCTCTCTAATTAATCCCTGGGGTTTGCGATTGCTTGATTTCATTCAAATGATTTCTGTAAAAGTATTTGATATATTGGATGGGAATGTTCTATGAGCAATACGCAGGTATAGGACTTCTAGATTCTGGCGATTCCATTGTGAGGAAAGTTTACCACGGTATTTAGGGAAATCTTGTATACACATATTCCTTGGTTTGAATCGTGTAGTTCTGTCATGGGACAGATTCATTCAGTACTTATTGGTTTGCAAAAAGTTTGTGCTTCATTATGAATTTGGTGAGATTAGGAGATGTGCCAAAGATGACAGAGGAGGTGGTGGGAAAATATATTTCAGGGCATAGTCTCCTCAAAGTATGGGTGGTAACTGTGTGAAGGACTTTCTCTAGACATTCCATATATGATGGTACATGATTACTAGGAATGACTTGAAGGAAGGGTGCTTTTTATGTTGTAAACAGGTGGCATAGTTAAAGAACCAACTTATTCATCCAGAGGGTGACTGGTGCTCTTCAGTTTGGTAAAATGGAAAGCTTTTTCAGAGCAAATCTAAGGCCATCACAATGCCGTCTGACATCTCATCTGCAAATTACAAATTTTTCAGCATATTTTGGAAAAATTTTGATTCTGTGGGAATAGATTTATGGTATTTTGTATGTAGTCATCTGTACCTTGCCATTTTCTTGATGATAAATGGTGTCTAGAAAGGGTATGTGGATATAAGAGTACTCCAGACAATGACTGATGAAATGGTGGGTACCTCTACAAGGAAGAAAAGGAGGGTTATAGTCGTGGGTGACTCAGCTCTGAGGGAGACAGAGGGTCCAATATGTAGGGCAGACCCCACTCTTAGGGAATTCTGCTGCCTCCCTGGGGCACGGGTCAGGGACATCACAAAGAGACTCCCTAGCCTGGTGCAGACCTCGGACTACTACTCACTGCTCCTGTTCCATGTGTGGGGTGACCAATGTGCAAATCAAAGTGCAAAAATGATTAAAAGAGATATCAGGGCCTTGGGACAGTTACTATGGGGATCTGGAGCACAGGTTATGTTTTCGTCCCTACTTCCAGTTGCAGGCAATGACATTGAAAGGAACAGACAAGCTCAGTCTGTTAATACGTGGCACTGTGGCTGGTGTCACCACCACAATTTTGGGTTTTTCAACAGCGGAATGGCCTATGCGGCACCAGGCCTGCTGGCAGCAGACAGGGGCTGTCTCACATCAAAAGGGGAGAAGTGTTTTTGCCCAAAAATTAGCAGGGCTCATTAACAGGGCTTTAAACTAGATTTGACGGGGAAGGGGGTATTATTATCGGGTTTGCCTGCAACCAGCCAAGGGATGTTGTACCAAGCAAAGAGGAACAGGGTGCTGGTAAGGGCCTGCAGCCATTTGCTCTGAAATGTGCTGGCTACGCTGCAGCATACTTAAAGTCTTACGTAGACAAGCCAGGAGCTCCTGGACCAACAGGAGCCAATGGGGAGGCACCATTAATACACGGCAAAGGAATGCCACCTGGAGAGCAGCACAAAGTAATTACAACTGCTCCAGCCAAGCCAGCCTCAACGAAGACACGGCTGAAGTGCCTCTATGCAAATGCACAGAGCATGGGGAACAAACAGGAGGAGCTAGAGATGTGCACACGCCTCCAAGGCTATGATCTCATTGGCATCATAGAAACTTGGTGGGATGACTCCTATGACTGGAATGTTGCCATGGAAGGCTATGAGCTCTTCAGGAGAGACAGGCAAGGGAAACAAGGAGGCGGTGTTGCCTTATATGTCAAGGAGCAGCTGGAATGCATGGATCTCAGCCTAGGGATGGATAAAGAGCCAACTGAAAGCCTATGGGTCAGGATTAAAGGGAAATCAGGAGCAGGGGACATTACAGTGGGGGTCTGCTACAGGCCACCCAACCAAGAAGACCTTGCAGATGAAGCCCTCTATAGACAGATAGGGGTGGCATCACATTCACAGACCCTGGTCCTCATGGGCGATTTCAACCACACCAACATCTGTTGGAACGGTAGCACAGCCAGGCATAGGCAACCCAGAAGGTTCTTGGATTGCATTGACAACAACTTCCTTCTCCAAGTGGTTGAGGAGCCAACAAGGAGAGGAGCTACACTGGACCTTGTTCTTACCAACAAGGACAGGCTGGTAGACAGGGTCACACTCAAGGGTAGACTGGGCTATAGTGACCATGAAATGGTTGAGTTCGAGATCCTCGAGGCAGCAAGGAAGGTGCGCAGCAGTCTGACCACCCTGGACTTTTGGAGAGATGACTTTAGCCTCTTGAAGAATCTGCTTGGTATGGTGCCATGGGATTAAGTGCTGGAGGGAAGAGTGGTCCAAGAAAGTTGGTTAATATCCAAGGACCACCTCCTCCAAGCTCGGGAGCAATGCATCCCTACAAAGAGGAAGGCAGGCAGAAAAGCCAGGAGGCCTGCAGGGATGAACAAGTAGCTCCTGGACATGACCAAAAGCAAAAAGGAGGCCTATAGGGAATGGAAACAGGGGCGGGTAGCCTGGGAGGAATACAGAGGAATTGTTCGAGCAGCCAGGGATCGGGTTAGACAAGCTAAAGCCCAGATAGAACTAAATCTGGCCAGCGACATTAAGACAAACAAAAAATCCTTCTTTAAGTCTGTCAGCGAGACAAGAAAGACTAGGGAAAATGTGGGCCATCTCTGGAAGGAAACGTGAGAACTGGTTACCCAGGATAGAGACAGAGCTGAGGTACTCAATGACTTTTTTGCCTCAGTCTTCACTGGCAAGGACTGCAGCCGCACTGCCCATGGTGCAGAATGCAAAGACGAGGATTGAGAAAATGGAGAACCGCCCACTGTAGGTGAAGATCAAGTGCGAGACCACCTGGGGAATCTGAAAGTGCACAAGTCCATGGGACCCAATGAGATACATCCGCGGGTCCTGAGGGAACTGGCAGATGAAGTCACTAAGTTGCTAGCCATCATATTTGAGAAGTTATGGTGGTCTGGCGAGGTTCCTGCCAACTGGAAAAGGGGAAACATAACCCCTATTTTCAAAAAGGGAAGTAAGGAAGACCCAGGGAACTACAGGCCAGTCAGTCTCACCTCTGTGCCTGGCAAGATCATGAAGCAGATCCTCCTGCAAACTCTGCTGAGGCACGTAGAAAACAAGGAGGTGATGAGTTTTATGAAAGCCTGAGGCACTTAGGTCTTTTTAGTCTAGAGAAAAGAAGATTGAGGGGGATCTTATTAATGCTTATAAATACTTAAAGGGAGGGTGCCAGGGGGATGGGAACAGGCTTTTTTCAGTGGTACCCAGTGACAGGACAAGAGGTAATGGGCACAAATTTGAACATAGGAAGTTTCATCTTAACATGAGGAGGAACTTCTTTACTTTGAGGGTGGCAGAGCACTGGAACAGGCTGCCCAGAGAGGTTGTGGAGTCTCCCAGTCTGGAGACATTCAAAACCCGCCTGGACACCATCCTGTGCAACTTGCTGTAGGTGACCCTCTTCTGGCGGGAGGGTTGAACGAGATGATTTCCAGAGGTCCCTTCTAACCCTGACCATTCTGTGATTCTGTGATTGGTGACAGCCAGCATGGCTTCACCAAGGGCAAATCATGCCTGACAAATTTGGTGGCCTTCTACGAAGGGGTTACAGCAGCGGTGGACAAGGGAAGAGCAGCCAATGTCATCTACCTGGACTTGTGCAAAGCGTTTGACACTGTCCCACATGATATACTGGTCTCTAAATTGAAGAGATATGGATTCAACAAATGGACTGCTCAGTGAATAAAGAACTGGCTGGATGGTCGCACTCAAAGAGTTGCAGTCAACGGCTCAATGTCCAAGTGAGAGCAGTGACGAGTGACGTTCCTCAGGAGCCGGTACTGGGACCCATACTGTTCAACATCTTTGTCCGCAACATGGACAGTGGGGTCGAGTGCACCCTCAGCAAGTTTGCCGACGATACCAAGCTCTTTGGCGAGGTAGACAGGCTGGAGGGGAGGGATGCCATCCAGAGGGACCTGGACAGGCTGCAGAGGTGGGCCCAAGCCTACCTCATGCAGTTCAACAAGGCCAAGTGCAACGTCCTGCATCTGGGTCGGGGCAATTCCAAGCACAAATACAGGCTTGGCGGGGAATGGCTGGAGAGTAGCCCTGAGGAAAATGACCTGGGGGTACTGATTGACGAGAAGCTCAACGTGAGCCAGCAATTTGCGATTGCAACCCAGAAGGCCAACCATATCCTGGGCTGCATCAAAAGAAGTGTGGCCAGCAGGTCAAAGGAGGTGATTCTGCCCCTCTATTCCACTGTCATGAGAGCCCACCTGGAGTACTGCATCCAGCTCTGGAGTCCCCAGCATAAGAAGGACATGCACCTGCTGGAGCGTGTCCAGAGGAGAACCACAAGGATGATCCGAGGGCTGGAGCACCTCTCCTATGAGGAGAGGCTGAAAGAGTTGGGGCTATTCAGCCTGGAAAAGAGAAGGCTCTGGGGACATCTTATTGTGGCCTTCCAGTACCTAAAGGGGGCCTACAAGAGAGCTAGGGAAGCATTTTTACTAGAGCATGTAGTGATAGGACGAGGGGGAATGGCTTTAAACTGGAAGAGGGCAGGTTCAGATTAAACATTAGGAAGAAATTTTTTCCTGTGAGTGTAGTAAGGCACTGGAACAGGTTGCCCAGTGAGGTTGTTGAGGCCCCATCCCTGGAGGTGTTCAAGGCCAGGCTGGACGTGGCCTTGGGCAACCTGGTTTAGTGGGAGGTGTCCCTGCCTATGGCAGGGGGGTTGGAACTCGATGATCTTCAAGGTCCTTTCCAACCTAAACCATTCTATGATTCTATGATAATTAATGGTAGAAAACTGTGAAGTCAATATTTTTTAGATAATGTGATCAAGGTTTTCTTCTGAATTATGCATGCCCTTATTCATCCATAATGTTACACCTCAGGGTGCTACTAACAGGTATCTTCAAAGGACATTTTGAGCTTTATCCCAAAGCATCAAGACTCTTTGGGACATACTCACTTCTTAATCATTCAAGTGCTTTCAATGCAATCGATACCACAGCACAGAAAAGCTATCAGTTGCTTTTGCAATAGTCTGTTGAAACTGGCCCCAAGCGCCCAACCATTTGTGAAAATTACTGTAAAGCTGAGTTTCCGTGTTCTTTTTACCAACCTCTCATTTAAAATACTGTTTAGGTTCTTTTGTTGTATTCAATCTTTTAACAAGGAGATCCAGAGTCGTACTGTCCCACAATGATGTGAGCAAACTTTTCCAGGTTAGAGCACAGCAGTTCAATACAGCATGTAGAATATGGGTCGCAATTCTTTTTCTGATCTCTGAAAGAAGCCTTAATAAGCTCTTGGCATTTAGAAAACCAATCTTTTCTCTTTCTTTCTTTTTTTTTTTATTTTTTTGTGTTCATTTGAACTTCCCCCCCACCCCGGCTTTCAAATTCTCTAAGAAAAACCTTGGAAGAAAATTAAAACTTCTTTTTTAAACACATCATAATTTGTTGATATTTTCAAGATTCAAGTATAACTGCATTCACAAGTTGAATGTGTGTGCTGTTTAATACCAAACAATTGTTTTAGTGCCATTTCAAGTGTCTGGCTGTGTTCATGCCTGCTAATTAAATGTTTTATAAAAAAAAATAATAATAAAACAGCCTAAATTGTGCAAAACTTCGTCTACATCTGCTTCTCTTATGAAAAGGTGTCCTTGGAACAACTCCAGTATATTAAATAGAAAGCCATTTATTACAAATAAGACAGTCATTTACCTGTAGGCTTTAGCATGAGTTACTGTGTATTAAATTCACCATTCACTCACTATTGACAGTAAATAATGCAAGTGTCTCTGTGGGATAAAAAGAAAGTATTAGTTGAACCCTATTTAGGTGTCTTATGTTCTGGTGTTTTCGGTGTTTGGTGATAACCAAATATTTCTGTCCCATCTCCAAAGACTTCAGGGTGGAATAGAGAAGTCGTGTTTCCTGCTCACATTCAGCACAGAGGGTCATGACAGGCTACAGTGGCAACACCTGTGGGTTCCTTCAGGACGGGGCTCTTTCATATGCAGCATATTTCGATATGAAGCCTCTGAGGGAGATGGTGAGACAACAGTCTGTTACAGTAGGCAGACAACACATGCATTTACTCGTTGTCACTTTTATATTGTGTGTTAATCACACCGTTCTGCAGCTTTCTCAATACCTTGCAGGTAACTGAAAAGCAAAGGATATAAATATGAGCAAGATGATGCCGACAGCGCTAAGAACAGAAAAGCAATATGGAGAGCTCGTCTTGTCTGGACCGTCCATCACAATGATACTGAAACCTCTATGATTGTAACTCTGTAAATCATTTGTGTAAATGATTCTTGACAAGACAATGGGATAGAAGGAACAACCGGGCCCAAAACCAGGTACCAGAAACTTGAGCGGGCTAATTGTCCAAGAACTTTGGCTATACCACATGAAATGTGCCTTTTAAGTGAACTTGACTAATCATAATACGAACACCACTCCTCTAGAAGTTAGGATACCCGCCTCTGCTTGAAGGCCCTCACCCAGTGAGCCTGTGCAGTAAAATTAAGAGACACTGTACCTTTAATTGAAGACGAGAATATTTTACACCAAACAGCTTTAATACAAGGAATTATGACCACCAGTAAAAGGTTGATAAACAATGAATATGTTAATTATGCTAATTTACAATGTTTAAACCAATAACTTTCAGTGCTGGGAGTGCTAGCTTTGTGGAAATACCTCCTAGCACTCGATTCTGCACAGAACCGCTAATAAATACCTAATGTCTCGACTCTGTGTGTTATTGGCTTGCATGCCAGATAAACGATCCCACAAATTTTGGGAAAGCAACAGTGTGATGCATCCACTAGGAAACTGGTGGGTTTTTGGACTCCTCAAGGCTATGAAAAGCCAAACTGTGATCCACTCAACCATTGCCTCCCAGGCTGACCATTGCACGCTTTTAAGAAAGAAAATCTTCCTCATGCTAAGACCCACCATAAGACCAAACCTAGCCTCACGCATATATCTTCTTCCTTCACAAAAAAAAACTTTTTCTGTATATTTTCTAAATAGTGAAGCTATCAATTAAGAGCATGAAGCTTGTAGTGCAAGAGAAAGCACTCCTAGAACTGAGCACTGAAAAGACAAGAATAATACTTAAGTTTCTTTGGCTTTCTTCATTAGCTTTCTCGCATTAAGGTTCTTCACAAAAATAAACACACACATGCTTATTAACAAAAATGACCACAAGTCCTTTAAGCTAAACAAATTTTTCTGCAAAGAGACTAGAGAGAGGTCAAAGAAAACAACAGACACCTCTTTCTGTTCTTCAGAAGCAGAGCTTAAGGAGTCACTGAACAGATAATGTGCTCAGTAACATACATAGAGATGTCATAGAAGTGTCAGATTTATCCAGACTGATTTTCCTGCCCCTGTTTTTTACCCAGTCCAGTCAAATTTCTTGGTATTCTCATAGCAAAGCATGCTCACAGCAGGCATGGAAAAGCTTGTTTCACATATCGCAATACGTTATAAATCTTCCTGTACATATTTAAAAAAAAAAAAAATAAAATAAACTTAGAGAAATCGATGCATGTTTCTGTCGAATAAGCTGGAATCAGTCTTGTCTAAAGCGGATGGAAAAAAATGAGATGAAATGCAGTATGATTTCGCCTGAACACATAAAAGCCTTTGTCCACAGAGTCAGAAGATCAGCATAGCACAACACATCTGGCAGTACTCAGTGAAGACAGTTGTCAGCTTTTTTCAAAAGAAAGCTAAAAATGTAACTCATCTTGGCATAAACACCCTTTAAGTTTGAACCGTTACAATGTGATTGCTTCCAAAGCTTCTAAAACATTGCCAGATCTTTTCAAGAATGGGCTAGAGGCAATTGGGTTTACACTGAATTTTGGAACCAAGTAAATAAAAATGTTAAAAGTTTTTTTCCAATTGGAGTGGCATTTTTGCTGTCACAAGTTCAGTCATAGCAAAGCATTGTTGCCTCAAATAATTATCTTTATACGTTTATCAAGATAATAAATGTAGTTTATTTGGGAGGAGAAAATTCTGCTACTTGCTAGATAAATATACACTATCACTAGGAATAAATTACACTTTGTAAACCCCGATCATTACATATCCTACTTTCTTAAGAAATAATGGAATAAAACATTTGGATTGCTGCAAACAAGAGATTTTTAATTAGGTATGAAGCAGGATTGTTAAAGATTTAGGATTCAGTGATTCTTAATATAACATCTGATGTGACAGCCCCGTTTGCCCACACATTTTGGTGAACAGGATTTTAATTCTAAGCTGAACACAGGCAATTTCATTTCCACCTTTCAGACCACAGTGTTTCAGATGTGGGACCAGCTTTAATCTTTTGGGAAAATGCCCTCAAACAGAAGTTCAAAACCTATAAATCCATAGCTGTATGAAGACAGTTCAAGACCCAAAATCAAACATTCAGTATTACAACATTCAGAATTTGTTGCTGCTTGTGCAACTGAAACTCCATGTTCTTGCACCTACTCATTTCACTTTTCTGGCCAGCCATAACGCAATAAGCCTGCGCTGACGAAGCGCAGAGCTATAACTGTCCAGACTGCTTACCAGTTGAAAAAGCACACTGCACGAAACAAAGATTATGCAAGTCAAAGGGCAATTTTCAGAGCCCAAATCTGGGTAACTTCTCATGAGAACAGCAGAACAACCAAGTCAAGCTTCAGAATTTATTTGTTCACCCATGCTCCTAAACAAAAACATAAGTTATTCAAAATTTTGAAAAAAAATAACACTGCAGCAAGACCTTTTCTTCCTCTTGGCCACCTTATTGGGAATATTACTGCCAAAACAGAATCAAATGTGTGATATACACTGAAGCATGGAAAATGTCTCTCCAGTTCCTTACTTTTGATGGAGAATATGGGGCATTCTTGACAGCGGTATTTCTTCCAGCTCTACGCGTACTAAATTCTGCAGCCACTTCATCTCAGTTGCCATTAGATTCATGACAGGCTGACAGCTGCAGGTGTCTTTTTTGTACCAGTCATTCGCTGCACCTATACTATCATGCCATCACAAAAGTGATGATAAAGAGACTGCTGTTTCTGACCATTCTCACATGATATAGTCAAGTATATAAAATTGCTGTAGGCTATGAAGACTGCTATTCAGGAACTCTCCTGCCTGTCATTCAGGTTCAATCAGCTGAGGATCTTCTACCTTGAGACTGCGTGTCCAGGTTGCTGTCAAGCACCAGCTCTCATGTCTCCACAAGATTTAGGTCCAGCTTTTTCCTTCTGTCCCAGTAATTACAGTCATGGTGCAGTCCATGACAGTATCATCTAGAGCAACCACCTCTTTTCTTCATTCTCCATCGCTAACAATACTTCTCTAGTCCAAACAGAATACAAAGGCCAAAAGTATCGTCTTCCCCTGTCAATTAACTGGCACACAAAGGTAGCTGTGCTGTTACACAGACAGTAAACTTTTTCCTTCTGTCAAAACCACAAAACTATATTTCCTTCTGATTACAGATTCTACTGTGGCTTACAGTTAATAATCATAATGTCTGAGACAGCAAGGGCAGTCCCGCATCTTTTTCCTTTAGAATTTTGTATATACTTACACAAAAGTCGATAGAGCATCAAACCTCCAGTGGAGCCCAAAGTAACTGGAAAAACAACGCGTGTCACTTTATGTTGTCTGCGTGTTTTCCATTCCATTTCCATATTACTCTTAAATCATAGCAGTTACAGGTAATTAATAATTGCTAGTTTCTATTAACATTAAAAAACAACATCAAGAACAGCTCCTCTTTAACAATGGCACATTTCAACTAGCTTGCCCAGGATTCTTGTTTCTATGGCCTGGGCTTGACAGACTAAGAATACACCCAGCTGGTTTTCAGACCAACACTTTCAATAGTCTGGGGAAGGGCTGTGTGACTTGCCATAAAAACAGCTGCCTCTGTCTCCCCAACCAGCCAGGAATAAGCTGAAGAGAACAAAACCTTGAATGAAAACACCTCGACTTTTCATGCAAGGACAAAAGGTGGTCATTATGCATACCAGGAAGGTTCTTTTATAGGTGGTAATTACATATAAATTGGGGAGTTATAATAAAAAAAAATCATTTCTCTCTTCATTTACCTAAAATGTGATTTCTACAGCCATTATATAATTACTGGTATTTTTCAGTAACGTTATTAAGAACAAATGAGCTAGTGTTTCCGAAATAATCATAAAGATGCAAATACTGAAAGTTCCTTATTAGAACTGGTTGTTCAGCATGAAGTAAGTGGCAGGAAAAAAAAAAATCTTTTATTGAAAACCACAAACTGAACTTTTTTCACTGTTGAAAAAGGATCAATTTCTATCTACTGTCAAGAAATAAATTATCCCCATTATCTCTGACACATTATTTCAAGCTCTCCATTTTTCTCAGTTTCTCATTTGTTCAGAAAATGTCTACTGACTACTGACCTCCAGCAGCAAACCTAAAATAAGATGTAGAAAGATCACAAAAATTCCTAAAAGAACAGGAGAAGCTCCCTGCTGTCACTACTCTTCCAGAAAATGCCAGTCCACCGTGAAATAAACCTTATTCGTGACACTGAGTCAAGCACTCATTCACATATGCAAGTCTGAAATGTTCCAGTGTAAGCAACAGTAAGCAACATCTTAGTGAAAGAACATAAAGATAAAGAACAACCATCTCTTAGGAGACATTTATGGTACCATGAGCAGCAGCCTAGACATCTTTTAGACAGCTAAGTTAGATGATATACCTCACCACCTTCTGATGCCTTGAAGGCTGAAAATCCATACTAAAAGTTATTAATATAGAGGAACAAAAGAAGCGATACAGAGAACAGAGAGGAGAGAATGACCTGTCTGTATTATATGGAGAAGGACATTGCACGAGTAGCATTATGTCATCACCCAGTCCACCAGAAACTTCATTTATCTTAAGGCAAATTAATTTTTACTACTGGCAATGTTTCTCTAAAAAGATTAAAACAGTTAGAAAGCACAAGAAATGCAGAAGTAAACACCCAGTCCTCCAGGACATTTTCTGTTGGCAGAAGGTGAAACAACTCACAACTCCCCAAGAGCCCTGGGGCTCTGGTGTCGGCATTTCCAGCAGATTCCTGCTGTCCTGAGCTACCTTGGGCCACAACGGCAGCAGAAGGCTCAAAAAAAAAAAAAAAAAAAAACAAAAAAACCCATAACTCAAAACGTGGGGACAGCAGACAGAAACCCATTGCATGAGCCCAATGGCAGTCCATCAAACTCATGTCCCCTTTCCCCCAGCCCACGCTCTGGCCCACCAGATACTTCTGCCCGCTGAGGGCTCCCGCCGGTGCTGGTGGGAAGCCGTTCTCCCAGCAGGAAGCTACAGGTTAGATCTGAGCTGATGATAGGAAACAAAGGCTTCACTACTGGGGTGAGGGGGTGAGCAAGATACCTAATTTTCAAGACAAGGTCTTTTTTACTTTTTTAAAAGAATGCAGTTTCTTGGTTGTTTGTTTTTTTTTTTTAATTATAGCAAATAAACTTTTTCAACACATTATAATTCATCTGACTCCTTGAAAATTTCACTTACTCCACTGACGACGGGAAGAGGCTCTGTCCTTAGCTGACTCAGACTATTGAAGTGGCTTCTTCCTGGCTAATTGTTAAACATCCTGGTTTAGCATAATTTCGCTACCTTGCTCTTCCTCTTGCGATTATATGTAGTGTTTGAATAGCTTCTGTTATACTGACACTCATTTGTAATATCACCAACAATTTTGGAGTAAAATTATGTACACCTTAGTGATTAATCAGAATAGTTTTAATCTTGGATTTTAAAACTTATAGTAGTGCCTCTAAATTTGCCTGTGACTACGTCCCCAGTATTTGCTGTAGTGCACAGAAGTCAGTCATGGATTTTTGGTCTGTTAGTAGGAAAAGAATCACGACTTACTGATCAAATTATGTGATGCACATACTAAATATTACAAACACATGAGTACCTGAAAAAGTATTCACAGGTTTATATGGACCTCACGGGTTCTTCAGTAAGATCCTTTCACTGGGTTCACATCAAACACACCATTAATTTACAAATTAATGTGGTTTTCTTTGTTTGATCACAAAATGCACCTTATTTACATGTCTGGTTTGCACTGAAGTATTTACCAGTCTTCTTTAGGCGATATAAGCCATACCTGGTACTTGCTATTTGACACAAGATGCTTATCAGTGAGCACAGACGAGGGGGGCGGGGGCGGCGAGTTTCATGAAAGTGGAGCCTGGATACAGTAAGTAAGTCACAGAAAAAATGAAACATGAAAGATGGCAAATCATAAACAAAATAATGTGTATGAGAAAATGAAGCATGGGGTTATGGCTGTCCTTAAAAATGCTAATTCTTGCTCTTGAGCCTGATGGCCAGACAGCAGTTTTCCAATGAGTGTTCAGAGTGCACCTTTGCAGGATCACTCCATTTTCTGTTTCAGTTTGTGCCCGTTGCCTCTTGTCCTGTCACTGGGCCCTGCGGTGAAGAGCCTGGCTCTGCCTTCTTTACTCGCTCCCATCAGGCATATGTACACGTTGATCAGATCCTCCTGAGCCTTTTCTTCTCCAGGATGAACAACCCCAGCTCTTTTAGCTTCTGCTTGTATGCAAGATGCTCCAGTTTCTTAATCATCTTCACAGCCCTTCACTGGACTCACTCCAGTAAGTCCCTGTCTCTCTTGCACTGGGAAGCCCAGACCCAGACCCAGCATGCCAGATATGTCTCAGCAGGGCTAAGTAAAGAGGAAGGATGACCTCCCTGCTGGTGATGCTCTGCCTAATCCAGCCCAGGAGATTGTTGGACATCTTTGCTGTGAGGGCACACTGCTGGATCACATTTAATTTGTCGTCCACCAGAGCTCCCAAGTCAGTTCCTGTAAAACTCCTTTCTATACAGTTGGTCCCCAGCACGTAGTGGTGTATGTAGTTCTGCATTCGTTCCCAGGGGCAGGACTTGGTGTTTCATTTTGTTGAACTTCATGAGTTGTCTCTCAAACTGTTTCTTGAGCCTGCCAAGGTCCTTTTGAACTGCAGCACAACCACTTGGTCTATAATCACTCCTCCCTGTTTTGTATCATCTGCAAACTTGCTGACGGTGCACTTCACCCCATCATCCAGGCCATTAATGAACACATTTGTTATTGATGAACAATAGTATCTAGTATTGACCCCTGGGGCACACCGCTAGTGACTGTTCTCCAGCTGGACTTCAAGTGGTTGATCACAGCCTTTTGAGACCATCAGTTCAGAAGGTTTTCCATTTATCTAGTTCTCCTGTTGTAGGAGATGGTGTGAGACACCTTGCTAATGTCAAGATAAACAACTACACAAGACATTCTGTTCTCATTCTTTTAAATATGATCAGCCGCGGCTCCACGGCATTTACCAAGCCTCCCAAGCCCTGAGCAACCTGGCCTGAACAACTCTGTACTGACCCTGCTGTGAGCAGGAGAGTGGGCTGGATGGCTGGGTGGCCTCCTGAATGATCCCATGATTTGTTATAGCAAGAACAGCTGAATTGCTCCCCACCAAGAACAGGACCCAAGGCTTGGTCTTCCTGGTATGGAAAGGAACTGGGATGGGAGAGCCAGGGAACTGCCATGAAGGATCACGTTTGCTTCCCCTATTGGACAGAAGGAGGACAGGATATGCGAGACTGGTGAATGCTGCTGCTGGAAGGGTCATTTCCCACATTCAACACTAAGCTACTGTGCAGCCCAACTCCCCGCAGCCCAGCACCCACTACCGAGCATAGGAGCCCCTCATGTCAGCCTCAGCAGTCTGCTGCTCTGGGTGAGTCCACCTCATAATTATGAGCTTTGGCTTACAGTGCTCCTTTCTGACCGCCAAAGAACATTTCCTGGTTGCAGAAGTGAAGGTAAAGCCAGAGGATTAAATCTAGAAGAAAAACAGCAGAAAGAGGTGAATAACAAGAAAAGAACAGCTGATCATGCAGACCTAGCAGTGTGCAAAGGGTTATTTTTTCTCTAATATTTTTCTATTGTTTGCTCAGAGATGCTAGACTTTGAATAGCCTACAGTGCAGTGGGGAAAGAATGCAGTTATTAGATTGTGCTAAAGAAACTCAAAGAATATGAGATCCTAGAAAAAAGACACTTCAAAAAGACAGGATTTTATTTTTTAAAAAATCTCAAACTGGTGATTTCTTTTCATCATTTAACACGCTTGAGATTGTTGAGTCAGACGTGCAGAATTGTAATGCCTGTGGCAACATTAACTCAAAATCCGCTTATAATAAGCATCAGTAACAAAAAACTGAAGAAGTAACTGTCAGATGATTCTGATCTAGATTTGTAAAGGTTGCAGAACCAGACTGTTGGTCTTAAAGGGAATATAAATAATGGTACAGAGAATTGAAAGGCAAAAGCAGAGAAAAAGTTACCCTGAGGAGTCAGCAAATTGCAAAACTAGGTATCTGGTGAACAAATTAAGGTAGTATATGACATTGAGGTGAAAGTCTGTGTAAACATGACTAAGTTATGTTGAACACAGACAGATAAAACTGAGATAATGGAAAAGTCAGGAAATCACTCCTTACTGTGGTAAGGTAAAATAAAATCTCAGAAAGGTAACATTTGTAAGAATTTGGGGAAATGGAGCACTTACTTGCAGGCTGAAACTATACCAGATGTTAAATCCTGTTGGTCACTTTAATATTGTTATGAAGTTGTTAATTTGAATTGTCCCTGTAAGCACATCCAGGACTAAATTATTCTTCTCCATCCACACCGCAGGGCACTTTTGGAGGCTCCCAGTTACATCCATACTGCCCCAAACATGTCTCACCTGTCCTGTGAGGTCTTACTGAACACATGGCAAGCCTCCTTCTCCTGGGCTCTCCATAGTCATTGCTGAACCATGTGCATCCTTCACATCCTTTATAACAGACTTTTTGTTACAAACTAGGGCCTAGGAAAAAGGACCACTGGAAACAGGACAGTTTAGTGGGTTATCAGCCATTTTTGTGGTCTCCCCATGCTTTGAATTATTGACAAGACATACAGAGCAGTGAACATCTGCTCTGTAGGACCGGCTCATCCCCATGGAGGAGGCTCCTGCAGGGATGCGGCACGCTGTCACATCTCATGGTGTTCATCTGTCATCTTCCCAGCATGTGTCCTCAAGCCTGGGCTCCCTCTCCTCGGAGGGAGCCCGTGAGCCTGGCTCAGCATCAGTAGCGCTCGCTGTTACCCAGGGACATGGCCAAGGCTGGTGGGGAATCAGGGGCCTTCTCTGATTAGTGTATGTTCGGTTGAATCCTGAAGCTAAGGTCCTTCCCCAGGGCACTGATTCAAGAGACGAGACACATGTCAACGAATAAGACATGTTTTATTTTTGCCAGAAACCTCCACTGCAGTCTGATACCATAATTCCTACTCAAAGAGATCATGGGCAAAGAGCAGGCCCTCTTAACACCCCTTTTATACCCCATGATTATCTAACTCATTTCGTAGAGAGTGACCTGCCTCTCGGTCTCAAACACCCTGAAGTTGGCCACTTACGGACAGAATCAGGCTTAACCGACTGAGGGCAGGACCCTCGGGGAAAGACAGCGATGTCCAAAGACGTCTCTGAAAGGAAACAGATCCCACCAACCCCTAAGCCATTAAAACTGAGGACTAATTGCCTAGGCAGACAGGAAAAAAAAACAAACCTGTGAGAACAATCTCAGTCAAGCTGCCCTCTTACATAAAAACCCTGAAAAAATCATTTTCCTCAAACTTTTCCTAAGATCTTTGAGCTGTCTTTTCTAACTGAATCTACAAAGGACAATGGGCGTCTTTTATGGGGAGGAGCAGAAATGGGCATAAAGCAAAGCTTGGAGCTGCAGAAGGGCAGAACTGAAAATTAATCATTCAAGCATAAAAATCTTCACACTTAAGACATCTTCCTGAATAGGCTAATTTTGAAGGCCTCTGAGAAAACCAGAATTATGACCAAAAAAAAGTGGTTATTGCAGTCACGTTTGCAGTGAAATTCTTGTGGGTATATAACAATTTTGTAGAAACAGTGTTAAAAATGTTTAAACAATGTTTAGAAAAGCTGGAGAGTCCAATACGGGTCCCTGTTCGATGCTGATGTCATCAAACATTCTGGAATGCTTTGCAATATAAAATGTACAAAGACATCACCTGGCATGAAAAAGATGGTTAAAAAAATGGTTTGGAAATAGATGAAAGGGGGCAAGTGCAGGCTGACTTCGGTTAAGTATGTCTGTGTATTAGCAATACAAAGGACCCAAATTAATATATCCTGTTCCTTCACAGCTCGGAACTAGACCAAATAACTCAAATGAGGACTACAAACTGGCTTGGCTTCTTCAAAAGGGCTAACTCTACTGAAGACCTAACTCAGCTTAAACTCTACTAAAGAACTAAATCAAGTTGAGACCTCAAAAGAGCTAATGCTGCTAAAGAATACTGCAGTAAGCCATCAGTGATTTCTATTTCAGATTTAAGACGTCTTTCACGTATCACATCCAGACTCTCATCAAATGGTGCTGTAATTCCTCTACAACATCTCCACAAAATACCTTTAACTCAACATCATTACTGCTTACCATTTTTCTCATAACTTTTGTTTTCATCTGCTTGATTCCATCTCTGTGACACCTTCCCCTGCTCCCAAAGGCCAAGGCTCTAACAAGGACTTGGTCTAGCAGGGGGTAGGATGCATTTCCATTATTAACGATATAATATGGTTCAACGTGAGTATGCTGCATAGTTGAGCATTTTCTATTTTACCAAGAGTTGTTTATTACATACAGTTCATTCTCAATATTCAGGCAAGGTCTATAGAGAACACAGAGAACAGGCACATTATTATTAATTAAAAAAAAAAAAAAAAAAAAAATTGCCAGAAAAGAAATCGGAGGTGGGGAGCAGGAAAAGGGGGCAGCTTGAGCTGGGAAAGGCAGGCAAGAAATGAGCTAGAAGATGGAAAATTAGAAAGACAGATAGGAGTTAATTTGCACAAGACCTTGAAGGAAAGAACAAGGAGTCTGAACTGTATGCGGAAAGCTAAAATACGAGAGATTTCTCCGTAAACATTAACACCAAGGGAATGATATTTAAAAGCCTTAATAAGATATGAGTTAGGGTAACAGTTTAATTGTCTTTCTGAGGGAATGACTCAGGTCATCTATGCCTCAGGACCATTCTTCACATTGTTTTCCCCATCTGCAGAGTCACTAAATAATTATGCCATTATTGGATCGAGGCCTCACTCCTGAGGAATTTCAGCAACACCTGGATATACTGACATTAACTGTGGTTCGGTGATTAAACTTCCTGCAGTTGCTTTAGTAACCACTTCTTTGACGGGATTAAAGAATTCTGTCACAGTCACTCTTCTGAAATCCCCACTACTAATCCACTAATTTAGTTCTTCCTGTTTACCGATGTGCCGACCACCAGACAACAGCGCTGATCGCAGGACGTGCCTGCAGGGCTGATATTTGAGAACATCTTTGCAAATATATCCTAGTTTTCCTCAGTGTTTGAGCAGGCTTTTTCTTCTGTTGAATTTCTAACCGGTACCTAAGGATCCCAAAAGGGTATTTCTCCATTCCAGAAAAGGGCTCTGGAAAGGCTTCGGTGACTCTGCCTCTTTCAGCCTTGAGGACTCGGATAAGGCAAATGAGCTATAACTTTGCATCTCTCTTGATCTATGCCTTCCTTAAAGCAGCAGTGTCCTTCCAGGATCTAAGCTAACAGACTCTAATGAAGGTTCTTACAGTCAAGCGACAAATCAGACTGTTTTGCAGACTATTGCATCTGGAATTTTCTAAAAGAGCCCCAAAAAGCTATGCACCAAATGCCCATCGTAATTCCTCAAGAGTCAGACACCGAGCTCCTTGAGTAACGCTTCAGCCAACAAATTCAATTACGCCGAGATACAGGTGATGTGACGAGAGCTGACTGTACTCTAACAATGTCTCGTGCTGGATGAGGGCAGGAGAGCGCAAGGGCGGGATAGCGTTAGAAGCCACGTGGCATCCTGTGCTTTGACAGTTTGTGTACAGTCACTTCTGCAGCTCTTTCGCCTCTTGCAACTTTAGGCGCCAGGCTGCAAATAGGCGCTTTAGGTGAGCCCAAAGACCTGTTGAGAGGCAGTCTGAGTGCAGGTCTAAACACGCACCCTTCTGTGGGTGCCCAAATATCTCTTTTTTCGTGGCAATGCATCATACAGCCAGCATATGACAGACAAACTGACTCCGGGGTCCACTCTAGAAAGGGCCTTGTCACATGCCAAAAGGGTAAATGGGATTTACAGGCAGCTGGGGCCTGGCTTTGTCCTTTGAGTAGCGTGGCTACACCTGCCAAAGATAAGTCCAGCAGAGTTGATGCACAGACTTGGATCAGGAAAATTACTTTGGGATGCTGTTGACAGAGGCTCTAGCACAAAAGATTAATGAAATTTGTGTAAACTCCTATTACCTCTGCTTCTGCTATCCATATTCTTTAGATAAAAGGTCTCTTTTATAACTGACTGTAACTCTGTCACTCAATTCCTTGTGATTTTGGCATCTTTCATAAACACGACAGATAGAAGCAATTCTGAAAGTCCTGGAAGGGTGCAGAGGAGGCATCAGGGAAAGCATGCACGCCACAGAAGACTGTGCCAAAACAAATGAGTTTACAAAGATCACTTTGCTATGTAGTCTATTTGAACATTGTACATGCCATGTCTTTCACCGTATATTCTTCAGACTATAAATAAATCAAATTGACATATATTCACAATCTAGCACCATCTGCTGCGTAAAAGAAGAAGGCATTTTAAAAGCGAAAAAGGATCTGTTCCTTTTCTTACACTTTACATCTTAATCAGTGAAACGTATTCCTGTTTTTACAAATGCATAGCTTGACTTTAAATATAACGAGCATTTGAAAAAGAACCATTTGAGGAAACCCATCTAACTACGGATTCTCTTTTACTATCAGATTCTGCACTGCATTAAAATTCATTTATTTCCAAAACGCTAAGCTGAGAGCAAGAAGCAGGAAAGTCTTGTTTGAAGTGTGGCGAATCAGACCTTTCTGGAAGAGATGCATATAATCAGAGATAAGGGTTATGTTTTATATATAAATTCTTCTAATTTCAGATAAACATTGGATTCGACAATTGAGGCAAATAATTCTCTGCATCATCATGTAGTGTTTTAATTTGCTAATTATATTTTTCAACTGTTTTATATATACCCTTACAAAAGGTCTTTTTTTTTATTAGCTATGACAAAAGTATGAGCTATTATTCCCAACAAATTTCATTCAGGAACATAAATTATGCCTTTCTTTCCTATTTATTACTCGATTCAATATATATTAGTGAAATTCTAAGTGTCTCTATCTCTTTTTAAAGGTTTCGGAAGATCGTGCCAAAGCATAGAGGCATATTCTAAAATTAACACAGGCTGCCTCCAAAAATTAAGCTTAAGCAACTTTGTTGCCCCACATGACACTAAAATTAACTCATTCAGGAACTTAACTCCCCTTCATTTCTTCAATAGCTAAACTGCCTCATTTGACTTTAACATACACTCTGTTACGGAACTACTGAAATCATTGACTATAACAAACTTGTTTACAGTTTCTTAAGTCTCTCACACTAATTTTTCAATAAGTATTGAAAAATTATCCCACTTCCTTCCTCTGCTTTGTCCAAAAGGCATTGCTATTAGCAAATTGGCTGTCAGCAATACAAAACAAAGGGACATTAAATTAAGTTTCTGTTTTAAAAACAGGAAGGAAGGGAAAAAAAAGAAAAATAGCCCACAAAATGTCAGTGTATTGATGCAGTGAATTCTGGCCTGTGCAAAGCTGAAGCAGTTTTCCTTATGGGAGCTGACCCAAAGACAACTATCCATGTGGGCCACAAGGTGCTGTGAGCCCCGACCAGAATCCTGCCTGAACTGCAACCAGAGGCTGGAGATGGTTCTCAGAGTCCTTTGTTTCAATCAAAAAAAAAAGTCTCTTTTGCTTATTTCTACAAGGAGGAGCTCTCTCAACAGATAAAAAGCCCAAACTGTGGGCCAGCCATCAGTCGCATAGCTATTCGGACACAATTTTAAGTTGCTGCTTAGCTGCAAATGTGCATTCTCAACAGGATGCTTTAGCCCTCTGCTGTGGCTAGCGGGATCTTTCATGAAGTACCTCTGAAAACCACAGAGTATCCAGCCTCTTTGATTTTTCAATAAATATACTAAAAAAAAATACACTGTCTGCTTTTATCATAATTTCTTTTGGTGAGCTACTGCATAGTTTAGAGTACTGGAAAATGGAAAAGTGGAAGTTCTACACAGATAAATAGGACTCAGAGCTGAAATGTATTTTCAGTACTCCAATCTTCTGAATAGAGCTAACAAAAAAAATTGCTTGTGCTGTAAGAACCAGTCATACGCTCCAAAGTGAAAGACAGGCTGTGGCTGCTCTGACTCACCAGCAGGTTTTACAAACTACAGAGGAGTATATAGGCTTCACCTCTGCCCGTTCTTCCTCATGTTTTCCCCATGCAACTGTTTATTCATCTGCAATGTGGCTAAAGTGATGCAAACAGCAAAAAAAAAAAAAGCTATGAATTACTCCTTAGCACTCTGAACTTTAGTTTATTGATGTTGTCTTTCTAAATCACATTTTCTCCATTTCAGATTGGAACTTCAAATTACCTGGTACGAAACCACTCTCCTCAGGAGCAAGCAGTCTACAATTTCTACAAAAAAATATAAATACAAGCCTTTCCACTACCCTTGAAACAGGATAATACATTCCAAAGCAGAGCAGATAGAAACTTACGTAATATTAAACATCAAAAGAACACATCCAGCTGCAAGTCTACAGAGAAACCTTGGGAACTTTGCTCATAGTTTTCCATAATATTTCAGAATATCAGCTCTAAACATAGCTGAATATGTACCTCTGATCTGGTGATCTATTTCTTCAGCTGTGCCTTTTCAGTTGCTAAGAAACTTCTTTCCCCTGTTTCTTGTAAAACACAAGTTTATAACATCCGACATGCTGTAGGGAATCATTCCTCATTGGATTGACTTTGAATATACCTGAAAGCATTTTGCTGCTCCTAGATTTTATCTGCTATGGTCCACTGAACTCCAGTGAGCTTGAACCCAACCTTGACAAGTTGCTCTTTAGCTTCAGGTGATAATTCAGAAAGTAACCGCTCCCAGTCAAGTTTAAAATCATTCTTTTCAGACAGTTTTGAGGCAAACAAAACGATCAAAAACAATCCTTGACCTTCACCATTCCCTGACCTGAAGCCAAGTGCAGTTAGGTTTCCTCCCACCCTCGTGTCTCCTTGTCACATCTGAAGTTTGAATCCAAGGCTTGCTTCATCAGGTGCAGGTCTGGGGACTGAAAGTACAGCTTACAAATACAGCCACTATTTCAAAATGTACTTCCAAGCACATAACTTCTAGTGAAAACAGAAAAAAAAAAGTTCCCTGAAAATATTTTCAGCATGAACTCACCCAAATGAATTCATAGGCTTTTCTGAATCAATAAGTCATTTATTTGCCACATCAGAGTTGGGGCTGTAGAAAGGGACCCTTAAGAACATGCACGTTTTCATACCTGTAGCAGAGCTTTCTGATCAGATCACATCTGTGCGTGTGTGAATCTAAAATATGAGCTTAATGCAAAAAGCTTTGACACTATATGCCTTCAAATATATAGAGCCATTGCCTTGCTCAGAAGTGATCAAGTCCTCCCTGAGTATTGTACTAGTAACCAGTCCAAAATCTAAACTCATTTGCATTATAGCAGACTACATCTACCTCACCTATATGTCAGAGAACTTGGCAAAGGTGGCAGTCTCCTTCTTTCGAGACATTCAAAACCCGCCTGGATGTGTTCCTGTCCAACCTGCTGTAGGTGAACCTGCGCTGGCAGGGGGGTTGGACTAGATGATCTCCAAAGGTCCCTTCCAACCCCTACCGTTCTGTGATTCTGTGAAATTTTAAATCAGTCCCACTGGCTTCACTGGGAAGAGCAGGTATTCAAGAACTTTGCAAAATCGGGTAATTTGATGGGTTGTTTAAAGCTGTAAATTCAAGTCTTGAGTCTAAACCCATTCAGCAAGTTTATAGCAGTAAGACTGAGATCCCTGGTCTGTAAGACCCAGCCCTGCACTTTGGTCATTCACAGTGCCATTGATCTCCCATGTCATCCTGGGACCATGGACACAATCGTAATTACAGCATTAACTAGTAAGATACATGATGGAGTTTCATACCGAAACCAAGACTGGTTAGAAAACCAAATTACTACCAAGATCCTTATAACCCACTTCTTGGCAATGCTTTGCACCTCCTGCCAGATGCACCCAGATTTCTTGATGCTGTTTCTAGGAACAGGCTAATACAGGGCAAGCCAAAAATCATCAAGCTCTTTCTCAAATTAAAAAAATGGGAGGTTACTCAAATTGATTGTTTTCACAAGAACACCTGAGGCTGACCATGAATTTTTGGAAACTGAAAGACCAGTTTCCAAAATGTTTAGACTGATTTCTAATAATGTCTAAAAGCCTTCCCAGTGTGTGTATTCTTCTTTGCTCTTGAGTTCCAGAAAGCAAATAACGTTCTGTTCTTCACTTGCAAAATGCAGCTTTTCATTATTCTCTTTTCAACTTTACCCAGGAAACCTGAGTTCTCCCGTAGAAAATAAAATAGCGAAATCTTGTCATTTAATGTCTATGGCCCTTGAGCAAACCAACCTCTCAACGAGCAATGTTTAAAGATAATTTTTTCTTCAGCCTCACCACCATTCTTTCTGCCTATGCTTTCCACTTGCACAGATCAAAACAGTGTTTTTCTCATCTGGAAAGCTCTTTTTTTCCTGTAAATGTGATTAGTTATTTACTGCATATTACCAGATGCAGAGCACATACTTGCTTTACTGCAGCTGTCAATAATTATAAATTCAGAACTTAAAGCCCAGTGTCTTTTTTTTTTTTTCCTGGTCACAAATGGTAGTCATGACGGTAGCCAGCCAGCAGCAACGGTAGACCTAGAGATGCTAAGAAGGCAAAACCCAGAGTGTGCCGTGCCATGGCTGGGTCTGCCATCAGCTCCGCACCCAACCCGTGACCTGCAGGTTTTTCACCTCCTTTCAGACCCAAATTTGCCTCCGGGCAAACCGAAGGCCGGCAGGAACCGCCGTGATTGGCATTCTCATAGAATTGTTGAGGTTGGAAGGGACCTTTAAGATCATCAAGTCCAACCTTATGACTTAATGACCCCACCGAGCTGCGATCCACCAGCCCACAGGAAAACCCGCCGAGCCCACGGGAGGACTCTGCCCGCCCTTCCCCCACGCACCGTCCGCCGCCGCCGCTGCCGCCTCCCGCAACGCCCCGGCCCCGCCCGCACCGGGCTGGCCAATAGGAGCGCGGGCCGCCGGAGAGCTCAGCCAATCAGCGTCCGCGCCGGCGGCCTGGGCGGGTGCTGCGGGGGCGACCAGCGGCTCCCGGGACCCACCGCCCCGGAGCCGCCGCTCGCCCCGGGACCCGCAAAGGGCGAGCCCGGAGCTCCTCCCTGCGCCAGGCTGCGCGGTGCCAGGGGCGGGCCGGAGCCCCGGGGCTGCGGCTGCTGATCCGCGCCCGCTTTTCGCTCGAGCTGCCGCTTTCCCCGGGCCTGGCTGCAGCCCGGGCTGCCGGCGCTTCCCAAATCACGGAGGTTTTGGAAGAATAGCGTCGCCTCATACCAGGGCCGAGCGGGACAATAAAACGAGATAACAAAATAAAACAAAATAAATAAAACAAAATGGAATACAATCGAATAGAATAGAATAGAACAGAAAAATAAAAATTAAAAAATTTAAAAATTAAAAATTAAAAATTAAAAATAAAAATAAATAAAATCATAAAATAATAAAATGTAAAAACACAAGAAAATTTAAAAATAACGGTAATCAACCAGCTCCTCTCACGAGAGGGATGTCGCAGCGCACCGCACAGCTGACAGATGGGAAGCCGCACCCGAGCGCGGTGTCTCCGCGTCCTCCCGCCGCACCGGCATCTCTGGTCCCGGCAGAGCCGCCCGGGGCGGCGGGCAGCGCGGTCGGTAGCCTGGGACGAGCAGCGCCCGCGGGAGAGCTCCGCAGCCGCGCCGGTGTGCACCTTGGGAGGGTCACCGGAGCTCGTCCTCTGCCCCCGCACACGGACACGGGGTGCCGGAGGTGGCCTCTCCGCACGGGACGTGGTAGGGATGGAGCCTTAAAAGTGAAATGTGGCAGAATTTCTCCCTGTGTCTCTCTCTGTATTTTGTATTTCGATTTAGCCGCTGCATAACAGTTAAAAAAAAAAAAAAAAAGAAAGAAAAGAAAAAGGCGCGCAAAATATGTTTTGGGTTTGGGGTTTTTTTTTTTGTTGTTCTCGACTTTGGTTGTTTGCGGTTTGTTATATTTAGTTCCGTTTGGGTTTTGTTTCTTAACTCAAAGACTACATTAATTTCTAGATATACAGACCGCTAATTCATACAAATTGACTGTCCCGGGTACCTTTTTTGTAAAGGCAGCCCAAGTATTACGATTTGATGGGACACTTCTATCAAGACACAAACTCCACTGACATGGAAATAATTCCCGGGTCAGAGTTTTATTTTTATACTCTTTCGGCGACCTCACAGCCTACCTGATGCGTCTCTCCCCGGCAGCAGCTCCATGGCGGGTGCCTTCCTTCGGGAAGGCAACGGATAGATACAGAAATAAAGAACTGGCCTGTTAAATTCCGGGTGCCGCTGCCAGTGCTATAAATAACAACAGGAGGTCCGCAGGAGAGACCTTTTCCATGTACTCTCATGACAGAAACACAACCTGCGTTTTAGGATAAAAGCGAATCGAGTAAGCGGGTATTTAGTGCACTAACCCCCACCAAAAAAAAAAAAAAAAAAAAAAAAAAAAAAGTTAAAAAATCCTACAGTTTTTGAATATAAATCAAACCTTTAAAGGAAACCCAAGCTTGGCATTTGAATTCCCATATTCTATTACTGTCAAGCACGTATAGCCTTAAGCGAGCAAACGGAGGATCAATTTTATATCTGTGATTTATTTCAGCTTTGTGTCCGAGATTCTTTCCGGTGCTGGAAGTAATTTGTATTTTACATTGCGGCACCTACACCCTGGACTGAAATAGGGGCCCGATCCTGGCAATCCACAGCCTTCCGACCATCCGCACCAACCGAAGAGATTTAGCATCTGCTTCAGAGTTATGAGCTACGCAAAACCCAAAAGCGGGGCTTCCTCCTGTCTCCTCGGCCTGCCCGAGTGCGAGCACCCCCCGAAAGCACCAACTCGGACCGGAGCGGGTCACTGTCGGCAGCATTGCATCGTTTCGGGTGCAGGATTTTCCGGGGGAAAACAGATATTTTCCTGACAGTCTTTTTTAAGTTGAACACGTTTCAAATTTTTTATACCAACAGTATAAGAAGATAATTTTTTTTGCCCCTCAGATAAAAGTAACAACGATTCTGAAGAGTTTTGCAAAACGGTCACGTTTGAAAGAACACAAACAGATAAAGCAGACTGGTAATGTTCAGCCTTTAACATCTCTGCTCTGGCCCTGTGGAGGAAAAAAAATAAAAAACACAACACAAAAACACAAAAAAGACCCAATGTTTGTCAAAAGTCGTAGGCAGAGGGAAAAACGGATTGGATTTTGTTTGGGGTTCGATGGTTTGTTTTGCTGAAGGAAAACTCAGATGGAATATTCAGGGGAAAATTCTTTAGAGCTTGACGGTGAATACAGCGGGATCTGCGCCGAGTTCCCGATCACCAAAAGCGTTATGGAGAAACAGGAGATCCTTCTGACAACACTTCAGTGAACAGCTCGACAAACAGTAGTTTGTCAGTAACTTTATTTAAAAAAAAAAAAAAAAATCGCATGACAAACTGGAACCAAGACCAAAATACTGTATCCACTGTACATCATTCATTAGAAAACAAACATACACCACATTTGTATTCTACCAAACAGAGAGTGTATTTTCTTTAAAATTATATAGTGCGTGCTTTTAGATTCATGCTTTTCAATATTTATTTTACATTTGATACTCAAATATTATCTGTTATAAATAATTGCAACTTGATCAAATGGTGCACCTGTTATTGTTTGCGAACCTCTTCTGTGCTGCAAGCGTGGCTTTTTGTTGCCCCTTTTTTTTTTCCTTTTTTTTCCCCTTTCTTTCCAAAAAGCTGTTGGTATTGCTTTATTAGGAGCCGAGAAAGCACATCTGAGGTGTCAAATAAAGTGTACAGATGCCAGAGGCGCTTGCAGACCCGGGACTGCTGCTGAGCCCCATGGCTCGGACCGCTGGGACAAGTGACGGGAGAGCACATAGAAAAAAATCGTTTCCAAAAGGCACAATTTCCTCGACACAAAGGTACAATAAAAATATATGGCCACTGAAATACGGGCGCCTATGGGGAAGCGGTGTCTCTCCGGTGGGATCCCGGGCCCGCCAGGGTTTCGCACACACCCCTCCCCCCCAACCCTTCCCGGCACCGCGACGGGGCCTCCCGCGACGAGCGCGCAACCCCCGGCCGCCCCGTCGCCCGCGGGGGCTTGCCAGCCCGCACCCCCCTTAACCCCCCCGCGACACGGCCTCCCGTGGGACCGCCCCGGGAGGTCGGGAGCTCCGAGTACGTGGGAGGAGGGGGTCTGCAGCGAACCCCCCCGCCCCGGCCGTCTCCCCGCATCACTGCTGGCGGTGCCTGCTGCCGCTCTCCGGGTCGCTCTGGTCGTCGGTGAAGCAGACGTCCACGTCGCTCTCGTTGTCAGTCTTTTGCTCCTGCTCGGGGTGCGCGTAGCCAGAGTCACTCTTGTCCTCGGCCGCCTTGCCGAGGCTCTGCCCCGGGTGGCGGGACTTGACGTGCCGCTCCAGGTCGCGGCGCCGCACCAGCACCTTGCCGCAGTACTCGCAGCGGTAGGGCGTGTTGCCCTCGGCGTGCAGGCGGATGTGCTTGTTGAGGTTGCTGGGGTCCCCGAAGGGTCGCAGGCACACCTTGCACTTGAGCGGCTTGTAGCCGGTGTGAGTCCGCATGTGGATCTTCAGCCCGTACTTGCGGGAGTACAGCTTCCCGCAGTAGAGGCACAGGTGCCCGGTTTTGGGCTTCCCGCCGGCAGCCCCCGCCGCCCCCGCCGGCAGCGCCTCCAGCCGCCCGCGGCCCTTCTCGGCAGCCAGCTCGGAAAGCTGCTGCGTGTGCATGGCGATCTCCCGGTCGATGCTGGCCAGCGAGCCCAGCTCGGCGGCGTGCAGCCCCGCCGCCGGACCCCCGAAGTACGACACCGACTCCGGGTACTTGAGGAGGCCCCCGAGGTGCAGCTTCAGCGGGTAGTAAGGAGCGGCGCCGTAGAGCAGCTCCCCGTTGTAGACGGTGAGCGGCATCACCGGCAGCCCGCACTCCCCCGCGTACGCCTTCAGCCCTTCGAAGGGCGGCAGGGCGAAGCGCTCCAGGGCGCCGCCGGGCAGCGGCGGGTAGCGGGCGGCGGGCAGCGCGGCGGCGGGCAGCCCCCGCTCCACCTGCCGGAAAGCCGAGGCCTCCTCCAGCGGCGAGAGCAGCGGGAAAGCGCGCAGCCCACCGCCGCACGCCAGCCCCGCCGCCGCCGCCGCCGCTGCCGCCGCCGCCGCCGTCGGGGGGGCGGCCTCGCCCGGCAGCGCCCCGCACTTGGGCGGCGCCTCGGCGGCGGCGGCGCGTCCCGCCTTCAGCCCCCCCAGCAGCTTGGAGAAGCCGAGGGCGGCGGCGGCGGCCCCCCGCGCCTCCTCCCGCAGCGGCCCGGCGGGGCGGAAGGCCGAGCGCGCCCCGGGGCAGAGCGCCAGCCCGTTGCCGCCCGCCGGCCCCAGCAGCGGCCCCGGCCCGCGGGCGGCCCCCACGCTCATGTCCAGGGCGCGCTCCTGCTCCTCCTTGCCCGCCGCCCGCTTGGGCAGCCCCGGCTTGGCGAGCGGAGGGGAGCCGGCGGCGGCGGCCTCCCGCTTGACGGCCTCCCGCGGGCCGCAGCCCGGGGGCGGGTGGCCCCGCAGCGCGGCGGCCGGCGGGTCCTTGGGGGGGAGGCCGAAGGCGGCGGCGGCGGGCCGGCCGTGGTCGTGGTGGAGGAAGGGCCGGCCGTGGCTCAGCGCGCAGTGGAAGTGGACGTGGGCCTTGAGGCTGTTGGGGTACTTGAAGGTTCTCCAGCAGTACCAGCAGATGTACCGCTCCTCCCCTGCGGAGGCAAACGGAGGGGCCCGTCAGCGGCGGCCGCGCATCCCCGCGCCCCCCTCCTTCCCCCTAGCCGCCCTGGCCCGCCCCCGCGGTGCGGTGCGGTGCGGTGCGGTGCGAGCGCTGCGCGGTCCAGCCTGCGCTCCCGCGGACGGGGCGCCGTGGCGCCGGGGGGGAGCAGCTGCTGCCGCGGGTTGTCTGTCGGGGGGCCCATCTGTTGGCGTTTGCAGAGGAGGTAGCGTATGTCAGGGAGTCGGCTGCACCGAACAAAGGCCAATCTAATGATCGTGAGCCCCTCATTACGCGGCGAGACAATATCGGATATGTATGGGCCATATGTAATCGTTCCCTTTCAGAGGACAATGCCCTTTGTGCCCCGTCCCCTAAACATTTCGGCTTCTCTCAAGCGGAACAGACCTCGGTGGCCGCCGCTGTGGTGGCTGCCCGGCACCGTGGAGGCACAGGCTTCGCTTTCCAGGAGGGGGTCCTGGCCCGCTTGCCAGGAGCGTCCTCCCACGGAAGAGCATCTCCCCAGCCCCGACGGTGAAACTCTGCCTCTGCTGGCAACCTGTCTATCTGGGTTTTTTTTTCTTTTCTTTTCTTTTCTTTTCTTTTCTTTTCTTTTCTTTTCTTTTCTTTTCTTTTCTTTTCTTTTCTTTTCTTTTCTTTTCTTTTCTTTTCTTTTCTTTTCTTTTCTTTTCTTTTCTTTTCCTTTCTTTTCTTTTCCTTTCTTTTCTTTTCCTTTCCTTTCCTTTCCTTTCCTTTCCTTTCCTTTCCTTTCCTTTCCTTTCCTTTCCTTTCCTTTCCTTTCCTTTCCTTTCCTTTCCTTTCCTTTCCTTTCCTTTCCTTTCCTTTCCTTTCCTTTCCTTTCCTTTCCTTTCCTTCTCTGTCTTGCTCTTTCTCTCTCTTTCTCCCTCTTTCCCTTCCTTCCTTCCGTCCTTCCCTTTCTTTCCTCTTCTGCCTCTGTCCTCCCCTTTCCCTTTCCCTTTCCCTTTCCCTTTCCCTTTCCCTTTCCCTTTCCCTTTCCCTTTCCCCCCCACTGCCTCTTCCTTTTCCCCTCTCCCTTCTCTCCTCTCCTTCCTTCTCTCTCTTTTCTGTCTCTATGTATCCATCTCTCTCTCTCCCCTTCCTCCAATCACTGCAATACACCGCCAAGACGTTTCCAAAGCCCCCGGGGTCCCCCCGAGCTGCTGCCCACCCTGCCCGTCCCGAGCTGACCCTCACCCAGCAATTAACGCACCGAAACGCCACGGGTGAGGCCGAGGGCCACACGGAAACGAGTGGCTGCTCCAGGCCTGGGGCCAGCTCCTCACGTTTTGGGGGGGTCCCTGTGGAGGGTGATGGGGGGGGGTGAGGCAGGGCACAAGCCAGCGTGGATGGGGGGGGGGGGCTTTGGCCCTGCGCTGCGGGCGGCGGCAGCCAGCGCGCCCGGGGGGGCGGCGGGTCACCGGATTGGCCACGCTGGCCACGACCAGCCTCCCGAGAGGGCTTGTAGGGCAGCCTTTGGGCCAGGGATCAGCCGGTGGCCGCTGCGGGGGAAACACCAAGTCTTCGCTCTCCGCGGGAAATTCGGGCGCGAACTCGCGTGGAAGGATGCAGCGCTGGCGCGTGTGTCTCGTCGCCCGTGTCCTCGCCGTCGTGCGCAGCCCTTCGTGGCTTGCCGTGGAGCGGCGGTCCCAGCCTTGGCTGTGCAGCCTTGTGAAGTTGTTGGACGTGGATTTTCGCCCCGTCGCGGAGGGAGGGAAGTGGCCGCTTGTCTGCCCGGGCGCGGGTGGTGCAACGGCCACGGGAGGAGGAACCACGGCCGCGATCCCACCGCCGTTCACTGGAGAACGGGTAACGGAGCGATACGGACCCAAAAGCTTGCGGCCGCACGCCCCCGCGGGATCCCTCCCTCTGCCTTCAGTTGCCTTTGCGGGTGTCTCCAGCGGCAACGCTTGGCCCCGGTTGTCCTCTGCAAAAGCATGGCGGGACCGGCGGCCACTGAGCGCCACCGAGCCTGGCCCGGCGCTTTTCCCCGGCTCAGGTCCAGCCCAGAGACCATCGCTCGGAGAAAAAAAAAAAAAAAAAAAGAGAGAGAAAATAGAGGAAACGACGAACACCCCTTTCTCATCACGGTAAACCCAAATAAATAGTATAAACACAGATTTCCATAGTTTTGGGGTTTTGTGGGACTTTTCTTTAAAAAAAAAAAAAAAGGTCTCTGAATGTCTTCCGTCCTGTTGGGTTGCGTTTTTTTTCTTTTTTTCAGAGTACTATCCTTAAAAGAAGAGCTCTTCAGCATTTTGATACACCTGTTCTGAGTCCGTATTAATTAGTCTGGAGACTGCGAGGCCGGAGACGCAGCAACAGATCCGCAGGGGCAGCCTGCAACCAAGCCTTGCTTCGACGGGACGAGGAAGATGCCACACGCTGGGTGCCTCTCGCAGACCTGAGCTTTCCTGTCCTTATTTCCCCGGAGCAGTCTGCTACCCATCCTTAGGCAAGGGCTGCTGTGCTGGGAGGGCAGAACCCAGCACCGTGTCCTCTTTCCTGCAGCCAAAACTTCTCCAGCCTTGGCTTTTCGAGGGGGTGACCCTCCGCAGACCCAATCCCTCACTGGTCTTGGGAGGGATACATACATACCCCCACCAAAGACGTGACCAAAAGTTTCTTTTCCGGGTGCAGTTCTGGTAACAAGGAGGGATGTGGGCTCTTGCGCATCGCACGAGTCGGATGGGAGGCGAGCAGCCAGCGCCCGGCGTTTTGGCCACCACCCTCGCAGGCCGGATCCTGGTCGCCCTGCGGAGTAGCCAGCCCCCAGGGGTAGGGAAGGCTCAGCGCCTCCCCGGATCGTGCCCTCGCTCCTTCCTCGGGAACACTGCCGGGCTGAAGGGTCTTCTGCGTCGGGCAGGATCAGGTGGCGTCCCTTTGCTGCCAGCTGAGCGGGCTTTAGCCCGAGGTGGGCGAGTGCCCACGGATCGCGCAGAACCGCCGCCGCCGCCCCGGGAATCGCCGGGACCCTGCCTGCACCCGCCGGGATCAGCGGGAGGGTGTGCCCGCCACCGGAGGGGCCCGACGGGTGAACACTGACGGGTGCCGTCTTCTTCCCCCACCCCCCCTTAATGTGCTGCCACCTTATCATTTCTGTTAACATCGGTGTAATTCCAGCTTGCAGATCGAAACGAGCGGTCCCAGACGAGTGTTTTCCCCTTCCCGATATCCTCGGATATCCTCATCTGAGTGTGATTTGATGCCGACTTAATTTTTTTTTACCTAATGCACCCTAATTGACAGGGATTGCCCAGTACCCGTTTTGACTTGACTACCTGAACCTGCCCACAAGATAACCTGAAAAGAAGGTCTGAATCTCTGACCGAGGAACACGCAAGGTGAAAGCGATGTTTTGGGGAACTACGAAGCCAAATTGCTGTCTCGCGTAACAACACTAGCGTTGTTTCGTAGAAATCCCATTTGCCTATCAAAAGATCATTAAATTGTGCCGATGACGGAACGACTCGAGGCACGGGGGCCTTTCCATACGCTACCGAGTTAATAGATCACCCTTTAAACATAAGCAGATGGAGTCTTAGTCTTAAAGGGTGGCAGGTTAAAAGTCACTGCAGCTGTGCCGGCATTAATTTTTCTGAGGGCGCGGATTTGAAGGACCCACGTTTGCCTACCGCGGATTGAGCTGCCGTGAAAGGTGTCAGGAGGGTTTGGTTTGTTTCATTTAATTTGGTTGCTCTAAAATGAATGCCCGCATCGGTACCTTTCTCGTCGTGAGTCGGGGTGGCCGTAACGGGGATGTCAAACCACTGCGCCAGGGGGTTGGAGTACCAGACGGTGAGCTCCTCTCCCGGCTGGACATCTCGCAGCGCCCGGTAGAAAATCTGGGAGAGGGAGAAAAGAAAACTTCTTCAGGAGGCTTGAGAGGGGAGGCAGGTGGCGGAGAGTGGTGCCAGGCCGGCCCGGAGCCGCGAGTGGGGTACCTGTCCTCCTGGCAGATCCGCAACAGCCTCCAGTGTCTGCTCTTGGGAGTTTCGGGCAGCCCGGATTAACCCTATCCACTCCAGAGCTGAGCTCCCGGCTTCATCCACTAATTCCCCTCTCACCATCCGCACCTGGAAGACAGGCGGCACCGCTGTCACTCCCACGCGAGACGAAACAGTAAGAAAACAAAAAGCTTACCCGTCCCCCTGCCTGCCTGCTCTGCCTTGCCCGGCAAGCCTGCTTTCCCACACCGGGAAAGTGTCTGGGCATCGCAGCTCGGAAGCAGCGGCGACAGCATCTGGTTTTGTCGCCGGTTTGACTCTTCCATCCTCACCCGCCTTTGGGTAGGACCTTCCTCGACTCGCAGGTGCCTCGGGAGAACTGCGGCTGGCCTGGAGGGAGCTGCTGCTCTGCGGGGGTAAGGATGGAAGAGCCCGGGCCCGGCGGGGACCTGCATAACTGCGAGGGAAACGGGATTTTTCCCTTGGGTCTCACTGGCCCAAACGCACCTCGTTCGTTCGCAGTTGCCGCATTTAGCTTAACGCTATATTAAATGCTCAGGTAAGATGTTTTGGGTTGGTTGGTTTGTTTTTTTTTTTTTTTTCGAAGGGTTTGTGCATCCTCTGAATACGTGCAAAACCATCGCGACATACACGACTTGTCGGGGGTCGGGGAGGGGGAAAGGGGAGAAGATTCTGCTTAGCTACAAAGTCTCTGTAGCCCCATACTTCATAATCTGCTTGCCCATACAAAGAGAAAATGAAGTGCCCGTTCCCTGAATGACCGTGCAATAAAAGTCATCGGAACAAAGCAGTCTAAAGGGAGAAACCAAGGGAGCCAGATGAGAAATAAATTTGAGTGGGCTGGCAGAGCGTTTAAAAACAATTAAAGGGCATTAAAAATCCGAGCGGAACGCGTGAGCCGCGGCTGCCCGGGCGGGGGGGGGGGGGGGGGGGGGGGAAGGAGGGCTCTCATCCTCAGCCCCCTGAAGAGCCTGATGGACGGAGCGAGCACCCTTCACCCCCTCCTCCTCGCTCCTTCCCAGCTCGGCCATCGGCCGACCCCGGAGCAGGTAGGCAGGTGGCCGTCACAGCCTCCCGCTCCGGCCCCGCGGGTTGTTCGCGGTAGGAGCCGGCCCGCGACTTTCCGAGGAGGCCGAGCTGCGCCGGGCTGTCCCGACACCTGCGACCCGCACCCCGCCGTCGCCGCCCCCTCGGCCCGCTCACTCCGCGCTGCCCTCCGGTCCCAGATAAAGGATTCACGGCCGAGGAGAGAGACGGGGCGGACGTGGGGGGAGGACACAGACTCGAGTAAAACGCAGACGTAAAACGGTGCATCTGCCTGTCCTTCCTTCCCCGGACAAAACCCGGGGGCTGTGAAAGCCCCGTGCCCCCGTCTCGCCGGGGCTCCAGGGGAGAGGAGACAGCGGTGGCAAGTCCTAGCCCCACCGGGAAAGGGGTGATGCCCGAGTGAGTGACCAGCACCTTCCGGCACCGGGCACCGGGCGCGGGGCTGTGGCGGCGCTTTCAGCACGTCTACGTCGAGGCGGGGCGCGTCCGCTCCTCCGGGAGAGCTCCCGGGTCCCTTGGCCTCGCCACGGTGGCCGGCCGGGCTAGCGGGTCCCCGGCGCTGGGGACGAGGGGGGGCTTTCCTGGCAAAACCGCGAGGAGATATCTCGGGACGTTCTGGAAGCGCTTCCCTTTCCTTTCCTTTCCTGGCTCGCTCTAAGAAGGGAGGATCGAAGAGAGAAGGGGGGGAAGAGCAGCCTCTTCTCCCAAGCCGGCTTCCCCCGGAGTCAACGAAAAAGCAAGGTCCAGCGGTGCAGGAGAGACCGTAGGGAAAGAAAGAAAGAAAAAAAAAGAATAAAGAAAAATATATATACCTTTTTTTTGGGTCCTGGCTCCCTGCGATCTGACAGGTACTTGCCCAGTTTGAAGATGCCCGGCACGGGACCCAGCCGCAGCCCGGCAGGGATGCAGGTCTCTGCGCTCACGCTGATGGCCGGAGCCCTGCTGCTGCTTTGCATCGCTGCCTGTGGGTGTGAGCGCTCGGGAACCCCAACTACTTAAGGGGGCCGGAGTGACAGCGGCGGGGCGGTGGGAGGGTGAGCACAGGCGTATCTCCGCCCGCAGAGTGACGCGGCGGTGCGCGGCCGCCGGCTTTTCAACGGCAGGCGAGGAGGGGTACCCCTTGGCAGGGGGATGACTCTGGGGCGCAAGAGTTTGGTGAGAGAGTTTGGCTCCTCGAGCAGCTGCGGAGTCCCATCCAAGAGGGTCACATGGAGCCTTTCCCTAACCCTCCTGCATAATCAGGCGGAGTGAATGGCTGGCAGACAATGGGCCAGGCGACCTTCCCATTCCTAAAAATCCAATTTGTCAAGGGCAAAGAAAAGGCGCTGGTGAATCAAAGGTCTGGAGGGACCATTAATCCTCAGCATGGGGTATTGTCCCCCAGACAGTTACGATATTTTAAGTGACAAATCCACTGTATAATTTCTCCATAAATTTTACTTCCTTTTATTGTTCCTCGACAAACCAGTTTTGGAAAATAAGTGACTATTTTAAGTCTACTTGGCTGAGCCTTTTGAGGTTTAATATACTTCAAAGATTTTTAATTCTCTTCCCTTGGCTTTATTGTAAAGGAGATTAAACAAAGAGATGGGGAATGTTTTGAGGACTTGTTAACTTCTATTGATTCCCGGCGTGTGCCATACAGAAATTGGGCAGGTACTTGATGGGAAAACACCAGAAAATACCTACACTTTTTTTTTTTTTTTTTTTAAAGAACGACCATATTACCATTTCAGTGGGTTGGTTTCAGGCCAGTAATCTGTTCAGAAGAGCTTTGATCCTTAAGGAGGACGAATAGCACAAAATATTAGCTGCTGTAGCCCCTGTAAAACAAACCGCTGCGTCTGCGAGCGCTGGGGAAGCTGTGTCTGTAAATTCGTGCCATTAGGAAATAGAGACAGGAGCAGATAGAGACATACAGCCACCAGGAAACAGGGGGACACGGCCAGCAGATAACACAGATGTCTAGCGAACAGCGTGCAGATGGATTCCCCTCTTAATACAGCCACAGGTTCCTCTCCCCACGCAAAATCGCTCGCACCTAGACTGCTTTCCGGAGGTGGAACCTACAAAAAGTGACTGTAAATAAGGCCAGAACGAAGCGATTCGGACAGAGTACGTTTGTGTCCCTCCTCTTTGCATAAATATTTTAATTAAGATACAACGAGGCACTAGGATCAAGTCAGTTTATAATTCAGGCTGGGTAAATGTCCCAATGATTTTCCTGGAGCAGAAAAGGAAAGGTTGTGTGCCCTTTTTTTTCTTACGTACGTGCAACACTCCAGATGTGCCTGTCAGACCTAAGAGTATGGTAACAAATCCAGTTTTCCGCTTTCGTTTTTATAGCCCTGCCTAATTCCCGCTAGCAGGTTTTCTCCGCTCCGTGCCTCGTAACTCTCCAAAAAGATCTCTGAACCTTTCTGCTGCGGAGAAGTTGCACACGCAGATTTTATCCATTGCTTTCGGAAGCAATGGCAGGTATGGAGCTTTTTTTTTTTTTTTTTTTTTTTTATCTGCCGATTTTCTAATAGTCAGACCGAATAAATTTCAAAAGAAAAAAAAAACCAAAAAGCTACGCTTACAGGTGTATCAACCCATAGGCGCCAGGTAACTGAGCGGGCTCTTCTCAGCTAACGCCGCTTTCTGCAAGACCAACCTTGGCACCCCTCTTTCGATGTGCTTGTTAGTGTGGGCATCAATCTGGGTTTGTTCGCCGCCGTCACGCGTGGGAGCGAAAGCCACAGGGATGCGCACGGAGGACGAGAGCGACTTTGAACAGGCGCGTCTCACGAGCTGGCAGTTCGCAAAGATGCTCTTTCCCCTCTCCCTGCCCCGCACCGCGCCGAGAAGGCAATGAAAGCTCAGCCTGGCAACTTACTGCGTCTGCTGCCGTGACGTTTGCCCACCCCGGTGGCTGTTCGCCCCGGCCCGCCGTTGCCACCGGGCTGCCCTCCGCCGGGCACCGGCGTCCGCTCCCACAGTCGGGACGAGCCCCGAAATGTCAGCATCCCTGCTGAGACCGGCGGGAGGCCGGTCGCACCGTCCGTTCCGACCCCGGGGACCCGGGCTGGGCGCTGGACGGGGAGCGCAGGGCCCCCCCGGCACGGGCAGCACCGGGAGGAGGGATCGGGATGGAGAACGGGACAGGCGGGGCGCTACCGCCGCCTGCTCTGGGGGCTGCTGGCCGGCACTGAGTCCGCGTGGGTCTTGGATGTATTTTTAGTAATGATACATATCGGCGCGCACACGAGATAAATGTCGCGTCTGCCCCCCCCCTCCCCACCAGCAATCAATGATCATCGATCGCATCTCTCCGGGGTGCGATGGCGGGGACCGTCCCCGGAGCGGGTGTGTGTTGTGTGTGTGTGTGTGTGTGTTTCTTTTCCATTTCAGGGACGGGAAGGGGGGGAGAGGATGTGGGGAACTGAAGATGACCCCTTTGATCAGCGGCCTGAATGGGGAAAAAAGGATAAACAAGAAGTTGAGGGCAATAAATTTAAGCCATGAACATGTCCCTGTAACCTCTGGCCCGGCCGCTTGAGGATGAGACCGGGTTGAAATTCCGAGAGCCGCAGAGGTAGAGAGAGGGCTTTTAAGGCGACCAAGGTACCCTACTGCTCCGCCTCGGGAGCCGCTCCCTCCCAGGCCTTAATGAGTCAAAAAGCGTGAACGACACGCGAACAATTTTATCAATAGGACCATGTAAAGGCCGACTGTGAGGAAAGTTATTTATTAATATAGCCGATTGTGGCTGGTTCCCATCCACTCAGAAAAGAAAAGCCCTTGCTCTGGAAGCATTCACACCAGTTCTCCAATTTTTATTCTGTCCTGTGGCTCAAAGTTGAAGTTCCCCAAGTGAAATAAATTGTCCACAAAAGAGGAAAGGAACCACATTTTCTTTTATTTTTCCTTCCCTAAAAAGGAAGGGTGAAACCGATCTAATGTGCCCACTGGAGCAAGATGCAGCATGAAAGGCCGGGTGTTAAAAGTAAAAGCAGCCTTTGGAGCAAATGGGATGGAAAATTAAATGAAATTAAATAGCTTGAACGACCGTATTGTCCCTTATTAAAAAGACACATTAATTACATGGTTTCAGCTTTATTCAAAGACAATGTTTAGACTCAATCAAAACATTCCACTATCGCTCTTTATATATTTAAACCGGGCTACTAGAGGCACCATTAAAGCGAGATCACTTTTGCCCAGAGATGCGATGAAAGTTATTTTCCTCGGCGGCCCTTATTTATGCCCACCGCTGAACTGCCGGTGCCCCTGAGTAACACTTTGGCACACTGTTCTCCCTGATTTAACAGGTTGCCCCATAATGAGGCATGAATGTTAAGGAACAACAGTCATCCAAAGAGGCACAGTTGCGGAGAGCAATGTCCCACC